>NC_139217.1:145781436-146248808 GCF_055691185.1 Crinia signifera | reverse complement strand
AAGAAGAAGAAGAAGAAGAAGAAGAAGAAGAAGAAGAAGAAGAAGAAGAAAGAAGAAGAAGAAGAAGAAGAAGAAGAAGAAGAAGAAGAAGAAGAAGAAGAAGAAGAAGAAGAGAAAGAAGAAGAAGAAGAAGAAGAAGAAGAAGAAGAAGAAGGAAGAAGAAGAAGAAGAAGAAGAAGAAGAAGAAGAAGAAGAAGAAGAAGAAGAAGAAGAAAGAAGAAAGAAGAAGAAGAAGAAGAAGAAGAAGAAGAAGAAGAAGAAGAAGAAGAAGAAGAAGAAGAAGAAGAAGAAGAAGAAGAAGAAGAAGAAGAAGAAGAAGAAGAAGAAGAAGAAGAAGAAGAAAGAAGAAGAAGAAGAAGAAGAAGAGAAAGAAGAAGAAGAAGAAGAAGAAGAAGAAGAAGAAGAAGAAGAAGAAGAAGAAGAAGAAGAAGAAGAAGAAGAAGAAGAAGAAGAAGGAAGAAGAAGAGAAAAGAAGAAGAAGAAGAAGAAGAAGAAAGAAGAAGAAGAAGAAGAAGAAGAAGAAGAAGAAGAGAAGAAGAAGAAGAAAGAAGAAGAAGAAGAGAAGAAGAAGAAGAAGAAGAAGAAGAAGAAGAAGAAGAAGAAGAAGAAGAAGAGAAGAAGAGAGAAGAAGAAGAAGAAGAAGAAGAAGAAAGAAGAAGAAGAAGAAGAAGGAGAAGAAGAAGAAGAAGAAGAAGAAGAAGAAGAAGAAGAAGAAGAAGAAGAAGAAGAAAAGAAGAAGAAGAAGAAGAAGAAGAAGAAGAAGAAGAAGAAGAAGAAGAAGAAGAAGAAGAAGAAGAAGAAGAAGAAAGAAGAGAAGAAGAAGAAGAAGAAGAAGAAGAAGAAGAGAAGAGAAGAAGAAGAAGAAGAAAAAAAAGAAGAAGAAGAAGAAGAAGAAGAAGAAGAAGAAGAAGAAGAAGAAGAAGAAGAAGAAGAAGAAGAAGAAGAAGAAGAAGAAGAAGAAGAAGAAGAAGAAGAAAGAAGAAGAAGAAGAAGAAAAAGAAAGAAGAAGAAGAAGAAGAAGAAGAAGAAGAAGAAGAAGAAGAAGAGAAGAAGAAGAAGAAGAAGAAGAAGAAGAAGAAGAAGAAGAAGAAGAAGAGAAGAAGAAGAAGAAGAAGAAGAAGAAGAAGAAGAAGAAGAAAGAAGAAGAAGAAGAAGAAGAAGAAGAAGAAGAAGAATCTCTGTGCATCTTAATAACCACATCCTGGTCACTTCCAAGCAATACCCAGCACATGGGCATTAGATACTGTTCCAATTCATATGTCTCAAGAAATGATTATGACCCTGGACAATAAATCAGCATGTTGAAAAAGTATTGCAAACCAGCAAAATGGTACAGAACTTGTTATCTCTACATTAATTGCTGCTAGCAGATAAAGAAACTTGATTGGCAGGAATATCAGGGGTTATTCAGATCCGTGAGCAGCTGTGAAGGGTTGCAAAAAGTAATGGTTATAAGTAATGCATATGCAGGACCAGGCATGTGCACAAACTGTTTCTGTGATAATTCATGCAGTCCGGCATCAGACTGTTGGTGATTGATATTTTGATGCTGTTTGGGAGTGGAGTGGGGTAAAGATTGCTTAGATTTCTGAAAATGGTGGCATGTCACTGCAGTTTAGGGAGAGCAAAGAGGATCTTTGTCATTTCAAGGAGATTTCCTGGACTCTGCAACTGGAAGATTGAGCACCCATGGTGCCATAAACTGCCTAATGGTCAGTGAGAGATCCAGGGCTGTGATGAGGGTAAGATCACTACTGCTGCTTATGATATACACCTCCTGATATCCCTAGCAACTCCAAACACATCTGAATCATGCCCATTGTAGACATGGAACATACAGTATGATGAGCAAGTGAAGTTAGTGGATAATTGAATAACATAGAGCATTGTACCACCATGGCTCTACCTGTGTGGAATTAGTATATTCTCCCCGTACTTGCGTGGGTTTCCTCCGGGAACTCCGGTTTCCTCCCACAATGCAGAAATATACTGGTAGGCTAATTGGCTCCCAAAAAATTAACCCTAGAATTTATGTGTGTGCGTGTACATGTGGTAGGGAAAATAGATTGTAAGCTAAACTGAAGCAGGGACTGATGTGACTGTTCAAATATTCTCTGTAAAGCGCTGTGGAATATATATATATATATATATATATATATATATATATATACATATATATATATTTATATATATATATATATATATATATATATATATATATATATATATATGAAACTGTTAATAAATAAATAAAATAATAAATAAATAAAGAAAATTATTTGTAAAATAAGATTGTCATAGCACAGTAATAAAAGTTGGAGTATTAAATCATATGTAGTAGTATCTAGTCATCAACTCATCTGCCATTTACATTTTAAGGACACCACTGTCTAGAATGGTGAGGTGCCATTTTCATGTCCCATTTCCTCTGTTGTATGCTAATCATGTTGTGCCATACAAAACAATGATGCAGAAGGCGATTTGTTCAGTTGTATGTGTTGATCAGATTAACACAGAATTTGAGAGTGTTTATGTAGAATTACAATAAAGAATGAATGGTGGGAGCCATCTTCTTTTACAAGATGATTTACTAAAAGAAATCATAACTCCACAAGGCAAAGTAATCTTTAGAAAAGGTGAGAACCAACCTAAAATGAAAACTGGTACACAGTCATTTTTTAAATAAAAAAATTAGAAATAGAAAATAAAATTAAAAATATAGGTGAAAGAGGAAAAAAATAGCTACCTCCCCCACCGCAGGGCTATCATACATGCGGCAATCATAAATGTGCGACATGTCAAGCCGCAAAATATAAAAAAAAACTGTTGACTATATCATATATATCTAAAGAAAAGTTTAAAATAAAAAGTTTCATGAACTGTAAATCAACATTTGTAATATATTTAATAGAATGCGGTTGCGGACTACAATATGTAGGATGCACCACGAGATGATTACATACAAGATACATGGAACATAGAAAAAACATATTGGGAGGTATTAGAACACATCCATTATCAAGCCACATAACAAAATGTCAAAATCAAATTCTGGAAAAAATCTCAATACAGGCTATAAAACAACAAATAGGGGTGGTGATCGATATGGAAATCTCTGCAGAAGAAAAGCATAATGGATATATAGATTAGACACTTTGGTACCAAAAGGTCTGAATGATTCAATAGAACTTAATGGAAAATAATTATAATATGTAATCATTTGATCTGATTATTTCATAGAACAAATCCACCCTATATACTTCCTCCTTCTTTAAGTTTTTTTATTTTTTATTTATTATTTTTTATTTTTTATTTTTATTATTTTTTTCCTCTCATTCTTTGACTTAGTTGTGTAAAAAAATGGGGATAGATAAAAATCCTGGCTCTCCTTCTTTCAATAAAATCCTCCGATCCATTTCTTTCTCCTTTTTTTCTTTTTTTGTTCAGTATGACCCTCTAAGGGGAGTCATATTGAGTGAAATATAGACTTGGTTGCAATGAGAATATTTACCTTAGAGGCTATATATTCCCTATTGGGATATATACTTCTAAAGAATATAGATATAAAATAAATAGTTATGTATTTTTTGTGTATATATAAAAAAGGCAGTGCTGATGCCTACACGTAACGTATGTAGATATATGCGAAGAGACTTATGAATCCATTTCTCTGACCTAGAATATATAAACTTATTGGTGAATAGTGTATAATAATTATTATGGTAAAAATGAAATATTATAATAGAATTAAAAGAAACTGAGTAATTTATGAATTAATGATGACATGATGAATTAACAAGCATATAATATAATATATATTCAATATAGTAATTGTACTATATTTTATTGTTTGAAGTGATATGGAACACAAACATAAGTGATATGAAGCTTGAAAACAGGAAATAGTAAAAAGTCCGAACAGCGCCTAAACGGCACATGCGCTAGAAGTAAAAACATCAGTAATGGAAATAAGGCTTGGAGCGCCAAAATGGTACATGCGCCGACAGTGCATAAGACATATTAACAGCTAATAACCAGAACGAGGCGTGATAGTGCTAGTATAGCGCATGGGCAATGCGGACATAAATTTAATAATCAAAGCGAGACTTGGTAGCGCCGAAAAGGCACATGCTCAAATCAGACATAATATGGGATTTAAACCCGGTATTTCTGAACAAACACCATTCACTCTGAGGAAGCCTCTGAGACTGTTGGTAGACGGGGAAACACGTCAATATACCCATAGACCGACTGGGGAGAACCTGACAAACATCCCAAATTCAATCCATAGAAGGCTGCAGAATCGGTAAGCTCGAGCAGCCGGGAGAGATTTGAAGAGACAGTTACAGAGTTCACCGGATTTGGAAAAGACCCTTGCCGAAGTCCAACCAAAAGGAATGGAACTACCAGAATGCTTCAGGGGAATATTAGATACAGTTAACTATTTCTAAGGAAAGCTATTGGGATTTGATGAGAGACTGAAGAAAACCCTGCATGAGGACAAATTCTTAGTGTATTCACAATTTTTTTTAATTGTTGGTTTTTAGGTTGTTTATAACTAGATTGTTTTATGATATTTTTTTAATTGCTAATACAATAAGACTTCTATCATCTCAATACAGCGCAGTACATATACTTCTTTATATTCTTTGTTATATCCAGGGTGTGTGTGTTGGGGGTTTGGGCGGGGTGTACCTGAGTTCTATAAGTTCTACCACCTGTAATGATGAGGTGGAACTACTGTGGGGGGGGGGGGGGGGCGGCTGGGCATTAGGTTGCTGAGGGAAATGAGTTCAAGCACCTCTCCTCTTTAAGCCCTGGTTATAATTATAGGAATACATCTAACATGATTTGACACACTAGATCACATGACTGTGCATTTCTTCTCAAAGGACGTACACCATTCATCTTTCACCAAAACTCTATTACAGAGCCAAAGCTGTGTCCTTGAACAAACACACATCCCTGTATCACTGACAGCAGCACATCTCTGCCTCACAGACAGCAGCACATTCCTACCTTACTGATAGAAACACATTACAGTCTCACTCACAGCAGCACACTGCACCATCATTGACAGCAGCACATCACTGCCTAACTAACAGCAGTGTATCACTTGCCTTATTGACAACAGTGCACCCCTGCCTCACTGAAAGCTGCATATCAGCACATCAGTACCCTTTGGCAACAGCACAACACTGCCTCAATGGCAGCAGCACATCAGTGCCTCACTGAAATCAACATATCCCTGCCTCCCCAACAGCAGTTCATCACTGCCTAACTCACAGCAGCACATCCATGCTTAACTGGTCTGACAGCAACACTTCAATGCCCCCTAAACAGCAGCACCTCACTGCCTCACAGTCAGCACATAACTGCCTCACAGACAGCAGTACATAAATGCCTCACAGATAGCAGCATATCCCTGTCTCACTGAATGTAGCACATCCCTGTCTCACTGAAAGTAGCACACCAATACCTCACTGACAGCAGTACATCACTGCCTCACAGACAACAGAACATAACTGCCTCACAGACAGCAGCATATTACAGCCTCCTAGACAGCAGCATAACCCTGTCTCACTGAAAGTAGCACATCCCTGTCTCAATGAAAGTAGCACACCAATGCCTCACTGAGAGCAGCACATCACTGCCTCACAGACAACAGAACATAACTTCCTCACAGACAGCAGCACATCACTGCCTCACAGAAAGCAGCATATTACGGCCACCTAGACAGCATCACATTCCTGTCACACTGAAAGTAGCATATCAATGCTTGACTAACAGTAGCACATTCCTCAGTAACTGCAGCACATTTTCATCTCACTGTCAATGCACATTTGCATCTCACTAAAAGCACCATTTCCACTTCAATGACAGGACTATATCTGTGCCTCACTGACAGAAGCACATCACAGCAACACTGACAGTAGCACATCACCACCTCACTGACAGCAGCAAACAAACAGGAGGGGAAACTATTGGATTGAGACAAAAGTACATTATTGTATAGCAAACTAGCCAAGCCCACTCGAAGCAAAAGCTTCGAGCCTAGTCTCTGTGTATGAAAGAGAAAGTTTCAATCGGATGGCAGTGTTTCGGGGGGATATCTGCCTATCTGATGATATATATATATATATATATATATATATATATATATAGACAGCGGGGGGCTGCGGCACTCTCTCGGACAATCGTGTTGACACCTTTATACGTGCAGACAGACAGTGTTCAGTGGGTTAAAACCAAACAGCCGCTGAAATCCAGCCAGATAGCAGTGGAGGCACAAAGCTTGATTTGTTCCAATCTTGTACGGTAATCAACAGGGGCAGGGTGCTCACTGCAGGTGATACTGAACAAACAGTAAACCATATATAGAAGACAGGGGCGGGCACTCCTCGCTTCCAGAACAGCAGTAGCCGGGGTGCATCGCAAAAATAAATTTGTAGACAGCGGGGGGCTGCGGCACTCTCTCGGACTTATTCAGTAAGAAAGCTCACACAGACAAGCAGGTGGCCGACGTTTCGGATTTAATTCCGTTTTCAAGGCAGGGACATTCAAACACTTTACAAAACATACCTTTATGTGTTCACACCGGACCACCTCCATGACTCTCCTCCCACCGGCTGCCTCTGCTTCCGCTCAACTTCCTGAGTGGTCAGTCACATGACAGGACTCAAAGACGTCTCACATTCGGATTCTCCACTCGGAGGTGACAGTTGCCTAGCAACGCCGACGCTGAGGGGACGTGAAGGCTACCGGGGAAACACAAAAACAAAATCAGTGACAATCAAGTGCAAGTGCATAAATATACAGACTGTACTACAGGTGGCAATGTCAATATAGGCACTATAGAAGAACAAAAAGATTTAAAGGACCAGGGCAGTTAATTGGAAGAGGAATGGTGTTAAAGAAACATATTATAATTTAATTGTTCATTCAGACCCTTAGGTCTAACGGTATCCAAGTGGAATATCCACTTAGTTTCCAATTGCAGAAGTCTCCTTCCTCTGTCACCACCTCTCAGATCTTCCGGTACCTGGTCTATGATGATATATCTAAGACTAGCAAGGCTGTGTTTCTGAGTAGCGAAATGTTTCGCTACCGGTTGTTCGTTTGGTTTGTTGTTTAAAGCAGCTCGAATGGCAGTTCTGTGCAGAGCAATTCGTTCTTTGAAAGCGCGGATGGTTTTCCCTACATAGTAAAGGCCACAAGGGCACGTGATAATGTAGACCACATGACTGCTGGTACATGTCAGGGGGTGGCGAATTTTATATTCATAACCTGAGTGGGGGTGATTGAATATTTTTGCTTGAATCATGGAGCTGCACGTGGTAGATCCCGTGCAGCGGTAGCACCCTCCAGGTCTGCTCATGGTGCCTGTTGGTAATCTCTTTGATATATCTGTTCGTACAACCCAGTCTCTTATGTTCTTACCACGGGTATAGCAAGTCATCAATCTGGTGTCTTTCAATTGTTTCAGATGCTTGTCATGTTGGACTGTGGGCCAAAGTGAGTTGGCAGTGGTCTTGATTATAGGGTCAGCTGGGTTGTAGGCACGTACCCATCCAATGCGATTCAGTATTTTATCGCTTTTATTACTCCTTTGTAGAGCATCTTGTCTCGAGACTCCATCAACTCTGTTCCTAGCAATGGTCAGAGTCTCTGCAGAGTATCCACGCTCTTTAAACTTGTTCTGCATATTTGTCAGGTCCTGCTCTAGTGCAGCTGGCGAGCTGGTGAGTCTCTTTACCCGCAATAGCTGGGAAAATGGCAGGCCTTGTTTTAATGCTGGTGGGTGGAAACTCTGGGCCAATAACAAGGTGTTTCTGTCTGTCTCTTTTAAATAGATGGCCGTGTTCAGTCGGCCTTCTACTACTGAAATTCTGACATCCAGATAATTGACACTCTCTTGGCTCATATTGAACGTAAATTTAATCGGACAGTCGAGTGTGTTGATACTCTCCATGGTGTCAATGAAGTCATCCTTAGAGCCAGTCCAAAATAACAGGATGTCATCAATATATCTAGTGTAGAAGGCAATTTTGGATTTGATGGAGTCATTAAAGAACAAGGTTTGCTCCAATGTGGACATATATACGTTGGCAAAGGACGGTGCCACGGGAGAACCCATGGCACACCCAGTGCGTTGACGAAAGAACTGTTTGTTGAATATAAAGAAGTTTCTTTGGAGGGTCAATGTTAACAAAGATATGAACAGGTCTATATCAGGGCCGATGTAGTTGACATCATTGGTAAGCAGGTCCCTCATGGCACTGATGCCATCCTCATGGGGAATGCTCGTGTATAGGCTGCTGATATCGAGCGGAATGAGCCAAGTAGCTGCTGGAATAGTGTTCAGCTGAGACAGTTTTTGAAGGAGAGCAGTTGTATCTTGAAGATATGTGGGGAGTTTTTGAATTATCGGCTGGAGAAAGTGGTCTGGAAAGCTTGATATAGGACTGTATAGGGACTCCCTTGCCGAAATGATCGGCCGACCCGGTGGGGATCCTAGATTTTTATGGATCTTCGGCAGGCAATACAGCAGGGGGACCCTTGGATTCTCTGTAGTCAGGAAATCTCTCACTGATGTAGGAAGGAGTTCCTGACGGACGGCAGTAGCCAAGACGGTGTCGAGTTCAGCTTTGTAGATAATCAAGGGATTACTGCTCAATCTTTCATACAGTTGTTCATTATTGATCTGAGAATAGACTTCATTTTTGTAATCCTCAATATCCCAAATGACGACACCTCCCCCTTTGTCAGCGGGGAGTATCATCACATCGTCATAGGTGCTGAGATCATGCAGAGCTATGCGTTCAGCTTTAGTTAGGTTGGGCGTACATAGTGGCAATTTTTTCTTATTCATATCATAGGTAATGCCAACTATAGACTCCAACACTTTTGTGAAGCTTTTAATAGCTTGGTTGCTGGAAGATGGATCAAACGTTGATTTCTTTTTAAATGGATCATAAATTGATGGTTGTTTGGGAACGCAGATGATGTCATCTCTACTAAAAAATTCGCGTAGGCGGAGGCTTCTATCCAATCTCGCAGTCTCTATCTTCCAATTTAAATGGTCAAACTGGGTGGTGGGCACGAAAGATAGGCCCTTGTTTAACACCCTGACCTCTGTAGTGGACAGAGAGCGTTTGGAGATATTGAATGTCAGGTCCTCTTGCCGCACCCCCTTCCTCTGGAGTCTGCGGCACTGCCCCCCTCGTCTAGGGGGTCGTTGTCTTTTACTCTGCCTGCTCTTGTCTTTACTCCAGTGGCCAGACGCCTGTCATTTTTTGACGACATAGGTCTACTGCCGCTGTCGCTAGCAGATGACACTGTATCGCTATTGGACTCACGGTCTGTGTTGCGATTCCGCTGACGTTTAAAGCGTCTATCTCTGTTAGGTTGACGCTGGGATCCTGATAGCCACCTATACACATTTTGCTCGGCATAGTCTCTATTCACCTTGATAAATTTGGATTTCTTAAACTCAATGAGCTCTTTTTTAAAAGATGCCAGTTGGGAGCTCAATTTCGACATCCAATCTTGTTCTGTGTCGTCAGCTAGTTTAGTCAAGTGCAGTGACTCATATTGAACGATTTTAATCCTTGCTTACTCCATCTTTCTTGCCGACTCGCTGATTACTAGCGTCATCAGGTCGAAGGAGCAATTGTTCAATACGGCACACCATTTCCTACAGAACTCGTGATTGTACCTTCCAATCGTTGGTGTGTTTCTGATTCTGAAGCCTCTCGGAATTTTCTTCTCCCTGAAGTACTCCGAGAGGGTCACACCATACATCAGAAATTCCACTTCTCTTTTTTTTTCAATTTAAACAAGTTGTTATAAATATCTTCAAGCAACGGCTCCCCCTCCATTTCTAATAGCCTCTCTGTGAAGAGGGTAGATGTCGACTCCTCTTCTGAGAAATGCAGTCTTTCACCCAGTGGCAAGTGCGGTCTCATGAAGTTAGCCTCGGGGTTCACAGTGGTCTGTGATGTCGACATGGTGTGTCCACAATCGTGTTGACACCTTTATACGTGCAAACAGACAGTGTTCAGTGGGTTAAAACCAAACAGCCGCTGAAATCCAGCCGGATAGCAGTGGAGGCACAAAGCTTGATTTGTTCCAATCTTGTACGGTAATCAACAGGGGCAGGGTACTCACTGCAGGTGATACTGAACAAACAGTAAACCATATGTAGAAGACAGGGTCGGGCACTTCTCGCTTCCAGAACAGCAGTAGCCGGGGTGCATTGCATAAATAAATTTGTAGACAGCGGGGGGCTGCGGCACTCTCTCGGACTTATTCAGTAAGAAAGCTCACACAGACAAGCAGGTGGCCGACGTTTCGGATTTAATTCCGTTTTCAAGGCAGGGACATTCAAACACTTTACAAAACATATGTGTTCACACCGGACCACCTCCATGACTCTCCTCCCACCGGCTGCCTCTGCTTCCGCTCAACTTCCTGAGTGGTCAGTCACATGACAGGACTCAAAGACGTCTCACATCCGGATTCTCCACTCGGAGGTGACAGTTGCCTAGCAACGCCGACGCTGAGGGGACGTGAAGGCTACCGGGGAAACACAAAAACAAAATCAGTGACAATCAAGTGCAAGTGCATAAATATACAGACTGTACTACAGGTGGCAACGTCAATATAGGGACCATAGAAGAACAAAAAGATTTAAAGGACCAGGGCAGTTTCCAGAGTTTCCACCCACGAGCATTAAAACAAGGTCTGCCATTTTCCCAGCTATTGCGGGTAAAGAGAATCACCAGCTCGCCAGCTGCACTAGAGCAGGACCTGACAAATATGCAGAACAAGTTTAAAGAGCGTGGATACTCTGCAGAGACTCTGACCATTGCTAGGAACAGAGTTGATGGAGTCTCGAGACAAGATGCTCTACAAAGGAGTAATAAAAGCGATAAAATACTGAATCGCATTGGATGGGTACGTGCCTACAACCCAGCTGACCCTATAATCAAGACCACTGCCAACTCACTTTGGCCCACAGTCCAACATGACAAGCATCTGAAACAATTGAAAGACACCAGATTGATGACTTGCTATACCCGTGGTAAGAACATAAGAGACTGGGTTGTACGAACAGATATATCAAAGAGATTACCAACAGGCACCATGAGCAGACCTGGAGCGTGCTACCGCTGCATGGGATCTACCACATGCAGCTCCATGATTCAAGCAAAAATATTCAATCACCCCCAATCAGGTTATGAATATAAAATTCGCCACCCCCTGACATGTACCAGCAGTCATGTGGTCTACATTATCACGTGCCCTTGTGGCCTTTACTATGTAGGGAAAACCATCCGCGCTTTCAAAGAGCGACTTGCTCTGCACAGAACTGCCATTCGAGCTGCTTTAAACAACAAACCAAACGAACAACCGGTAGCGAAACATTTCGCTACTCAGAAACACAGCCTTGCTAGTCTTAGATATATCATCATAGACCAGGTAACGGATGATCTGAGAGGTGGTGACAGAGGAAGGAGACTTCTGCAATTGGAAACTAAGTGGATATTCCACTTGGATACCGTTAGACCTAAGGGTCTGAATGAACAATTAACTTATAATATGTTTCTTTAACACCATTCCTCTTCCAATTAACTGCCCTGGTCCTTTAAATCTTTTTGTTCTTCTATGGTGCCTATATTGACGTTGCCACCTGTAGTACAGTCTGTATATTTATGCACTTGCACTTGATTGTCACTGATTTTTTTTTTTGTGTTTCCCCGATAGCCTTCACGTCCCATCAGCGACGGCGTTGCTAGGCAACTGTCACCTCCGAGTGGAGAATCCGAATGTGAGACGTCTTTGAGTCCTGTCATGTGACTGACCACTCAGGAAGTTGAGCGGAAGCAGAGGCAGCCGGTGGGAGGAGAGTCATGGAGGTGGTCCGGTGTGAACACATAAAGCTATGTTTTGTAAAGTGTTTGAATGTCCCTGCCTTGAAAACGGAATTAAATCCGAAACGTCGGCCACCTGCTTGTCTGTGTGAGCTTACTTACTGAATAAGTCAGAGAGAGTGCCGCAGCCCCCCGCTGTCTACAAATTTATTTATGCGCTGCACCCCGGCTACTGCTGCTCTGGAAGCGAGGAGTGCCCGCCCCTGTCTTCTATATATATATATATATATATATATATATATATATATATATATATATAGCGTGAAAAAATAAATAGCGGCACTCAGACGGGTCTTTTCAAAGAGTATATTCAGTGAAACAAATACTGATGTTTCGAAACTCTTGGCCCCGTTTTCAAAGTGAAGCTGGTGAGACAATACATACAAGGTACATCTTACCTTAAATACATCTTATTTAAGGTAAGATGTACCTTGTATGTATTGTCTCACCAGCTTCACTTTGAAAACGGGGCCAAGAGCTCCGAAACATCAGTATTTGTTTCACTGAATATACTCTTTGAAAAGACCCGTCTGAGTGCCGCTATTTATTTTTTCACGCTATCCTGATATTTGCTGAAAGCACCGGGGGCAGCTGATCAAGTTGAGAGGAGAGTGCCGGACCGACACAGACAGTTATATATATATATATATATATATATATATATATATATATTACTAACTATTTCACACAGGTATTCTAAAGATGGGTGATGGGTATCTGTTTCTTGCAACAATACTAGGATTCATTTTGTGTAATTTATTGTATACTTGGATTATAAAACATTACATACGAAGGCACATAGGGTAAATAATTAGTTTATTACATGTATTAATGACTTCAATATTTAAGTTTTCATCTGTCAATATACATAACTAACGCTAAAGTAAAAATAAAATTATGACCAGATAAATCATTTTAATTATTTAGTATGCAGAGAGGCACAATATCTACAAAATGGATGTCAGGGTTTGAGAGAGAAAGACATACTGAATGTTTGAACAAAGACAAAATTAAGTCTGGAAATTAAATTGTATATAATAAAATTAAAGTTCCTATGGCTTACTGATTTGTAAATGGAAAGCGAATGTAAAGTGGCACTTAAGAAGATATAGCACATACAAATTAATTGACATTGAGACTCTCACCAAGAAAATATTTGCTTGTGAAATAATGGAAAGCTCTTGCAAATGATAACATGGTTAGAATAACAAATATATTAAGTACATTAGACATTTTTAATTTTAGCTTGCTTCATGTTTTAAACCACTCTATAGCATTGAAATAACCAATGATGCTATAACAATATAAATTGAAATTTCAACTAAGAACTAGAAGAATTGGAGATAACGTGTATTAAACTAACCTTGATCTTTTCAGGATACAGTCTGTCAGTGCATTTCAAGACTGTTGCAATTGTGTATGAATAATATGCTTCTCTTCACATGACTGTAAAGCTGGTGGGTGTGTGAGTTGGGTCAAAACATACGGTGGGTACTGTAATGTTGAGTAATTTTTCACTCTCCATTTTATCACTTTTGAAGCTTAGTGCATCTGGCCCAGTATGGTAATTCATTGTTAAATATACATACATTATTGCTGTCATAACATACTTACTGTACCTTCTTTTCAAAATCTCTCCAGGGAAAACCGTTTCTCTGTGAAACGCAGACAGATGAAGCAGCTGCAGTCTTTTGGGGCACAGCTATCCCCCAAAGGACCCACACCCATGATGGTAAATCCTGTGACTCAAGGAAAAGGTGGGGCTAAAATGATTTTAGCTCCACTACCTCCTCAAGGACCCATGATTTCTCAATTTATCTGTGTACCCTGCCCACTTCCCAAGAAAGCAGGTGGGGTGTATGAGGAGCACCCACTCTTTCAGGTTTCAGGAGCCTACACCTAAATCCGGGAGTCCCACACAACTTCCAGGAGGGTAGGTAAGTACGATAATACATTAGTATTTATTTATCTATTACATAGTTAGATTGTAAGCATCCTCATTTCTTGACCTATTGATACTTTGTACTTCTGTTCCAAAACCTCTCTGAACTTTATATATATGAATTATATCTATTTTCTTTACTGTCTAAGTACGTAGTCACTTAATCACAATGTTCTGTACGTCCTGTGACATTTAATACATACATATTTAGCATATCATAAAAGCCATAACTATATTTAAAGAGAGATATGGAAATTAAACCTCCCAAAGGTCTTGCCTTGTAAACCAATGCATCAAATGACCTTCAAGTGGTTCTCAAAAGTTAATCTACTTTGATATGAAGATCTCTCATGAAGACAAACTAGCATATTCTGCTTTGTTTTTGAGTGGTTTCAGTGAGTATCCAATTATATGAGAGGAAGATAGATAAACACAAGATGCTCTTAATTATTTATGGATTTGTTTAACATAATCCCTTACATGTCATACCTATGCAATGTGTTACAAGACGTTAACATTTTTTTTACAAAAAAATATACTTTAAATAAAATGTTTATTTCACTTTCACTGACATGAACGTATAATCGTACAATTTTAAATATTTTTGCTTATGGATATCTTAGTTTGGTTAATTTAGTAGTATATTTAGCATTAATTGAACAGTAGACAAGTTAGTACTCAGAATTGTATTTAATAATTTGACATTAAGCTGTTTTGTTTTATTCATCTGCCAAAGTCCCAAGTCATAGGCCCATAGGCCAAGTACCCTTTTGTTTGCATAATTAAGAACAGATACACACAGACATTCTAGGGTTAATTTTGTTGGAAGTCAATTAAACTACCTGTATATTTTTGGTTTGTGGGAGGAAACCCACGCAAGCACGGGGAGAATATACAAACTCCGCACAGTTAGAGCCATGGTGGGGATCGAACCCATGACCTCAGCGCTGTGAGGCAGTAATGCTACACCATCCGTGCTGCCCCAATCTCAGGTAACAACTGTTGGTACAGTACGTCCCGACAGTCGGGACATTGGCCATTTTCGGCCTGCTCGCCAGTTTATCATCAGGTGGGATTCAATGTCCTGCCTGCTGAACGGTGAAAAGGGGGCGTGTCTAAGAAAATGGTCGTGGATTGCCAAGATCCGTCTGTGATCTCGACAATCCACTGCCGTTTTCAGAAAAACAAGCCTGACTGTGTTCACCCTTGGCCAGCGAGTAGCAGGATTTCATCACAGGACAACTTTGTGCCTGTGTACTCCATCTGTGCAATTAGGCCTGAATCAGGCCCCATGTGCAATGCATTCGATTTGGGTCGTGTGTATTCAAACTGAAATCTAAATTGCAGTCTAAAAATAAAGTTGCCAATATTTACTCTGCACAGATTAAAATAACACCCAACTCTCTCTCAGCACATGTTACATATGACCCACCTGAAGTGGGTTTTGATTATATGAGAAAGATTTAGTATTTTTGTTCAACTCTGAATAATGCCCTTTGGGGATTATTTAAGCCTGATCACACAGCTGAACATTTGCATTCCAGGCGATAATCAAATGACTGCGCATGGCTCATAGTATGCATGTGCGGAATCCTGCAAAAAATTGTTATGGCTGGCCATGCACAAGTCAAGTGACAGGAAGCCGGCATTTGTGGGTGTAGTAAGCAGCTATGTTCTGGGAGTGTCGTTGAAAACGCAGGCATGCCCAGGCGTTTTTAGGGAAGTCGTGTGATGTCAGCTCCGGCCCCGATCCGACTGCTTCTATCGCTGCCTCAATTTGCAGGCTTGCAAGGGGCTGAATTTCACAACAGCAGGGCTGCGTATACCTTTTTCCAGTGCTCTGGAATTTAGCAGTACATCGGTTAGGTCTGAATAATCCCCTATCTATATAATAAGTTAGAGAGTGTGTGTGTGTGTGTGTGCATGTGTGCGTGCGTGCGTGCCTGTTGCATTGTGGACACACCGTGGCACTCAGAGCCCACAAATTCAGCAACAAGATACCTCTGGACCCGGTGGTGTGCACCTCAAAGCCGTTTTGGGGAAATTTTACTTAGAAATTTAAAAAACACCAAGTTTTAATTTGCCTTCATTGATGATCTGGGAAAACACGCCAGCAAAGAAGAAGCCTGCCCCATCTGTAGCACCCCTCACAAACTTACACATTCGGCAGATACACACAACACACACACATAACACACCACTGACAGTACAACACGCACCCACATTCACTACAACACACACCCAAAAACTGTACAACACACAAAACACACACACTTCAAACATTGCACAGATACAAACAGCACACTACACACACACATTTATACGTAGCACACCTTACGCACTTACACATTGCGCAGATACACACAACACACACACACACATAACATACCTCTAACAGCTCAACACACACCCACATTCACCACACACACCCAAAAAACAGTACAACACACACACAACACACACTTAAACATTGCACCGATACACAAAGAAACAACACACACATACACATACTGTATATACATACAGATGGGGCAAGTCCCATCTTTGCAGGGGATGGCGATGGCGACGACAGCCGCCATCCCCCACCAGCGCCATCTCTATAGCGAGAAGGGGACGCACGCGCACGAGAGGCGCGAGCGTCCCCTTCCGACGGCGCTTCCAGCGCTTCCCCCGGGTGACCGACGGCTTGTCGGCGGTCACCCGGGGTCCCCGCCGCCTGCCCGCACCCCCCACTAACCCTGTCTGTCTTCCTGAAGCGGAGACGGACAATGTTCCCGTCGCCCCGCCAATGGAGATTGAGACGCGCGTGCGCGTGAGACGCACACGCGCCTCAGTTAGATGGTGAGGCAGGCTGCTGGCGGATCACCAACGGTGACATTCTGGCGATTCACCAGCAAAGAAGAAGCCTGCCCCATCTGTAGCACCCCTCACACACTTACGCATTGGACCGATACATACAACACAACACACACAACCACATACACTACAACATACACACACTAACAGTACAACACACACAAACACAGAACACATAAAAAATTATTTGCCATTTATTTAACAGTCTGTACCGGCAAATAAAAACTGTATCTAATGTACTGTGTTTTCTTTTTTCCATTATCCGTCTCTCCAGTCCTCCAGCCTGTCACTGAGCTCCACGGCCAGTTACACTGAGAAATTTTGTCCTGGCCTATGCACCCATTAATCAATACAAAGTGGGTACACTGCACTCATCCTGTTAGTAAGTTGGATGTTAGGCACTGCTCTGCCTTAAGGGTTTCCCAGACCCTTTTGGTTCATCGATAATGTTTGGTCGATTGGCATGTGCGCTTCGTGTATTTGTTTGAATGTTATGAGTGTAAGAAGTTGAAGAATAAGACTGAGATGAAGATTTGTCACGTTAAAGTGTACAATTTACTCAATAAATCGTGAAAACATTATGTGTACATAGAAGTACAATCAAGAAATGAAAGTAGGTTTAAAAAGTTAATTATGATTCATACTGATAATTGTTTGGATGGTGGTGGGTTGCGAAACAAATCTATAGGCGGAGGTGGGTATGGATATTGGTGGCAAAATTGGTGTTTGGTACACCTAGAGGGAGTCCCCAGTTGATGAGAAATTTTCACTACAGTGTCACCGTAGGGGGATTTCCGTGGTCATGACCCTTTCTGATTTTGTATCGATTTCTGACCCTCAGATGTTGGAGGGTATGTCATAGGTGCTATATCTCAGGAGTGGATATGGAATTCATCAACACATACAAGTTATCAACTCAGGAGCGTTGTGTTTCAAACAACAACACCACACCTAATTTCATTGCCATCATTGAGTATTAATACAAACAGATTCTAACATTATGGTGGAATCTTTAACAAATTACAATCTTAGGTCTTTGGCACAGCATACTGTAAGATGACATTTTTCAGCAATTTTGGAAATAAAAAAAACCCAAGGTTTTCCCGGGCAACGCCGGGCGGGTCAGCTAGTGATCAATATATTAATATTTTAGTACTAAAATTAACTAATATTAGATCACAAATTCTACTTTCAGTACAGGAGAAAAAGGACACACATTCAGTTAAGCACAGCAAAATGAAAAACTATTTATTTTAGAAGATATCATGTTATATGATATGATATTCCCAGAGGGAATGCCTGTATAAGCTATATTTTGCTATAAATTTAGTTTTTGCATTAATGGATGATACAAAATTCCCTGCTGGGCCTTATTTATTATTTATTTAACACTTAGTTGAAACCACTAAAATATGTTTTTGTCAGGATTTTTATGTAATGTGCAATGTATACAGTACTTTTGCAAATATTAATGTTTTGTATTGACCAGAACGAAGCCATAGTAATTCTAAGCATGATTAGGCAGCACAGCTTCTTCTCGGAGGCAAAAACAGCAAGTAAACAATCTCACTGTTATTTATATTATAAAACAGCAAAATAATTATACATTTCTGCTTCTGCTTTAAGACATTTCTAAAATACAAAATGTGATGGTGCTGGTTGCAGTATGTGTGCAATAGATTAATTAATCAATTTAAAATATTTTGATCTGTGATGCAGCTTCACCTGAAAATGAGAAGCTGACCCTCAGAAAAGGTATGATTGGGGTAAAGGGCTAAACTTGGATCAAAGATAATACATGAGATTAAAGCATAAAAACAGAATTTATTTTAATACATAAAGCGAACAATTGTAACCATATTCAATATACTGTAATGTCTGAAACATTGTATTACTTATTGAGATGAATACACTTGGAGAGTATGGGGGGTATTTAATCTCCCGCCGCTATTCCCGACGGGGGGAAAAAGCGGTGGGGCCCTATTCAATGCTGTCTTCCCCAACAGCATTGAACAGAGATCTTGGCAGAACGTGCCCGACTTTACAAACAGTTGGGCACGTTCTGCCAAGAAGGGACGGGAATTGCAGCTCAACGATTTATGGATGCATCTCGCGGCCACACACCCTTTTCGGCGCTCAGCAGGCGGGACATTGTATCCCGCCTGCCAAGCAGAAGTTGAGCCGGCTACGAACGGGACTGGGTCACGGCTGTCGGGCTAGTCCGACAGTCATGACACCAGACTGAGTACCCCCCTATGTATCGTTTACAAGGAATTTCCTTTATTCAAATAAAAGAAATGTCCACATAAAAAGATATATACTGTAGGGTGAGATTGAATATAGTGCGATTTTTAGTCCTTTGTGATTTTTTTCACAAAAAATGGCCGAATTCGCACATATTCTGAAAATCGCACATTTAATATGATGAAAAAAACCTGGACATCACGGAGACACGCGCCCTGACTGCCGGTGTCTGCACTTAAGGCATCAGCGTTTCTCCCTCTGTCACAGTGCCTTAATTCTGCCTGGGTCCTCTGCTTAGACCTTCCAACTAGCTGCAAAACGGCCGTCTTGGGGTCCATGTCCGTGAGTCTATCAGCCCTTAGTGGCATTGTCTGAGTATCTATAATTTAAACTGTTACAAGTATTGCATGTATTCTTTAAGAAAATAACTGCTATTTATAACCAAAAAAGTGTATCAACACAATTACATGGCTATGCTAAGATTTAAAAATTCTTAAACACTTATACATGCCTAACTGTTTATCTAATATCCACCAATAGGAACTATAGGGCTGTCATTATATAATTCTTAAATAATATTTAAAAAATTTATATATACAAAAAACCTCTGTTCCTTTCCCACCACCCTTCTCCTCCCCCTATCTTTCCTGGTACTATTCCCTTTGCACGGTATCCTAGAAGCGAACCGTTGGATCCCAAGTGTCAATTTTTCTGCAATGTCATTCATTTGACAACAGGAAAAGACCTAGGTAATCCTGTTATTACAAACCAGTGTGCACACTATACTTCTTTCCACACCTCACTCACTACCAGGGTGGTATCGCTCAACCTCTGTTCACTACAGTAATTACTGTACACAGAGGGCAGCAGCATACACCAGGGACAAAAGTGAAGGAGTACTCTCTACTAATTACTTGTATCTATTCAGGGTTCTCTCATTTCCAGGGGACCCGATACCCGACTCTGCGCTGTCTTTTGTATAACAGAGCCAGGCAGGTTACCCCTGGAAACAGCAGAAACCGCCTTATCTACACTTCGATACCTGTGACGCTCTCAGGGTCCGCTCAACTGTGCATTCACTGACATTTGTCACATGCACAGGCAGCAGCCACTCCCTTAGCAATCAAACTCAGGTATTTTCATTCCTATTAAATCTTACTCTATTACCTAAAAAAACTTCGGTGGAACCTATATACAGTTACATTGTTTAAATGCCAACATTTAGATACAACAGATGACAGTGATAGTATTGTTATTTACAAGGAGCAAATGTTGCAATATACCATCATTTAACATTTATTTGTAAAACTGAGAACATATATGGCCAGTGGAGGCGCTTTTTGTCTGAAAGGATTTTAGAAATTTATTCTAGTATAACTATATACCGTCAATTGTACTTTGAGGTACTTTTCCTCTCATAATCCACAGACATTTAGAAAATTATATTTCACTACTTTCTCTCATATATACTCTTATAAACGTTGTCTGTATGTCTTTGTCTTATGTCCTTTGTTTGACCCAACTTTAGGGTCAATTTTAACATGAATGAAGCTTAGTCTTAACAGTTACTCATTTTTCTTAGAAGGCTGTGCCCCACCCGGGAGACTTTTTTGATATCCTCCCTTGGATATCCCATTTTTTCGCCTATATTTACCCTACTCCCTGGGAGCACCTCCACAACTATTTAACGTGATTTAATTGATTGTGTTGATTGGAGCATGCCTTCTTACCCCCTGTCAAATTAGCCCAGTGCCCTTGGCCTCTCCCCTATCCCCCCTTTCCCTATTTTTTGCAACATTTAATATGATGTAAATTGCGCTAAAAATTGCACTTTTTGCCACGAAAATCGCACTTTTTGACCTGTCGGTTTTTCTCACAATTCAGTTCCCATCCAGATGTTTTCCCATTATAAAGTATACAACTGAAAAATTTAATAGGGTGAGATATTTGTGTAAACGTTACCAAAAATCGCAAAAAAAATAGACCAGGTTCTGACAGGTGAATTTGACAGAACCATGCACAGATCATTGAGATCTTTTCATGGTTTTGTGTTAAAAAATGTGTAAAAGTTGTGAGGTCCCCCCCTTCTAAGCATAACCAGCCGAAGGCTCAAAGAACCGGTCCTGGTTTAAAAAAAAATCATGGGCCAAAAGAAATAGGGTGCCCTTGATTTTTTTAAACCAGCATCAAGCTCAAGTGCCGGTCCTGGTTCCCAAAATACGGGAGACAAAATGACTAGTGGTCCCCCATATTTTGTCAACCAGCACTGGGCCAAAACAGCCAACAGGGTAATGCCACAGCCTAGAGAAACCCCTCAATAAAGGGATCCCCCCTCTCCAGAGTGACCCTTGCCCAGGCTGAAGCCTGGGGATGTCCCCGATGCCCCTTGGTCGGTGGTCATCGGGCTGATCAATGCTTAAAAGTAGAACAAACTATTGTGTATTGTTGTGGAACAACAATTCCCAGCAAGCTTGCAATGCATGCAAGGACTTGGAGAACCACAAGTCCCAGCATGCGGGGAATTAAAGAGCCCCCTGGGATGTATAGTTCCACAACAGTACAAATAGTGACAAAATATAGACACACATAGGAACAGTTAAAGTATATCACACACATAGGCCCTTATTCTGGTTCACTCGCAAAGACAAATTCCTTCTCAAATGTATGTATTTATTTATTAACAGTTTCTTATATTGCGCAGCAGATTCTGTAGCGCTTTACTATAGTAGACAAACTGGGTAACAACAAACAGACTTGGAGGTAGTAGGGCCCTGCTTCAAGTTTACAATCTATAGGATTGGACAAATCAACAAAACCAACCATGTGAACTGCAGGTGGGGCTGATGTAACATGTGCACAGAGAATTAGAGAATTTGGGTATGTTATTTTGTTTCTGTGCAGGAAAAATACTGAATGCTTTATTTTTACACTGCAAAAGATCTCACTTTGAAGTAAAACCCCACCTAAATCTAATTATCTCTGCACATGTTACATCTGCCCCCCTGCCAGTGGCAAATGCTGGACTTTCATGGGGGGGTTCCCAAATGGAAGAAGGCACACAGAAAGGTTTTTTATAAAAATCCTAATAATAAGGGCATTCATCTAGCACTGTCAGGGTCATATCCCCATCCTTAGGATAATAGCCCAAATAGCAGAAATGTGCTATTGGGGCTATTATCCTGAGGACAGGGCTGTGACCCCGACAGAATTAGATACGGGTGCCAGACGGGGTCCCAACAGTCGGGATCCCAAAAGTAATTTACAGGTGCACGGGTTCCCGATGGCCACCAGCTATTCTCCCTTGTGGGGGTCTACGACCCCCATAGAAGGAGAATAGAATATGTGGCGAGCATAGCGAGCCACCGTGCCTGCAGCGTGGCAAGTGCAGCAAGCCTCGCAAGGGGCTTTGTTGCGCTTGCCATGCTGGCTGAGTCCAGCCAATCAGGATCCCGATGTCAGGCTAATGACTGTCTGGATCCCGACTGTCGGAACCCTGTACCACACCCCTAGATGCATGCCCTTATTAATACACAGTGGTTTTTATAAAAACACCTGTTAAAATGCCTTCTTCCATTGGATGCTTATTAAATCTTTTTGAAGTGCACCAGACCTGTTGGACTATTGGTAGGAGTGCCAGTATATGGCGGACATATATATATACGTATACACGAGCACACACACAGACAGTATACATACATACATACTGTACATACATATATACACACACACACACACTATACACGCATACAGCATAGATTATATATGTATACAGTGGATTCATACATACACAGTATGCATGTGATAGAGTATAGATATGATTCTCACCTTTTATATACATACAGAGGCGTAGCGAGGGTGGTGCCAGTGGAGCTCAAGCTCCAGGCCTATGGTGGTGGCGCCACATTGCAGGTAAGATGACAGCACTGCTGTGCCCTACATGGAAAGCTCTCAGCGGAGTGAGACACCGGCAAAGGGGAATGACCCAGCAGCGGAGTGTGAGCGGCAGCGCAGGAGAATGATCGGCAGGCACCGCAGGTGAGCACTGATGCGCAGCGCGATTAGTATTAGTAACACGTCGGGTAGCTACTAGCGGGGCCGGCGCTGCTCTTACAGGAGGCAGCAAGCTCTATCACCTTTCACCGTCTCCTGCTGCTTTTGCTGCCCAGTGGCTGAAGCTGACAGCTGCACCCGGACAGTCTGCTTTCCATTTAGAGCAGACAGGAAGTAGCCAGGCATCATGCTGCTTCCCCCTCTAAACAAGCAGCGTGGGAACCTATAACAAGCCCAGGCCCAGCAGCTCTGTGACTACAGTGCACAGGGAAGAGGAGGATACTCTGCCCCCACCATCCCCAGTAGCCTCCACACCTGCTTGGCCAGCTCCACTCCCTGCCCACGCGCGGCAAAGGAAAGATCTCAGCGTCCTCCCAGCCTCAGTCAGCACTAAGATGAAAACTGCAATATAAGAGTTGTGTGGGGGAGATAGGTTAGGTGGTATATAAAGTGTGTGTAATGGATGTGGGGGGTGATAGTCATGTATGTATGTATGTATGTATGTATGTATGTGTAATGGATGTGGGGAGGTGATAGTCATGTATGTATGTATGTATGTATGTATGTGTAATGAATGTGGGGAGGTGATAGTCATGTATGTATGTGTAATGTATGTGGGGATGTGATAGTCATGTATGTATGTGTAATGGATGTGGGGAGGTGATAGTCATGTATGTATGTGTAATGGATGTGGGGAGGTGATAGTCATGTATGTATGTATGTATATATGTGTAATGGATGTGGGGAGGTGATATAGTCATGTATGTATGTGTAATGTATGTGGGAAGGTGATAGTCATGTATATATGTATGTATGTATGTATGTATGTGTAATGGATGTGGGGAGGTGATAGTCATGTATGTATGTATGTATGTATGTATGTATGTATGTATGTATGTATGTGTAATGGATGTGGGGAGGTGATAGTCATGTATGTATGTATGTATGTATGTGTAATGGATGTGGGGAGGTGATAGTCATGTATGTATGTGTAATGGATGTGGGGAGGTGATAGTCATATATGTATATATGTGTAATGGATGTGGGGGGGGGTGATATAGTCATGTATGTATGTGTAATGTATGTGGGGATGTGATAGTCATGTATATATGTATGTATGTTTAATGGATGTGGGGGAGGGGATTGTCATGTATGTATGTTTAATGGATGTGGGGGAGGGGATAGTCATGTATTTATGCATAATGGATGATGTGAGGGGGGTGATAGTCATGTATGTATAATGTATATTCGGCTGCAGGAAGGGAATGTTGGACTTGGCTGCGGAGGGTTGGTTAAGAGTAGGGGTAGAGTATAAATACTTACCAGGAAATGCTGGGATTCTGCCTGTTGGGATCCCGACTGTAGGGAATATATACCCACCCCTACAATCTACTCTGTAGTCCGAATTTCCATCAACATGCCCCTTTAGCTGTAGGTGGAGATATGCTAGAACTGTGTGTACACACCAACTTTTTAATTATTTTTTTACATTGCCATACGCATTTAGAAAAGCCAAGACCACTTTCATATATTTGCCCCCCAGGCTTAAAGTGGCCAGCAAGCCCCTGCACCCCATCCCAGCAGACTGATCCATTCAGAGGTGTACTGGGCCCTAATAGTTGGGGAGTTTTATGGGGCCTGTACACAGGGAGATTTAGCTGAGCGATCTAGCAAGATCACTCAGCACAAAGCACTGCTCAACACATATCGCATAGAAACTGGTCTGAAATTGCCTGGTGTGTAGGCCCCAATAGAGCAAATGCAGAAGCACAGCAGTTTGGCTGGGGGGGGGGGGGGGGCGCTGTAGCACACACATGCTCCGGGCACCATGGCAACACGCTACACCTCTGTATACATATAAGGTTTAAGTTTTATATATGTTATTCAGTTCTATCACTGTCCCTTTAAGATGTATTTTCCTTAACATGCTTCTAGCAGAACAGATTTTAATTTCAGCATAAGATGGAAAAGTTTGAGGTGATTCCAAGTGATGTTACCAAGGTTAGAAGATGGGCCAACAAACATATTGCACATGTAACTTGAAGATAGCGTTCTCAAATGTTTTGAGAATCAGAAGGAGGAGGCAAAGTTACTGCTTGCTTATTAACATTGATCCAATTATTTCTATTATAAACAAACTTTTGTTTTGATATCTCATTAAAAAGTATAAATTTATTGCTTCAGCTTAAAACTTCAAAATAAATATTTAATGAGCACTGATATGGATTGCATTCCACATTTTGTGTATAACTATGAGCTCCTTAATAATAAACTGTCTGACTAGCATTCTCCATTGGTGTGTGTCACTTAGAAAATAAATCCTCTGGCTGACATCGAAGGTTGATAAGTATAGCTGAACCCTAGCACATGCACACCGCAGATAGAGACACACACATAGAACAAGTATACATGAGTACAGCAGACATGCATACAGATGGGTCCGGGCTCCCTCTTGCTGGCGAATCGCCAGAACGTCACTGCTGGCGATATGCCAGCAGCCCGGCTCTCCATCTGACTGAGACACGCGTGCGTCTCACGCGCGTCTCAGTTTCTGTGCGGTGGGGCGACGGAAACATGTCCGTCTCCACTTCAGGGAGACGGACAGGGTTAGGGGGGGCTGCGGGGAGGTGGTGAGGACCCCGGGTTACCGCCAACAAGCCGGCGGGGACCTGGGGGAAGCCGTCGGAAGGGGACGCGCGCGCATATTGTGCGCGCACGTCCCCTTTTGCAGATACAGATGGTGGGTGGCGGGGGATGGAGCTTGGCGTCGCCATCCCCTGTAAAGAAGAGACCTGCTCCAACTGTATACACAGAGTACATGCACACTGCATGCATACATACACACAGTACACATGTATACATACATACATACATACATACACAGTGGCAGACCCCACAGCAGCTTGAGGGAGCAGCACCAGAGGGGTCTGATAGGCAACCCAGTCAGCAGTGAGTGCTGAGCTGGCCCCGCCCTGTACATATCTAATGAGCAGGACCCAGTGCAGTGCATATTGAATAAGTGGGTCCCCGCCCCTATGTAATGAGTGAGTCCCTGCTCATTAGATATGCATGGAGCGGGACCAGCTCAGTGCTCACTGCTGCCTGGGTTGCCTGCCTGCTTAGCCAGTGGCACCCATAGTCTATTGCCTCGCCCCATAGTTCATTGCCTCACCCCTTCTTGGTTTGGGCAGGGGGGGGGGGGTCTGTGGATTTTTTTGGGCAGGGAGGAGAAAAATTTCATACACAAAGTATACAGCAGATAGCTACATACATACATACATACAGTATACATGTATACAGCAGATACAGATATACACACAGAGCCCAGCTACCCTTTGCCTCTCCCTCTTGAAATGCTTGTTACTCACCTGACCATCACAATATACTAGTTTTTCCTGGCCCCTCAATCCCCCAAAGCCTCCCACACCCCCACGTATTTGACACTCACCTTGCTCCTGCAAGAGACAGGCACTGCGTTACCTGGCTCTGTAGGCCCACGCTGACTCAACCTGAGAGGAGCTGTGTGCCGTGCTGATTATGAAGCTCCCTCTACAGGCAGCAGCCAGCAGACACAGCCAGTTTCTCACTAGCAGTGAGGGAGCTGCAGTGTTACTGGTGGCTGCGGCGAACTGTACTGTTACATTTGTCAGCATCGCCAATGGATGGGCTGCCAAGGTGGTAATCTAGATACTCGGAAACCCCCATGCCTGCGAGCCTGTCTGCAGTGTACATGGTTTTGTAAACAAATGTCCCGTTGTGTGTTCAGCGATATTGGAGACCCAGAGAAGCTGACAAGATGGCTAGTGAGTATGTTTGGACAAGGGGACCGGACAACATAGGTAAGTATCTGAATGAATGCTGGTAAAAAGTGACCTACAGATGGAGCACCTCTCAATATTGCTGCCAGCTCGCCTTGGTGGAGGTTCTGGCATTCCGATTTTCTTCTTGCGCTGCCGTCCGTCAAGGGGCGTGGGCACACGCCATGCAATACAATCCGCCACCACTGGATGGCTAATGCTCCATCAAGCTAGCGTTGGAGTGATATACTGTAATGTGCCAATGGAATCCTGCCATTCGCCATACGGAGCACGCTTACAGTATGAGACACTTGTGCATAATGGGACTCTCGTGTGGAATGAGATGCTCGTGAACATCGCTGCGAGCAAATGGGCTGTGTAGTGTAATGATCCTAAACAAATATTTACGGTCACGTAGTGGATGCTGAATATTTTGAACTGTTGGTACTGTGCATAATGTGTATGCAGCTGAAGTCAACTGCCTCCTCCCCTTCCCCAGGGGTGGAGGGGATCAACTTGACCTGAATACAGTACATTACTTTACAATATCTCTAGCAGCGCTAATCCACGACGGGACCGTCTGTAGCGACTCATGTCTGAATTAACGGGTCCATTCTAGTCAATTGGGAAAAATGTGTCTACTTTGCACCCGGATATCTCCGGTTTTCTGTAACCTAGAGACTTGAGACTGGTATCATATGAAATAGGAGACTCTTGGCTTACAGAGGAGACTAGTAGTTTATATGCCATCATGAAGGAAAGCGACAAGCTTCCGTAGTTAGGGCCCCCTCCAATTGTCCACCTAATGCAACTCATTACTACTGAGTACCGCAAATAGGAGATCCTGTATAGAGAGTCTAAAGACAGTGTTTTTGCATCCAAGGACTTAGGGAGGAGCTTTTACCTGTCCCCATTAAACTTATATTGCTATCACTTATAGCTGTAACTGTTACAGCAGAGTACAAAAAAAGCTGTTTGTGCTTCTAAATACACAAAGTGCTATTGAGTAGCAAGTGTTAGTGTACTTACTGGCCAAATAGGAAAAACTCTATGGACGGGCTAGGAACAATGTTTTTTATTGTTATTATAATTATTTGTTTAATTGAAACATTTACAAACCTTATATTTAATAGCACTAGACAAACATAAATAAACTGTTTTCATACAAGCCTTTTGGTGTTAGTCCATGCACAAGAACCATAGAGCATGCTGTGTAATGCACAGTGTTTGTAAAAAGCCTCCCCCAGCAAGTTTGACTGAATCAGCCTCTTTCATTGCAATCTCTGTAAAGGGAGATGGGGGTTGGTCAGGACGGAATACAATACCTTCAACACTAATAAGACGCTGTAGCGACTCGTGTCTGAATTAACGGGTCCATTCTAGTCAATTGGGAAAAATGTCTCTACTTTGCACCCTGATATATCCGGTTCTCTGTATCCTAGAGCCTTGACTGGTATCATATGAAAGAGGAGACTCTTGGCTTACAGAGGAGACTAAGTAGTAGTTTCTATGCCATCAGGAAGGAAAGCGGCAAGCATCCGTAGTTAGGGCCCCCTCCAATTGTCCACCTAATGCAACTCATTACTACTGTAAAATTTGCAGAGTGGCACCCTTATCCACTACTTTACAACACTTGACAAAAGTGGCTAGACTTTCCACTCAGATGCATCCTAGTGCCTTTTGACAAAAACATTGAGACGCATTAGCGTTCGTGCCCATGCAGACGCACAGAAAGGTAAATAGGGAGGCAGGAGTTTTTGTGTGCTAAATATACAGTAACTGACATACTGTAAATTTGTTGGAAAAAAATAAGTTCCCTTTAATTATCAAACTCAGGCATACTGTACTTTAGTGCACAACATTCTCTGCCGCAAGGCCAGAAACAGAATGGCTTTGCTCCCAGCAGGACCAGAAGACCCGAACCAGCCAGTGGAGCTAGCACAGATTCCCTCTGTGTCAGCTTCTGCAGTAATCTTACATGACTCTGCAAGGGCCAAACAGGTCCATGGAATCTACAATGCTTTCTTCAATGAGGAAGGAGCTGTGGCATGGCAGGAGAAATCCATCAGATAAAAATAAACAAAACAACTTACCCCACTGTCCTCCTCCAAATCCTAGCTTCCCTCCTCGGACTCTGCCATGAGGACTAGGGACTCTTTTGGTGACCTCTTCTCCAAGAGGAAGTTCAGCTCTTTGAAATACCACAGCTGTGGCACGTACACCTTGTCTGCACCGGCCCACGGCCTCTTGGACTCCTTGATCTTGCAGTTTTCTTTAATGAAGACTGTCTGTATGTTGTTGATTTTCTTGTGCACCCAGGTCACCGAGGCAGCAAAGTAGGATGGCTTGAAGTACTCCACCAGGCGATTGTAGGCAGCCTCCCACTTCTGCTTGTTGCTATAGTCTGGGGATGACGTAAGTCACAGACATTCCTCCTCCCGTTATAGGCTGATAAAGCAAAATAAGAAATTGCATGTCTCATGTGACATCTGCAGAATTAAAAAGAAAAAGGTAAACATGTTAAAAGTTGCATTATGGATGAAAAATAAATTTTGTGTATTATAGTTGCATTTACATTATACTGTTGTTAAAACAAAGTTTGTTTTGTAGTTAAAGTTGGTGAGATGTATTTATGATAATACATTGACGTGCAGGGTGCAGCGACTTAATGGTGTGCACTGCGCAGCATAATGGTGTGCAGTGGGGCAGCATAAATAATGGTGTGCAGTCTGGCAGAATAACAGTGTTCGCTGTGCATGCATAATGGAGTGCACATGGGCCTGCTTAATAGCGGCCAGGGCGCAGGCAGCAGCTTGCAGTGGGGCAGCATTTTGTGCATTGAACCAGAGTATAATGGTGTGCAGTGGTGGTGGTTAGAAAGCATAATAATCATTGGTGGCCAGTGGTGTAGCCTGCCTACCTATTCCCCTGCATCTTGGGAGCCCAGCAGCGTGCTTCCAGCCTCCTCTCCAGTCATGTGCACAGTGGCTGGAAGACGAGTGGCCAGGAAGTTACCAGAAATCTTCAGGAATCGAAAGTTGCAGTTAGAAAAATCTGCATGCGCACTAAACAGCATTCATAAAATTCGAGAAATATTATGTGCAGAACAGGTGTGAACATGCCTCCAATAGTTTTTATTTATGCTTATTATTATAAGTGGCTTCCTCAGGGAGTGAAAGTAGCTACTTTTACTCCCTGACGAAGCCACTGATAATAAAAAGAAGGCGGGGAAACGCGTTGGAGGGGTTATTCAGCAAATGCCAAAGAGGGATACCTAATTGATAACTGACCACTACACACTTCTCAAGATTCTACTCTGGAAATAGTGGCATCTAAGGGGTAATTGGCACTAGCGACTGGGAGACCTGAGAAGAAGGTGACATCTGTAAGGTACCTCTGAAATAATGTCTGGCCAGACACAAAACTGGACATTTTAAATCTACAACACTACATAACATCTCTGTTAATTGAAGTTATCAAGACTAAACCGGCAGACTAAACTTGTGACTAAACTTGTGACACAGGACAGCCCACTAACAAGTTATGATTTATTGCATTTGGCCCACGCATTAACTAACTACAGTTACAGTGCATGCCGCTTTTTATTAGCAATATATGCTCATTTTAGGTATTTTTTTATTTTAGGAGTTTTTTGTAATCACAACCGGTTGTGTCTTGTTTTTTCTTGCTATTTTATATGTTGTATGTGATTTTTTAGATTATTTATAATTTATTGAAACAAAAAACAGTAATAAATGTCATATTATTATTGAAATTTGATCCTGATATTGCACAGCTCTATCTTTCTTTTTAGATGTGGTCAAAATTGAAGGATTATGGATAGTGCACCTGCAACCCCCCTCTGTTTTGCATATAGCCAAAATTGAAGGATTGTATACAATATCTTACAAGTGTATGGGCAGCATAATTCTCACATTTTTTGCAGCATCACTCACAAAAAAAGACATCAAATGCATCCATTCATTTGCTAATAAAATCCAAAAGAAGCTTCATACAAACACAAAATGGGCAGGGACTGAGGATGTCTTTAGTGGCAGAAACCATATGGAGCCATGCCAATGGATGTGAATACTGAGGCGAACCGATGCGCTGCTTGCTGGGACAGGAACACGAGAGCGTCTCACGCGCTTGTATGTCCATCGCCAAGAATGGACCGAGCGAGCGTCTCTCAAGCATGCTGAATGGCATGCCAGGAGCTGTTCAGATGAGAGCGGCTCCATCTGTATTTGCTCTATGGCAAAAATCTCACACCTGCATACTATACCAAAAAGCAGGCCAACCAACTGATTATTAGCAAATTGCTCCAGAAAAATGGTGCATATAAATTGATCAATTAGTAATTACTTGTGAAATTAACTCACACCTTGCTAAAGGCCCCCATACATTAGTCCAACTTGTCCTAGGGACAAGTCGGACCTGATTTCACCCTGCAGCTCCCCAGGAGGGGGACACACGATTAGGCACTTGATGTGCCAAGGTTTGCATATAATAAATTGCATGGATTTATCATATGCAGTCCCCGGGGAGCTGCAGGAGGAGGGAGCCATGCGGGGGGACATCAGCGGGCGGGGGATGCTGGCTAATAGAGAGCCGAGCAGGGGGAGGCTGCATAGCGAGCTGGGCAGGAGGAGGCTGTTGTGGTGGGGTGACAGCGGGAGCAGGGCACCGGGCAGGGAGGATGACGCACGCTGGCTGACGGGCAGCGGCGGGAGCTGGCCCGGGAGGAACAGATAACTTGAAAAAGAAAAGCCCATACAGATGACTAGCAAGCCATTGATTGGCTGAGACCTCTCCGCAGCCAGCGTGCGTCATCCTCCTTGCCCTGTGCCCTGCTCCCGCTGTCACCTTACCACAACAGCTTCAAGTGCCTCCTGCCCGGCTCCCTATACAGCCTCCCCCTCCTTGGCTCTCTATAGCCGGCATCCCCCGCCCGCTGTCATCCCCTGCACGGCTCCAGGGCTGGGCTGCACATAAGATTTAGCAAATCTTATGTGCAGCCCGTCCGACCTCCCGACCCCGATCCGATGCGCACGGGACCGCGCATCGGATCGGAAAGGGGTGTCAGCAAGTGCGATTTGGGCCGATTTAACGGCCCGATTAATCCGAAACGGGTGAAATTGTGCCCAAATCGCATAGTGTATGGGGGCCTTTTCTCCTTAACAAATTATTAGGCCTTGAAGCTTACCACTGTTTCTATTATTTTTTCAGATTTGATTTGATTACAATAGCGAACAACTTTAAAGTACTGACTGTATCAAGAACAGATGTTTGAGAATCTATAATATCTCTAAAGAGCAAAACAATACATTATTGTGGTTGGATCTTGTTTTTACTATGTTGTCATATTACTGTAACAAATCCTCATGTAACTGATCTATGCTGTACATTACTTACTGCATTAATAAAAGATTCATATTACTGTGTTGAAAGTAACATTGCAAAATCTACAATCAGCAAAATTTGATCAGTAAGTTACACAAAAGGAAACAGATTCAGTTACTTAAAGCAACTTAAAGTAAATTGATGTCCTTTAACATTATCATCAGCCAGTGAAGCCACATAACTGTATCAAATGTACTTTCCTTATCTCTGCAATGAACACTGCAAGCATACTGTAGTAGATTGTGCTCAATATGGACCTTATTCTGGTCAATTCGGAGGACCATGTACGTATGTTTTTGCATTGTGCATGTGCATGCGCATTTCTGCACTTGCATTTGTGCATGCGCTTGGTGCGTGCGTCCACGGCTTCCAAACATGGTATACTTAACCACGTTAAGTATACTGTATATGTATATAATATGTTATTTATGCATGCATGCATCTATTTTTATACATGGATCATTGCTCAGTTGTTAAACTACCCCTCCATATCGTGGTTAAACATGACCCATCTGCATATCTGTTGTTGCTACTGAGAAAGATACTGTAGAGCTATGAACCACAAATTTGCTAATCCGCCATAGCTTCCACATTGGCAAGGATCCCTCGTTGAAATGCAGCCTCACCGCCAACACTATCATGAACATGCAAAATGGTAAACAAAGACCTAAGGTTGGGAAAGTCCATTGCAGGTCAGATGAAACCCATCAGGAAGTTAAAGGTACACATACAGTACAACACACCTAGATGTCACAATATTGTCAATGACTCAGATAAGTTCAAAACAAGCCATAGCAATAGTGTTACCCCATGATAGAAATGTCAGAATCACCAAGGGAAGAATGTCAGACCACCAACAAACAAACTCAAGTCTATTTTGACCCTACTTAAGGCTAAAGATTTCCATTGTCGCAGATCATTACACACCAGGTTAAAAATAAGAAGCTCAGAAATTACAAATGCATTGCTGCCTCCAGTAGTTTATTCCAAATTCCCATTTGAGACTATGAAAAGCCAGCTAGAAGACCTAAGCACAATTGAGGAATTGAGTATCTCAACTATGATGTTGTAAAAAGATTCCTCAAATATCGAAACAGGTATCTTGTCTACAAAAGCACCTTTAACCCTAGAACACTACAAGGGTAATAAAATACCCCAAAGAAACACTTGAAATGACTGCCTACCAAAATTATGTACAGTATGTGTTCTAGTGTTAAAAATAGGAAACAACGGTCAACCACTAGTGAACAAAAAATAGTTAATGCCAATGGCCCTTATTCTGGTTGGTGCGGTCGAGCCGCATATGCGGCTCCGACCGCACCAGACGAATCCCCGCCCACCCTACGGATCGCCACGGCCGTCCGTACACGGACGGCTGGCGATCCGCATAAAAATGGTGGAGGCTACGCCTCCACCATGGTGGGAGCTGCCCCCTGCATTCGATGGTCGTCGACCATCGAAGGCAGGTCCGCACGCCGCGGCAGCTCCCGCAAGCTGAGACCACACGGACAATCGTCCGTGTGGTAGCTTGTATGGGGGCTGAAAGCTGACATCCGGCGACGTCAGCTTTCCGCCCCCATGAGTTGCGTCATGCCCTCATTAGCATGCGTACGCCCCGCGTTTGCATGGGAACGCCCATGAAACGCGGGGCGTATACATAGGGAAATGAGGGCATGAAGCCCCTCACTCCCCTATACGCCCCCTTTGCGGCGTAGTAACGTTATGTGCGGCGAATTCGCCTGCACATGCGCAGATTGACCTCTGCGCATGTGCAGACGGAAAACATCGGCGGTACGGCCGCACGCGGGCCGTACCGCGCGAATCAGAATAAGGGCCAATGTCAGAACAAACAAAGATGAGAGAGAGAGAGAGAGAGAGAGAGAGAGAGAGAGAGAGAGAGAGAGAGAGCGATAGAGAGGCAAAAGAGAAAGAAATACCTGATCTGAGGGGAAAACTGACTCTATTTTTTTTTTTTCATTTTGAGTCTGGAAGCACAATTGAAAATCAATAGGATGCCTAGAGTTTTATATGGGGAAAAATCTGGCTCCATCTCTTAACAGAAACTCTTAGTGACATCTGGCTGCTCAGATAATGTTGACAAGAAGGATATCAGCAGCAGTATGTCATTGCCAGTATGTATTTTGCATATCAATATTCATAATACCAATAAAATTAAAATACAGCTTTACCAGTTTTTTTTTTACAGTTATACTGCATTTTAAATATAAACCAGTATAAATGTGTCCACCGCCTGTGATATTACCTTATTAATTACAGGGGACCTCTACATCTTCACCTCCCCTATATTTTTGGAACCAGGATTGGTCTAAGAGCCTGATGCTGATTCTTTATATGCATGGGAACCCTAGGTATATTTCCACCTGTATATTTGGAACCAGCAGTGGCTGGAGGAGGAGGTTGGACCCCACGTCTTATTTTTTTTAACTAAGTACTAACCTTTTTTATGTTCCATTTGTATTCCATAAATCCAGTAGCAAAGTTCTAACTGTGTGGCCCACATGCTGTAAGCCACAAACATATTGCAGCACATACATGACAAACATTGACCTACAGTTGATACAATAAACAATGTCATATCCATATACAATTCACCTTAATTTAAGAAATGACATATTAAATGATCAACAAAATCCACACATTAGTATAAGAACCTAGGTTAAAAATGTATTAGGTGGAAGGGATGACGCTTAGCCAGTTTAATCATAAATATATTTTATTACTTATCTTTCAATGTTTCCTCCTCCGATTCTTTCTTTCTTAAACTATCATTCTTATGACGCAGTCAAGATTTTCTCATAAAAAAGGGGTCAAAAGGATAAAAATGGAACAGAATTAGGATCACTAGAGGAAATTTACTAAGGCAAATACGCCTAAAAAATTCGTATTTGCATAGTAAAATATGAATTTTTTAGGCGAGTTCATATTTTTGGCATTTACGATGCCAAAACTACACATATTCGTATTCGTATTTTTGGCACATTCGTATTTGTATTTACAAAAACGATTGGAAAATACAAATACTAATCACCAATCAAAAGAATGGTGATTCCTAATTTACTAAGCGGCTGACAAAATGACTAGGGGTCCCCCGTATTTTAAGAACCAGCCCCAGGCCCAACTAGCCAGCAGGGTAATGCCACAGCCAGGGAGAGACTTTTAAAACAAGTCCCCCCGGCCAAAGCATTAACCCTATGACCAGTCAGCCTGGCCAGGGGTCCTGGGGAAGTGGGGACCCCCCAACAAAGGGGTGTCCCCCCTTCAGGACTTACCTGGCCAGGCTGAAGCCTGGTGCTGTCCTCGATGCCCCTTGGCGGTTGTCATCAAGCTGATTGCAGTGTAAAAAATAGAATAATAAACTATTGTCTTATACTGTGAAACTATGAGTCCTTGGAGAACCACAAGTCACAGCATGTGGGGCATTACAGGGCCCGCTGGCACTTGTAGTTCCACAGTACAATAAATAGTTGAATAAACACACACTGACACACATGAAAAATAAAAGTTTAATACATACATTACACATACATACTGATACTTACCTACCTTGAGCCCATAGGTAGAGCCCTGGGTCTGGGGTCCGGGGTCTGGGGTCCTGGGTCCGGGGGTCCAGGGCTCTAGGGTCCAGGACTCCAGGGCTACAGGATCCAAAGAAATCCATAGGGGTACCTGTGGAAGAAAATCTTACTCACCAAGGCGAAGATAATGCCCTCTTCTTTCTGACGTAGTCCAGGTCTTCTTTAAAAAAAAAAAAAATGTGACTGAACCCGGCCGGTACCCTCTCACAGACTAACCGGAGAGCCGCTGAAGTTTCATCCTTAGCACCTCTCCTCCGAATGATTCTATTGGCCACCTAGTGGCCAATCAGGAGCCAAATTTCTCTGGGATTACAAAACTCGGATTACTTGATGCTTTGTAAATTCCCCTCTGGAATACAGATTTCCATATGGCTAAAACAGCCATTTGCAGTAGTATTTATTCGTATTAAGAATACGAATATGAACAATCGTATTCATATTGTTAGTAAGTTTCCCCCACTGAGTCATATAAATTCCTTTAAATTAAAATTTTGTCCCAGACTCATTAGGGATAAGACAAGTATTTTTTACTTGACAAAATTTGTATCTGTTCTTCTATGAGCATACTGTACCTTTACTCACACAAGTATAAGCGGTAACAATCATCAAAAGGTATCTTTTTAGATGGCATACCGGTAGTCACGGTTAAGTCGATGAATTCACTCCCATAAAGGTATCTTTGTCCCAAAAACGTCTTTGTTTTGAATAAAACAACTTTTTCACATATATATAAAAAGTGAAAAAAAATATGTTTGCTAGCAGGGAGATGCCAACCCACCTGGATTCCCTGCTAGCAAACATATGTTTTTTAACAGAGGTGGGGATGATGGCTTTCAAATGACTGACCCTGACCTCACTATATGAAGAATACCTACAGGGGCTCTGTAAGCATGTTATCTCTATTCCCTAACCATCCCAGCTTGCAGACTATCACCCTGCAGCCTGACCCTAACCCTTCCCAGCTGTGCCTAAACACAAACCCTGCCACCTAAACCTAACCCCCTGCCCCTCAGCTTATTCCTCCCTGCTGAGTACATTAACCTAAACCCCCTCCGCACAGTTTACCCCAAGCCTGTGAGCATACAGTACCTACCATCTTCCTTCCCCAGCTTGAGCTTATCCAACTAAACTATTCCTACCTTTGTTGAGGTTTCAGCACTGGTGTCCTGGCAGCAGTCAGGGTTTTAACATTGGGATTATAACTGCATCAGCATAATGTATACATTTCAATAGTTATACACTTATTTTAAAAAATTGCATAAATAATTCCTGTCCATTTTCTAAAACCTTACTGAATACTGAATGATAACTTTTTCACATGACCTTTTTATTCCTTCAGTGCATACATTGTTAAGTAATATCAGCCCAATATAAAAAGTATTAAAGTATGCAATACTGAACTTTAACCATTTACCTGTCAGGTACAGTACAGGACTGCAAACAGTCAGAAACACATAGTGGACGGCTGTGAGAATATAATCCCATGGTCCCTATGCATTCCTGCCTTTCCCCAGTGTCTGTCATCCTGCTGATCATTCAGCACAGCAGGACCCCTTAACTGGCAGCAGGAGGAGTCTGGCAAATGTAAATTAACCACCCTAAGCCCCCTAGTGTGTTCCTGGAGGCTGCAGCCGCTGAAGAAATTAAAGTTGCGATGGTCATGATTTCTCAGATGTTCCCGATCTTCCCAATAATGATGTTCTGATGCTTGGAAAAATAATCTATATTTTCCAATTGTTAAAAAACAAAAAAACTTTTATGGATACGTTTTAAATATTTGTTTGCTCATAAAAATATTACAATTTCTGTATCGTTTTTTGAGGAAAAAAATTAACAATTGAGTGGTTAAAGGAACTCAAGATAATTTAGGACATTTATATTGGAAATATTGATTCATCCATGTAATTATTTCATTATCAGATAATGAATTTTCTAAGCCTCCTTTACTATTCAATTAAACTAATGATCACTCTTTATTTATTGATGTTCCTACCAGGACATGAGCTAATTATGTATGAGTGTCTGATAAATGTTTTGTGGGTAATGAGCTTTATGTAACTTGCTATCAAAAGTAACCATAGATCTGTGCCTTTTTATAACTTAAACAAGCCGTATGCTATTTGTTTGGAATGCACTGTTAAGAGATAAATCCTGCACTCAATTATCCGTTAAATGCTTGTTTTTACAATTTGTACATTAATTACAAAAACTAAGTGAAGAGTAAACAATAAAATTGCAGGTATTTGTTGACATTTACCACTTTAAAGATCTCTACTCAAATAAAAGAATAGTCAGTGGATTTTTGATATGTGTTTGTATTAAAAATATAGTTTAAAAGGCCATATAAAATTCAAGATCTATTAAAAACATCACATTGAAAAGTACATAATAAACAACTCATGTATTGGCATAGATATCAAGAAATTCTGGCCTTAAAATATATGAAAACTCAGAGGCGTCACCAGGACCATAGCCTGGGCCCATAAAAAGGGGCTTGGCCTAAAATAAATGAGGACTGGCCTTGCCAGGAATCCTGATAACATTGCATCGGGGGGCAGCCCCACATTCCCAGAGATGCTTTGCTGCCTCTGGAGGCTCTTATTGTTCTTGTCGGGTGCTAAAGGACAATATCATGCTGCAGCACCCACCTCCTGTCACTATGAAGCCAGCATTTTGGTGTGTGTCCTGGGTGCGACATGCTTCCCCTTACTTCTGAGAAAACTTCGGATACTGCTATTTATGTATGTGAATGATCACAATTAAATATCTAGGGCTAGCTCTACCACTAGGCAGTTTTAGTCAGCTGCCTTAGGTGTCAAATAATTATTTCTTTGCTCACAATATGAATTCATTGTCTCCATCTCTCTCTCTCTTTTTTTCTCTCTCTCTCTCCCATGTTCCATCTGCTCTCCCTCCCTTCCTCTCCCTTCCCCCTTATTTCTCTCCCTTGAAAATAATCTAGTGCTTAATTGCCCATTTTTGACCATTATGCAGACATCTAGGAAATTATTTTTTGTCTGGCTACATTCATAAGTAAATGTTATTGTTCTTGTGCCTCCATTGTATGATTCTATTATTGAAATCAGGTCCTCCTTGGGACCTTTCCAGAACAATAACAGATCGTCTATGTTGTGGGTATAGAATAATTTATTATTGAAATCAGGCCCTCCTTGGGACCTTTCCAGAACAATAACAGATCATCTATGTAGTGGGTATAGAATAATATCCTCCCTGCCACATTAAGATCTGAGAAAAATACATCATTCTCAATACCAAATGTGGATGCACAGCCTGTGGTGCTGAGTGACAGCTCCCGGAATGGAGGTGCACCTTTTTTTCTTTGATTTAAACTGCCATTTGTTTGCAATGCTGTACCCCTGATGAAAACTGGAAGGAGTCCAGTAGAAATGGCTGTCGGGTTAGCCTTGATGTTCTCAGTGCTCACCATGCTGTAACTTTAAATACATATAGGTATTTTCACCTAAATTGAGTGCTAGTCTGTTTCTTTCTTTCTGCCAGGTTGGGTAAGTGCAATTGCTATTAATGTCCTTAAAGCACCTGTCACCGAACTTTAATTATTATATCACCGAGTGCTGTTTTGTACCTCTAGTCAATACCAAACATATAAATATTTGCAAAAGAGGGGAGACCACCGCCCACATAGCACACCCAACTCTCTGCAAATAAAATATATCCTTGTCAAAATCAATCTCAATAAATCGATAATTAAAGAAACATCATAGAATGAATTACAGTAGGAGCAAGTTTCATCTTTGCTCCTTTGGCCATGGCTAGCCATGGCTATTCTATTGTTCTCAGCTGCAATACGTATTGTATTGCAGCTGAGAACAATAGAATAGACATGGCTAGCCATGGCTAGCCATGGACAAAGGAGCAAAGATGAAACTTGCTCCTACTGTATCTGTTATGAACAGTTCAACCGCTTTAAGACCATCCACATGCAGAATAACTGTGTAGAGCTATTCACATCAATTGTGAATAGCCATACATCATCATCCAATTTAGGTACCATCAAAAAGTTGTTCAATAATGAAAAAGGTATACAACAAATATTTTGGATGTGCCCTTATACATGGCTGCAACATACTATCAACATATTCCGATATTCGCTGAAATAATGAATCCCTGGCAGACACTATCGGTTTACCAGGATGAGCTTCGAGTGACTTATGTATCTCTGGGATACAATACAGTATAAGGCAGGTGCTAAGGGAAATTCAGGAATTAACTTGTCCATCAAATCTTCATTAGTGAACTTCTTATCCACCGCTTTTTGTAACACCTCTCTTAGTTCTCTTTTGAAGCCACTCTTAGGATCCATTGTCAAACGGCTATATGTCACTTTGTCCTCAAGATGTCCTGGAAAACAAGGGCTCCCCATTTATCTGCCGTTCTAAACGTTAGTGTCTCATTATTGGACAAGGACTGTAGTGCTTTCCAGTCTATAGAATTGAACTTACTCTGTCCAACTTTGAACCATTCTGGGTCATAGTAGTTATTTCTTGATCAACACGTCTCATAAATGTCTTTATTGACAGATTAAATGACTGGGGTTCAAAATTAGATTTAGGTAATATTTTGGTAAATTGTGTCGTTAAATATGGTTGTATAGGTAACACACTGGGATTGCAGTGTTCTCTTTATTTTAATTGATGATGTAATCTTTGTATTTCTATACACCATTGTTCTCGGTTACACTCAGTGGATGGAATAAATGTCAGTCCTTTGTTCAAAACTTTAGCTTTTGCTGCTGTTAATGTATAAGATGAAATATTTACTATAAGGTTTTCTGTCGTATCGGAGATTTTTGTACCACGACCTCTGCCTCTATGCTTGGCCACCACGCCTGGTATGGTGGCTCCTCCACACGCCCATTTTTGTGCCTAAAGGGAGAGCTGCACCTTCCATGTCGCTCGATCCACTGGCATTTTCATTTTCACTGTATGTATAATTACACTCTGTTGAGGAATCACGGTCATTACCAAACCTGCCTCTATTGCATCTAAAGAAAGGCTTTTTTGGACCAAATTGTTTGTGCGTGTCAGTCCATCTATAGACCGCATTGGTCTCAAATTCGGTGTCAACCTTTCCCTGCTTTTCCTTCTTGAATTTAGTCAGCTCATGCTTGTAGGTTTGTATTTGACCACTTAATTTTTCATACCAGTTGGTCTGGGTATCCGCCATTAATCTCTTTTGTGCAACTTCAAAGATTTATTTTTCTTTTATTAAGTTGATCAAGTAGTGCAATGTTCAATAATCAACAGCATGATGTCAAAGGAGCACTTGTTCATTATAGACACCCACTTGTGGCAGAAAGATGGATAATTTCTACCAATTATGGGACTATTGCGGACCCTTAGTCCTCTCAGAATTTCTTTAGATCTATGATAGTCACTTAAAGTTAATACGTGGAGATAATAATCAGTTTGGTGTCTGTGTAATTTTAATAGATCTCTATATAAATCTTCACAGGGAGTAATCTCAACTGGGTCACCCTCACCAAAGCAAATTGCTTCCACTTCGGATTCCGAGTAGCTGAAGATTTCTCCTATCGGATAAATATTTAATATTTAAAAACCACCAATGTTTTCATCTATAAGTGATTCAGTCATAATTACACAAAGTTTCTAGCTGTTTTCAGCCCATGCAATTTTAATTGTGAAATCAAAAGTGCTCATGTGCTTATGCAATTAACGGTCAAATTACCAATATGACCGTATAAGATACATTACCAGTGTTACTACTTAACCTACCACAACCATATTAATCGGAACACACCCTACACAAATATTTTTTGACATAGACATCACCAGCTAGTTGATTCATATAAGGGTGCCTTGACCAGGAAACAAAGGGTTAATCCTCCATTGGGTCCAATATACACAGATGGGTTAGTCCGGCACAAACCACTTAATAATCCACCTTGGCGGGTGTCCAAAAATGTTGGCTGTGTAGTAGTAATTTGCGGGCACCCGCCAAGGTGGATTATTAAGTGGTTTGAGACTAACCCGCCTGTGTTTGGATCCCCATGAGTATCCGGTTCTCTAAATCTATTATTGATGGTACACAGATCTTAGGGTTCTTGGGGCCTGCAATTTCACTGGAAAGACCAAAATTCTTTGTTAAATCATTCATTCTGTACATTGATTGTTTTATCATGTATGTCCTGTAGCCCTTGAGGCACTATTTTATTAAATATTGTCTTTTTAAATTGTATGTTCATCTATAGCGCACTCTGAACTTTCCTTATATATATATATATATATATATATATATATATATATATATATATATATATATATATATTATTCCAGTTCTGCCGGCACTCTGTAACCCAATACAGCTTGCCCCGGTGCCAGACTAAAGATACACAGCATCCCAAAAGCTTGAGACAGAAAACGGCACTCAGAGACTAATAATAATTCAACAAGTGTATTGAGGAATAATGGTAACGTTTCGGGGTACCAACCCCATCCTCAGACCATTCCTACCTAGGTAGGAATGGTCTGAGGATGGGGTTGGTACCCCAAAACATTACCTTTTTTCCTCAACACACTTGTTGATTTATTATTCATTTTGCTGTGAGCGTACCATGTATAAAATGTGTTTTTTGATTCTACAGTTTTGTCGTACCTTTTGTACCATACTATCTTTATATATACAGTACAGATAGAGCCATCCTCATCTAGCCCTTTAATAGGATTAAGTGAGCCAGAGCTGTCAGACTTAATCCTGTGCTTATCCCCTACTGTATTGTTCTTGAAAAGTTCTTGATGAAATACAGCTGATTTGATCGTAAACTTTGAAGCACCTCTCTCACATGTGTTTGGGGTAAAGTGCAGCACTGCACTTAACCCCAAACACAACTGCTCAACCCCGAACCGGACCGGTCACCCGGTGAGTGAAGCAGCTATCCCCGAACAACGGGGACCAGTGCGCAGGGACCACAAGAAATAGAACACCTCTCTCACATGTTGACAATGTTCCTGGATGTTCTGGGAAAAGATGAGAATGTCATCGAGATAAACAAACACTGAGTAGTATAACAGGTCACAAAATATCTCAATTCTTGGAACACCGCGGGTGCATTATTGAGACCAAACGGCAGACAATGGTAATGGCTATCCCTAGTATTTAAAGCCGTTTTTCACTCATCGCCTGACTGGATACGGATTAGATTATATGCTCCCCTGAGGTCAAGTTTGGTGAAGACTTTAACACCTTTAATTCGGTCAAACAACTCGGTTACCAAGGGAAGCGGGTACTTGTTTTTGATGGTGATGTTGTTTAGACCTCTATAGTCAATGCAGGGCCTCAGGCTCCCATCTTTCTTTCTTTTTTAAATAACCCGGCCCCTGCTGGTGATGTAGAAGGCCGAATGAATCCTTTCAACAAGTTCTCTTTGATATATTGGGACATGGCTTCAGTCTCTGGAAGAGAGATGTCACATCCACCATGGCGTTTGCCCACAACACCTGTGTAGCGTTCAGCCCTGGACCCTCTGGGTACACTAAAACCATGGCGCTCACCTCTGCTCATGTCTCTGGCTTCACAGGGGTACATATGGTCGCATTGTCACGGTGTGGTGACACCGGCATTTTGTGCTCCAGTGTCATGCAGGATATGTGTAGCATGCCGCCATGTGTGTTTGTGCCTGGTCAGCGTCTGTGTAAAGGCCGAGCTGCGTATCATCAGGGCCGGCTAGAATCTGTCGCCCTCTCTGGTGGGCGCCATCTTCCTGGTTTCCCCAGCCACTCCTGCACAGCTCCGCCTCACTCCCTGATTGCCTGACCAATCCCGGCACAGCTCACCTGGTAAGTACTGACTGCTCAGGCTAGTCCGGCAGTCAGTACAATGATGTCCACCCTGCAGCATCATTGCTCCCATCTGGCTCTGTAGTACTCGCTACACTCCTGAGCTTACTCGCTCCAACCTGGCTCTGCAGTCCATACTACAACCCGAGCTTCTCCCGGAAGAGATCCTGCTGGCCGTTCACTGCTTCACGTACCATCGGACTCTGCTTACCGCCAATGTGGACATGCAAGGTCAGGCTCTCTAAGGGGTCTCACCTTGCTACACTCCCGACGGTTACTTCCACGGTTACCTCTAGCAGCAGCCACGGTCTCACTCAGCAAAGGACAACTCTTCTTCATCATTCTTCATTTACCATCATTCTTCAAACAACCATCCAATCCTCCAACCATCCAATCCTCCAATCATCTAATCCTTCATTCTTCAAACAACCATCTAATCCTCCAACCATCCAATCCTCCATTCATCCAATCCTCCATTCTTCAAACAACCATCCAATTCTCCAATCATCCAATCCTCCATTCTTCAAATAACCATCCAATTCTCCAATCATTCAATCCTCCAATTATCCAATCTCTCAATCTTCAACCAATCATCCAATCCCTCAATTTTCAACCAATCATCCAATCTCTCAATCTTCAACCAATCATCCAATATATCAATCTTCAATCATTCATCCAATCTTCCAATTTGCAATACAATCTTCATTCGTTCTCCAACCCATCCAATCTTCAATTCATTCTACAACCTAAAGACTTTTATTCAAGTACCACTCTTCAATTATATTGCAATATTCTTTAAGGAATAAGCTTCATCATTTATTGCAATAACTTACTGGATAATTGACTATATATTTGCATATCTGCCATATACCATTTATATCATCATTATCACTGTTTGCAATATTCTCATTAAACCCATTATATTTTACTCTTACTGTTTTCTCTATTCTGTTGTGGATGCAACCTCCATTCGTCAAGGCACCCAGCTTAAGATATTCGCCAGCTGGTGCTAGTCCAGACGTGACAAGAGAGAGGATAGGTTCGACCCTTTGGAGGAGTTTTACCTGGAACAAGATCAATAGGACAATCCCATCGCCGATGAGTGGGTAGCTTGCCAGCAGATCCTTTACAAAAGACATCGGAAAAAGCTTTGTAGACTTGAGGAAGAAGATCAGAAGATGTAGAAGAAGTGGACTGGACTGGAAACAGTTTTGGAAGACAGGTATGATGACAGTTCATTCCCCATGAGATGATTTCCATTGTATCCCAACCATTGTTTGGGGAGTGATGTTGGAGCCATGGGAACCCCAAAACAATGGCATGGGTAGCTTTAGGAATAATCAAAAAAGACAACTCTTCCTGATGCAGAGCCCCAACTTGAATTTTGATGGAGGCTGTCGGCTGGAGCGACTGGGAAAGTTCTTGAGAGCTCAAGTGATGATGGAATGTGAACTGTGCACAATTGAAATTTGCTGCTGCCCCAGAGTCCAGTAGAGCAAATACTGTAAGCGGACCACTAGTCAAAAAAAATTGTATTGAGAGCAAAGAGTCTGATTTGGATGGAGTTGAAGGAGGAGAAGGAGATGGAAGAGGAGAGGAGTATAGCTTACTCCGATCTTGACAAGATCTCTCCAGCTGATGCTCCCGAAAACGAAGATCCAGCCTTTTGCAAAGAGATATGACCTCTCCCAATGAGATAGGAAGATATCGAGTAGCCAGTTCATCTTTCATGCATTTGGACAACCCTGCCAGGAAGGTGGAAATGAGGGCCTCCTCATTCCACTTAAGTTCAGACGCCACCGTTTAGAAATGGATGACATATTGGGCCACAGAATGGGAGCCTTGACGAATCCGCAGGATTTCGGATGCTGCAGAGGTCACCCTTCCAGGTTCATCAAAAATTCTCCTAAACTGAGAGGTAAAGTCTGTATACTTCGAGAGCAAAGGTTAATTTCTCTCTAATGCAGAACCTGACAATAGGGATACAATATAGGCCACTTTGGTTTGGTCAGAAGGAAAGTGCATTGGTTGCAGGGAGAAGTGCACCTTGCATTGATTGATAAACCCCCAGCAGGTGCGAGGAGTACCATCATATTTGGAAGGAGTAGACAACCGTAAAGAGGAAGAGACATTCTGTTGCACTTGAGAAGGAGTTGAGGCTGAGACTGAAGTGGTGACCTTGGAGAATGTAGTTTGAAGCAAATCTTGCCGCTAAGATATACCCTGGAGCACTTGAGTGACCTGCTGCGGAGACTCCTACAATGCTTGATGCCGAGCGACCACACTCTGAAGAAACTCCTGGATGGTGGACTGATCCAATGGGCCAGTGCTTACTGTCACACTAGGGGTACCTTGTGGATCTGCATGAGGCCCGTTGAGTAGGGTGTCACAGTCTGGAGGAGATTGAAGAGTAGCAGGTTTGATATAAGTCTTTCTCGTAGAAGAAGCACCGGAAGATAAGGCCAGCTAGGGAAGCTGCGGAGCAGCGAACCCAGCACAACAACTGGGCAATTGGGGTAGAGTTCATAGACAACGAGGATGATTAATCCACAAATCTTTACCAGGTGACTGGGCTGGACCGTGGTGAAGAAGAAGAAGAAGACTTGTCTGGGAACCCTTACCAGATGACTGGACCGGATCGCGAAGAAGAAGAAGACTTGTCCGGGGTTCTTTACCAGATGACTGTTGGCAGGCACAGATGACTGACAGCAGGTACTGATGGCTGGCAGCAGATGCAGATGACTGTCAGCAGGTACTGATGGCTGTCAGCGGGCACAGATAGCTGGCAGCGGATGCAGATGACTGTTAGCAGGTACTGATGGCTGACAGCGGGTACAGATGGCTGGCAGCAGGTGTAGGTGACTGTCCGTACGTACTGATGACTGGCAGCGGGTACAGCAGTAACAGATGGCTGACAGCAGGTGTAGATGACTGGCAGCAGGTACTGATGACTGGCAGCGGGTACAAATGGCTGACAGCACGTGTAGATGACTGTCAGCAGGTACAGATGGCTGTCAAGTAATGAATGCAGGATATAAGTGCTGGATTCCAGGTAACAGGTGCTGAACTGCAGGGAATTAGTGCAGGACACAAGTGCAGGATTCCAGGTAACAGGTGCTGGGTAATAGGTTCTGAACTGAGAGTAATTAGTGCAGGATACAAGTGCAGGGTTCCAGGTAACAGGTGCTGGGTATCAGGTGCTAAACTGAGAGTAATGAGTGCAGGATACAAGTGCAGGTTTCCAGGTAACAGGTGCTGAATTAGCAGGTAATGAATGCAGGATTCAGGAGCAGTATTCCAGGTAACAAACGCTGGGAAACAGGAACACCAAAGAGCATAAGCTGGAGCACAGGTTGAAGCTTCCCTCCAAGGGATTTACAATAAAGCACTGGCATCTGTATGCCCCAGAGAGCTCAGCTTTATCCCCCTGGGCAGATCTTGATTGGTGGGGCTGAATTGATGACCAGCGCTATGGCGGCGCCCGGCCTGGAGACAAACACCTGGTTCCCCCACCGGGACCGCACACTGGAGACCCCAGGAAGATGGTCATGGCCGGAAGAACTGGCGCCATGTTCCCCGCCCTGCACGCAGACGGACAGCTAGCAGACCCCGTGGCCAGAGATGAACAGGTGAGCGGCGCGTCCCAGTACCGGCCGTGACACATCTGCATTCAATTCGATGCACGCTCCCGTTATCTCTATATCGAAAAGAAAAATAGACTGTGCAGGCAAGGAAATATTGAATTCGATCCAGTAAATGGAATGTGTACAATGTACCTTGAATGTGAATCGAATTCGATATCGAATGCAAAAGTACAGATCTAATACCAAAGATCTAATACCAAAGATCTTATGTCAAATGTAATGGAAAATCAAATCGGACATTGAATCTAAAGCAAATTGAAGCGTGTATACACACCTTCAGGGGCATATTCAATTAACTGCAGACTTCTTTTGGAGCCTTTGGCGATGTGCAGCTGCATGCACTTCCAGGTATTACAGAAAACATTGAAGCAAAATTAAATTAAGTTCTTACCAGCAATATTTTGTGGAGCCCCTCTGCATGCTGCTCCTTAATCGGCTCCATATGCAAAAAGACCAAATATATCAAAGGTCTATTGCAGTACAGGTTGAGTATCCCTTATCCGAAATGCTCGGGACCACGAGCATTCCGGATAAGGGAATATTCCGGTTTTTGGAATACTTTTTTTTTAGCCATACTTACCTGCCCCTGGTGGGTCCCCGATGGTCCCTCGGCATCCACGGAGTCCTCCGGCGTCCACGGAAGGCCACCAGCACCGTCTACGGCATCTCCAGCGGTCCCAGGAGTGCTTTGCGCAAGTTCCCAGGCGTGCAAAGCACTCCTGGGACCGCTGGAGACGCCGGAGAGGATGCTGAAGGCCTGCTATGGACGCCGGAGGACTTGGTAAGTATTAAAAGAGGGTTGGGGGGGGGATTTTTGGAATAATTCGGATACGGGATGCCCGGATACGGGATACCCGACCTGTATAAGTCAAAGTGAGTTTGGGTGTCTTTTTATCATTTGTAAAGAGAAATATTTTTTATATAGATAAAGTAATGTTTAACATATAATAACAGTTTGCTAAATATATATTGTAGACTAGGTGATTCATAGCGCCCTACGGGCGCTCTTCAAACTGTCGTAAGGGGCTGCGCCCCCTTAATTTGTGAACGTTTGTATTGTGAGAAATATGGTTAGAATTGTATGAAAGATGGCCTGTATTGCAACTTGAGTTATAGGTGAAATGAGAAATGTGTTAGAGAGCATATGATTTTGAAGGGGGTGTGTATTGTGGGGGGGGGGGTGCCGCGAATCGCCACAAGAAAAAATCAACACAGAAAGGTCAACACATGTAAATATTGACATGTGTGGCACTTCATTGGTGTCCATGTCGACACATGTGGCGAATCGCCACAAGAGAGAATAAACAATGAAAGATCAACACATGTAAATGTTGACATAAGTGTTGCACTTCATTGGTGTCCATGTCGACACATGAGAATGAATATGAAAACATTCAAAAAAGGAAAATTAATCTTCAAAAATTCATGTCAACCTTTTACATTGTCGACCATAGCCATGTCAGTGTTTTGCTTGTGCAATCCTGGGGTTGCTGTGAATCGCGGGGGGTTGTCCGTGAATCGCGGCTGGGGGGGGGGTGGTGCAGTGAATTGCGGGGGGGTCATAGCAGGGGGTGTGGGTGCAGCGAATCGTGGGAGGGGGCATGGGGGTTTGCAGCGAATCATGGGAGGGTGGGTCGCGGGGCGGGGGGTTGCTGAGAATCATTGAAGGGGGGCTGAGGGGGCCAGGGGTTGCCGCGAATCGCGGGGGTGCCGCGAATCGTGGGAGGTGGGGTTGCGGGGGGGGGTTCAGCGAATCGCGGGAGGGGGGACACGAATCGCGGGAGGGGGGGTCGTGGGGGGTGTGTGTGCGGGAGGGGGGGGGGTCGCGGGGTGGCACTACAATGGTGTCCATGTCGACATATGAGAATGACTATGAAAACATTCAAAATTGAAAAATAAATCTTCATTGTCGACCATAGCCATGTCAGTGTTTTGCATGTGCCATTTAATTCTGGCGTTGCCGTGAATCGTGTGGGGGGGGAGGTGGGGGGTGTCTGCAAATCACAGGAGGGGGGTTCGCGAGGGGGTTGCCGTGAATTGCGGGAGGGGGGGTCACGGGGGGTGGGTGCCGCAAATCGCGGGAGGTTGCGGGGGCGGGGTTGATGCGAATCGCGGGAGGGGGGTTGCCGCGAATTGTGGTTGGGGGTCGCACGGGTTGCCACGAATCGCGGGGGTGCTGGGAATCGTGGGAGGGGGGTTCGCGGGGGGGCGCAAATTGAGGGAGGGGGGGTCGCGGGGGTGGGTGCCGTGAATCGCGGGAGGGGGGGTCGCGGGGGGGTCCGTGAATCGCGGGGGGGAGTGTTTTGCTGCTAATCACGGGAGGGGGGGTCGGGGGGGGGGGGGTGTTTTGCCGCGAATCGCGGGAGGGGGGGTCGGGGTGGGGGGTGGGGGGGCCACGCGAATCGCGGGAGGGTGGGCAGCGGGGGGCACTCACCTGGTTGCTGTGGAGTAGGTTCCTGGGCAGCATGGGGAGGCAGAGGGTGTCTGGCACTGTGGGCTCACTGGGCTGGTTCTCTGTCATGTGAGTCAGTCATGTAAGTTAGAGGCTCCATCCAGCGTTAGAGACACACTCACACACTTTGAGTGACAGATGTAGCCAAATATATAAGAGATGGGTCATTTTAATAAAAAAACCTTTGATTCAGAATATAAAAAGTGCTGAAGTACATACTGAAACTGGTTAAGGCATCGCTAATGAGCTTTGAAATTTCATATATTGTACAAGGAAAGGTCATCTTACAATAAAAACGCGTACTAATAGATCTATAAAAAGATTAATTCAAGTCCTGAAGTAAACCATATTTGTAATGTACCCTGAGACATATTGTACATAAACATGCTGTTCTCAAAAATTATGCAACCAATATGTAACTGAAACTTAACTCATCAATTAACTGCTCGATAAACAAACAAAGTTAATCTATCCAAATGTAAATAAAAACTAAAGTTTTTTAAAGATACTTTTTGCATCAATTATCCTTTCAGTATTGATGAACACAGAAGGACAAATAAGAGATTGTGGATTTGGAAAGATTGACTATGCACAATTTATATCTTGCAGAATAAAGCTGAAATGACCTTACTTCCCTAATATTTTTTTAAAATGTACAATGTATACAAATGCAATAATATATGTTACATGAAAAGCAATATAGATAAGATAATATCATTAGGTAAGCTACAGATGGAGCCCCTGTTAACTTTATTCGGCACCAACCAGAACCTCTCATCTGGCGAGCTCCGGTGGACAGGGACTCCATTGAACTGGGACGCTCATGCGTCTAACGCGCACGCACATCCCAGTCTTTCGGCAGCAGGGCAGGGGCATTCTGCCCGTCTCTGCTTTAGGCAGACGGGCAGGGTTAGGGGGGGGGGTCGGGGCAGTGAGGGGGACCGTCATTGTCGGCGGGGAGCTCCGTTGCCACGGGGCGCGCAAGCGTCTCGTGCGCGCGCGTCCCCTGGCTGGAGCTGGCGAATGTTTCGACAGCTCCTGACTGGATGAGCCCAGCTCCATCTGTATGACTTAAAAAAACTCCACAAATAAAAATCAATCGGGAAGTGGGTCAAGAGGTGTACAGCAAAAAGTACAACATTCAAAAAGGTTGACACATACATTGGGTCAACAGTGTCTAGGTCGACAGTCAAAAGGTCGACAGGGGTTTTTCACTGTTTTTTTAACCTGAATATCGACACAGTCGACATGGACATAGTTTGAAGTGCACCGCATCCCCTCGTATCTCTCCCTGCGCTTGTGATGCTTTAGGCACTATTTTATTCTCCCACCATGCCCTAGTGGATGGTAGGGCATGAAATACCGCCTGTCGGCACATGTCGGCTCAAAAAACAGTGAAAAATCCCATGTCGACCTTTTGACTGTCAATCTACACACTGTCAACCTAATGCTTGTGTCGACCTTTTTTGAATGTCAACCTTTTTGCATGTCGACTGTTTTACATGTCCACCTTTTTGCCTGTTAACTTTCTTGTTTGTTGAACTAATGGTGTCGACCTAATGGTTGTCAACCTTTTTGCTGTAGACCCATTGTCCGGATCCCAATCAATCTTGACTATCTTACATATTAATAGAATACAGTAGTTTGATACTTAGTACAAATGTACAAAAGAAGGAGTCTATGTACAAAGCCTTGACATTAGGTAATGGAGACAGAGATAAAGTACCAGGCAATAAGCTTCTAACTACCATTTTACAGCCCACATTATCTCTCTACAAAACTTAGTACATAAACGTCTAAATACTAATCTCCCCTCGCATCCATTTAAAATATAAAAATCACAACTATTTGTTGTGCAAGCTGCCGCTACCTGGATCCAGGCTCAGTGTGGAGGGGTCAACCAGGGGCATGCATCCTGGTTCCACTAATCATAAGGCACAACAGAAACATTGTTGTCACAGACTTCTGTATACAAATCTGCCAGACAAATTGGATGGTAATATACAATATTGCATCACTCAGCCTCAAACATTTCCCTACTAAGGGACTATATACATATGTATGAGATCACTCCAAAGTGAGATATTAATGATTCACCAGTACTTAAATAATTTTTATTTTCATATTTATTTTTATTTTTCATTTTTCAAATGTATGTATGTATTTTATATGTTCATTTTTATTAAATAATTATTTTAGAGAACCGTGTAATTATTGAAACAGCAAGTGCTGGCACATATCTTTCTATAATCTAATCTATATTGATGGCCAATGATGAAGAAATAAAAACATTTTCTATAAAGCTGAAAACATATTAATAACAAAGAACATTCTATACATATGAACCAATAAATCCAAAAAGTTTTCCAAGTATTTTATTTTTCAGTATACATCCATGTTATTGCAGTGTTTGAGATATATAGAGAACAATATGTTTCTTGTTTTTGTCAAAACAAGAGTTTATTAGTTCAGAGACTTCAAAGTTCTGGACATTCACTGTAAAATATAGATGTACTGAAGCTGGTTTACAAACTTAAAGCATGCCTTCAGGATGTAATCCTTCCTTTGCAAGGTTCTGGTTAAGGTTAATGTAACATAAGCTTTAGAGCTACCCTTTCAAAGTCACCAGCTGTGTAGAGCGGAGTATTAGAAAGATTTTATTTGATCCTAGCCGTTGGTCTTTGGAGAGAACAAATAACAGGGGATTAAAGAACTGTAGGAATTTGTCGCATCTATAATGAAGGCTTACTATATAAGTGTTAGTGTTTCATAGAGTAAAGTAACAGCCATATGTCTCATTTGAAAAGGAGATCTATATGGTCTTATTCTTATTGTGCACAATATTAATAGTGTTAGACTTTGAAATTCGTTTAATACCTGGAGATAAAAGTTACTGTATTGTTTGCGCATTTATACTGGTTATACAGTGGAGCGACCGCCAATTGTACTGATGATTTCCCTTGTCCTACTAGCCGAATTGAGCGAACACATATTGCAATCTTGCCAAAGATGGAATTATGTTACATCGTTTGGATGCATGTGATATATCATTGTTCTTGTACACACTAGAACAACTGACATTATTATCCTCTGGAAATGTAAAACATAAAATGTACATGTACAGTGGGCTATGCTGCAATAAAAAAGGACATTTTTCTTGTGCAGTATTGCTTTGCTGAGTCTAGGGTTTATCTGCTGAACACTCTATGGGGGAAATTTACTAAGATCGATGATTATGGTTGATCCACGGTATGACCTGGATACAAATACAGGGAGACCCCAGCTTTATTCCCTTTGTAGTTCTGCAACCAGGACCAGCTCAATGCCGTGGCATGGGTATTGCATGTCGTTTTATTTATTTCTTCCATCCATCTAATACACAGGGCAGCATCACATGTATCTGACTGATCCGCGCAGGCATCAGGCAAAAACACTTGAAAAATGAGGAGTATTTTCCTGTTGTATTTTATGCTGAATTACTGGCCGTATTCAACATACTGTACAACCTGATAGTAAATTTGGATTTTGAATACAAGTGTATGGAAAAACCTACTTGTATTCTTTCGATGGTGTATTCATTTATTAAATGAAGTACAAATGTAAAACCGGTCTTAGAACAATAGAACACCCATATACTTCTCATAGTAACTTTTTAAAATACCAATTTACGGTCATATATTACATCAAATGGCTATGAATACGGGCATTCATAGCCATTCAATCTTAGTAAATTTTGTCCTAAATATTTTACTAATCCATAGCTGGAAGGAGGGACAAAATGCCCTGTTCCTGGACTTCCCTCTTAATGTATGATTACCATCACCTGTGTTGAATAGGTCTTTTGATAAGAAAGGTGTTTAAACACAGGTGATGGTAATCATACATCAAGAGGGAAGTCCAGAAAATGGAGCATTGGGTCCCTCATGGAGAAGGGCAGGTTGCGAGGTATGCTAATCTCCTTTGTTTTGATTATTGATGGATAATTATTTATTTCAAGCTGTGGCTACCTATGTTGTCAGTTTGGAATCACTCCCAATACACAGAAGGCCCACAAGTAAGCTTCTATATACAGTAAAGCCGTAGCAGGCCTCAACATACACCAGTGCTGGGCTGGTCTCCGAGGTTCACTGAAATCTGCAACGGAGGAGTCAGAGAGGGTTCAAACCAGGGATGCCACAGGGAAACAGGATAAATAAGGTTATCGAGTAGGAGATACTGCAAGATGTTGCTATTCCATGCTGTGCCAAGCCATGACCTTGTTCTCTAATCAGTTTAGCTTAATATCAATACTAATAACGCAATATTGTACAAATATATCTCTAGAAAATCATACCATATACTGTAACACATTATCTGATCCAAACAGGATCAATTTACAGGTATCTCTGCTTTTGTTGTGGCTGGATTGCAACAGTATTATAAGGGAGTTACTCCACTAGATGGGCAAAGAGGTTTTATCTGCCGTCAAGTTCTTTATTTTGAATTCTATGTTTAAAAACATGAACTATATTTGCCGACAGTTGATTAGTATTTTATTTGCCAATCATTTCAATCTGCACACTTTTTGGGTTTAAACATATTTTGTAGTCATTATACTAATTGTTCAGTAAAATATATCTTTTATATTATTTAATTTTTAGTGCACTATTAACTGGCTGTGTGTTCGGTGAGTTACTCCTATCCAGATGCATCCCCTAATTCTTAATGAATAAGCTAGCGCTATATGTTACAATATATAGGGGTTGATACTAAGTACTTGTTTTTTAGAGACATTTCCTGTTGCAGCAGGAAATGTCTCTTTATCATACAAGGAGTGATTCTGCTTTGTGAAATGATGTGCGCTCCTGTGCATTGCACATCGTAAAGCACAAAAAGTATGTGCTGCAGTTCAAAATGCATGCAGCTTTACCACATCGTGTGCGTTTTGAACTAGATGCAATGCGATCTAGTTCAAAACACACCATGTATTCAATGCTCCTATGTCGCCGTAAATAACGGTGAGTGTGCATGTTTCTGGAGAGTAGTGAACTTTTCTCTCATATTTTGTGCTTCCCTGTATTCAGCTCTGTTGCTTCTCCAAAAATATTTTGCGAAGCTAACTCAGTTCACCCTGCACTTCTCCCCAGTGTTTGCAATGTCTGTTCAATGGGGATTTTAATGTCTCTCCCAAAAAGAGTATTCAATGCACAAATTGCGAGTCCTGCTGGTTTCTTTTTTTAGAGATGTTCTCCATTTTTCCCTCGGCATCTTTTTTAGGTGAACTGTAAGGTTATCTTTGTTAACCCCTTCCCGACATATGACGTACATTTACGTCATATGTCGGGTGCGGGGGAATCAAGCCAGCTCACGGAGTGAGCTGGCTTGACAGAGAGCAGGTAATGGCTGTATATTACAGCCAGGTCCCTGCTCTCACGGCCACGAGCGGCGAGTTCGCCGATCGTGGCCGTTTAACCCTTTAAGCACCGCGGGCAAAGCGACCGCAGTGCTTAAATAGCTGATCGGAGGGGGGGGCGCCCCCCTCCGGCGCCGATCGGGGCCCCCCGCAGCGAGATCGGAGGGTGCCGATCGGTTGCCATGGTAGCCAGGGGTCTAATGTAGACCCCTGTGCTGGCCGTGTATGCATACCTATTACATCCTGCCTCAGGCAGGATGTAATAGGAAGTGCATAAAATCACTACGTTCAGCCATAGAGCTCTATGGCTGAACCTAGTACAGGCGATCGCGCCCCCTAGTGGTCAAGTACACTAGGGGGCCTTGTAGTAAAAGTAAAAAAAAAAAAAAATAAAGTTTAAAAATAAAAAAAAAATAAAAAAATATTAAAAGTTCAAATCACCCCCCTTTCCCCATTTCACAAATAAAAATAAATAAAAAAAAAAAAAAAAAACATATTTGGTATCGCCGCGTTCCTAAAAGTCCGATCTATTAAAATAAAACATTAGTTATCCCGCACGGTTAAAGGCGTAAACGGAAAATAATTCCAAACGCCAAAACTACGTTTTTTGGTCGCATCGCGTACCCAAAAAAAAATAACTAAAAGAGATCAGAAAGTCGCCCATATCCCATAATTAAATTAATTAAAAAGTACACTTCAGCCCGCAAAAAATGAGCCCTCACCCAGGTCCGTAGGTGGAAAAATAAAAAAGTTATAAGCCGCAGAACATGGCGACGCAACGCAAATTAGAAAAACCGTAAAAGTTGCGATTTTTTTTTTTAGTGGTAAAACATAACGAAAACTATATAAGTTTGGTATCACCGGAATCGTAACGACCCATAGAATAAAGATAACCCATCATTTTAAACGAACTATGAACTCCAAAAAAACCGTAACCAGCGCAAAATTGTGGAATGGCGTTTTTTTTTTTTTTTACCCCACATTTAATTATTTCCTGATTCCCCAGAATATTATACGGTATAGTAAATGGTACCATTACAAAGTACAACTTGTCCCGCAAAAAAAAAGCCCTCATGTGTCTATATAGCCGGAAAATTAAAAAAGTTACGCTTATTTGAACGCAAGGAGGAAAAAAAAAAAAAAATTAGCATAAAAGGCAATGTCGGGAAGGGGTTAAAGTTGTTATTTTTTTTGTTTTTTCTGGCTTATAAATTAAAAAAAATGTACTCTAATGTATTTATTGCAAGTGCCATAATGCTGTACTTCTATATTAGTTTATTTGGAATTTAATAAGTTATTTTAATGGTAACCAATAAGAAATCATTTTGGAATGCTCCTAGTAATTTCCCATGCTTCCTCCTCGCCTAACCCCCAAACAGGCTTTTAAACACTCTAACAATTATAAAATAAATTAAATAAAAACACAGGGCAAAGAAAAAATGCTAAAAGCACAACACAAGGATAAAGGCCAAACAGAACAAAATACACCCGTCTGCAAAAACCCAATTAAAATAGTCACACAGCCATTTGTTGTAAAATAAATACTGAACAAAACCTTAAACTTTCTAAACTTTTGTAAAAAAAATACAAGTCCACAAATGCGAGGAACACGCTGCTGAGATGAACACCCTGCTCAGAAATATCCCAGTCTGACCAGCTCACGTGGAGAGCAGGAAAAAACAGATGTCTCCAGTTACAGCACTCCTATTTGAACTTGCATAATTATGCTAAGTTCGCAAAAGGGGCCAGCGAGCTGGCCACAAGTTGAATACTGAGGAAGTCAGAAATGAGGAGATAAGAAAAAGTGCCGAGCGCTTCAGCGAGATCACAGGGACACAGAACAGTGAGCGGTGAGCCAGACTCTCAAAAAACATTGAATACTCCTCACTGTGCGTATTGTACTGTGTGTGGGCATCTTTAGATAATATTAGCATTCCCATAAGAGATGGCAAAAAAATAAATAAAAGGGCAAAAATATGGGGTTGCACTTGCACATAATAAAATACAATTTGAATAATAAAACTTGCCTTTGCACACATGTCTGTTTGTGTTTCTTGTAACATAAATATATTGTACATTTTATACAAATATAGAAATTGACATTTCTTCATGTACATTCTCAAGTTTTACTTTCACATGACTCCCACAGAGATACATGATCAGTGGATGGACAATCAGCTAAGTGACCTACAGGAGCATCTCACTATGCTATCCATTATGCATGACAGTGACAGTTTGGCTGTGACATCAAAGTGACATTCTTGTGTTTATTACTCATCATTTCTCTCAGCAGGTAGTCATACAGGTGGATGAAGCACTTGAATATCTGCATATTGTTTTATTTTAAAGGTCACTTTTGATTCATTCTGCATGAAAAGAATGTGGGTAGAATTCACATCACATTGCTTACATGAGAATAATACATTACACTGATTAAAAAAATAATAATTATAGAGTATTAATATTTCCAACCACATAATCTTTGCTGTTTTAAATAGTGTGTGTTGTAAAGGTGTTACGGGAGGCATAGTTTGTATTTAAACTTAAACCAATTTAAATACCAGTCCTTTGTCTAAAACATTTTTACTATATTTAAGAAAAAAAAACATATTATTTCACTCTGTCTGTGAGGATTCATTAGTCTATTTCACATCACTAGTGTGATCAAAAGGTGGCAGACTTGTTAAGATACTGTAGCAAGAAATCACATTACAATAAAGACACAATTATGTGTGTTTAACTGGTTGCTTTGTGCAGTCAAGTTGTACAGTACCATTTGATTTTTTCTTTATCAATGTTGTTGACCTTGTTCCATGCTGTACAGTATGTGCATTTTTGTACCTGACATCTTAGATTATCTTTTAATGAATGGGTTGACACCACTGGTAAAAGCATATACTGCATGATCCAGTCATTTATTGAAGGCAATTTTAGACATCACACTACACTTAACTGTATAATTGTCTAAACAGTGAATCAAATAAAAGACTGCAGGGAATAGTAACACAAGGGTTTTTTTTTTTCATTCTATAGCTTAGTCTATTTGCCTCGTCTGGTACTTTCTTGGGTAGGGTGAACAGTTTGAGGATCAAATAATGCTCTGGCAATATGTTTTCCATATTTTATTATTTTTCCTTTCCCCTAATGTACTGTGTTATTGTTAATTTGAGCTATTCGATATCCTGTCTATTGTAGCCTATATATTGTGGACAAGATGACTGCAGTGGCGGATTGGCTCAGCTGGATACTGGGACAGGTTCTGGCGGGCCAGCCAATAAGCCACCAGAACTGGCCACTCTCCCCACTTGCAGGGCCGTGGACTGCACTACCACAATCTGAGTGGCATTTTGCCAGAAAGCAAAATGGCTGGGAAAGGGCTGCTGTGCATGCACGGCTGCATGCAGCTCCTCCCATGGTACTTCGCGGAGCAACATCTCACGGCTCCACATCAGATTACCAGCAGGCAGCGTAAGCGTGTTCACGTGACTGGGGATCATCAACAGAACAGCATGTTCATTAAAGAGGACAGAAGGGACCTAGGACAAGCCTGAAGAGGTGAATAAAATAAATATCTAATGCAGCCATATGTGTGCGCATGGGGGGTGACTGGTACAGGCACACCCTAATGTCCAGGACACTCCTTTACTGGCTCCTGCAGTGATTGCCGATCAGGCTGATTGATGTTTCCAATCCATAATGCTCGGTGACAAATACTCCCACCACCTCTTTCTTTTTAACCCAGCTTTATTCTCCTCCTGGCTCCTGAAGATGGGCTGAGACTCATGGGCCAGTGCTGTATGCATGCCCCCAGGCTAAAGTTTGCCAGTCAGCCCCTGAATGTAACCACACAATGTGATTCTATGATGTCACGCTGTGCATACACCTGCCCACTCTCTCCTGTGCCATGTCATTAATGAGAAGGCGGAGGAGCGTTTGGGCATTTTCTTACAAGGACATGATCAATATTGTCAGGCAGAACATTGACCCAAAAAAGTGAGGGGATTATGGGACATATAAGTAATAATAATTCAATATGTAAAATGGCAGAAATATTTTTCCAGCAGTGCACACCCTAATGTAATGTGCTGCGCATGCCTATGAATGCAGCCTGTCCTCCCCCAGCCTGATACTGTGGCAATGGACTGGTACAATTCTATTTATGGTATAATATGTAATGGGCATTATGCTCTGTGACTTAATGTGTAATGGGCATTACAGTGTGTGACATGACGTGTAAGAAGCATTATGGTTTGTGTCATGGGCACTATGGTGTACAACATAATGTGTAATGGATATAACAGTGTGCAGCATAATGTTTAAGGGGTGTTACAGTCTACCTGGCGCAATGTGTATAAGTGGCACTAGTTTGGGGTGTAATGTGAATAACGGACACTACTATGTGGTGTAATGTGAATTGGCACTATTATGTGGCCATGCCCCTTCCCATGAAACCATGCTCCAAAACTTGTGGTGCGCCTAAGGTGTGCACTATCCCTAATTGTGTGTGTGTGGGTGGAAGAGGGGTACTGATTCCCCTTTTGGAACAAGGCACCAGAATGTCTAGTTATGGCACTGGTGCACATGGCCACTGCAGCCAGGGTATGGAAAGAACATGGGCGGTGCCAGACAGTTAAGGCCCTTCTCCTACCCTGCACCCCCCATCTCACTAAGAGTGCTCTCTCAGTACTAGATAGTATAAAGTATCCTACCTTTGTGATTTAAGAGGTATATGGGGTGGTACACTACACTTAAAAACATACCCCCTTTTGTATAGCCACACCCCCTTTTCCAGAGCGCACACACTTCTGGCATGTTATCCACAACCTTTACTTTTACATACCCCCCACTTCATTATTTCCACTTTGACCGCTACATATATCAGACTCTGCCCCTCAATAGTTCCCACCCCCATTAGGGCTGGTTTCAGAAATTACATGGGCTGGTTTTCCCACATCAATCTGCCCCTGGATGGCGGCCTCATTTTTTACTTTGTGGGCAGTTTGAATGAGCTGTGGAACTGATGGTTCTAGATAAATCCTATTGTTTATGCCTGTTATTTATTTCATACCTTAGAGTATTGCTTAGACTAGCTTACTGTAGATCTCAGTGTGCACTTACATACAAAAATGCTGACATACAGACACAAGGTCAGATATGATCAGATAGACATCAAAAAGCTGTTGCCAGTCATGGATAGGGCAGGATGCTTTAAACCAGAAATGCTGTAAAAACCCTGTTATCAGGGTTTTTACCACATTTCTGTATGCTCTACACCCCTCCACAGTGTCAGCGCTGCGGAGGGACTCACCAGCAAAAGCTGATGATTCCCTCCAGAAGCCTGCGGGCTTCTTACCACAGCACTTTGTGAGGTATCTGTCACAGATCCCTCCCTGCCTGCCCCACAGCCGGCATTGCAAGGGACAGCTCTTATCGTAAGAGAGCTGTCCCTTGTGTTGATAATCACATATGTTAGAGCATATGCGTTTATTAAGAATGCAGTACCCGGTGAAGGGGAGCAAAACCGAATGTTAAGGTGCCCATACACGCACAGATTTTGTGTGCTGTGCTTTTTGTACTCCAAGCTGCCATGCGATTTTGGCACTTGAAGTGGATGCGATGCAATGTACTGTACTTTGCGGGTGCGATGCGATGCGATTTTAGCCACTTTCTTTTTTAAAGTTAATAGGTACTAATGGACATCGCATCGCATGTACTCCTGTACTGACGTGATGCGATTCAATGAAGCACAAAAAGTTTTGCCTGCAGATACTTTTTGTGCTTTACAATATTGTACCAGCGGGGACGCGCATCGCATCGCATCCCCGCAGGAACACGGTGCGATTATCGCACATGCAATGCGTTTTGTACAAAACGCATGCGATAATCGCAGCGTGTATGGGCACTTTCAGAACATCCCGCCCCAGTCACTGAGTGCACCCAAGAGTTTGACCTAGAGAAACAGCTAGGACAACTATGCACAAGGCTGGCTGTGTCTCCTGCTAATTTAAAGGGTTTGCATGCCTTATGTGTGCCTTTATCTAAAATGTATGTTTTGTTTTACATCTTTATTATTATAAAACATAATATTTTAATCTTATATATCCATCCATTATATCTAAACAGATAGATTTGATATGGTGACAACAAGATAGTAATTATATTTTTATTTAAAACATCACAATAGAAATGTACAAAATATCTTATTAAAGGTTTTATGTAAATGTATATACAAACATTTTATGATAACATTTTATGATAAGTTTTGATAGTGATTTAAAACAACAAACTATGGTGTATTGTCTCCAGGGAATGAAAGCATCTTAACACTAATCCTTTCCGAATATTTCAAATTTATTGAAAACTATTATGTGTGTCCTGTTTGTGCTGCATAAATACTAAAGAAGTAAAGAAGTAAATGTTCTCAAACAAAATCATTTGATTTTCCCCTCATCAAACATTTCCTTAGGCCTTTTGTTGCACTGTTTTGTTTACCCAGCAATTTTATAATTGTGAATGCAAATAAATGAGTTTATTTGGAATCTGAATCTAATTCAAAGAAAATACATGCTGCATTCACTTCTTTTTGCTATACTTTTGCATAATGGATCTATTTAAATTTGCATGTGGTTTATTGTTTGTCCTTGAAGCAATAATCTACCAAACAGAATGATATATGGAAAAAACATTAAAAGTAATAAGCAAATGAATTGTAAACAGTAGAGCAAGGAATGTAGGCAGTTTGTTTTAAATATAATATTGAATTTGGTTGAGGTTGTAAATTTAACATTTCAGGGAGACAAGTGAACATAAACTTGCTGAAAAGTATATCTCAAACAATTCAGAAAGTTCACATGGAACCGGAACAGAATAATAAGATTTTGAATTATTTTCTCTAAACCGCATAATGATGATGACTAACACACCTGATCATTTTACAATGCAATTTCTATCTAATGCTAGCACACCACCTTGTGATTGTTTTTCAGTTTGCATACATAGCCTTATCTAAATGTAAATAAGAAGATGTAATTAAGAGCCATGCTAAAGTTATAACAATTTGATCAATGTTTCTAAAGTTCAAGTTTGGAGGTCAGCACTGTTTGAGAAAGTAATTTAACTGATAGGTTTTGCTAATAAAGCAAGAACTTATTTCTTACAGCAGAATTTTAATACAATCTACTGTATACAGTGTGTTACTTGTATATTCTGCTGTAGTACTGCATGCTAGTGTAATTATTTTATACTGCATATTAATAAAAAAAAAAAATATTTGTCCTTGACATTACACACTCATACACACACACACACACACACACACACACACACACACACACCACTGAAATTCAGGGGGTAATTCAGGTTCACTTGCAAATCACATTTGGTTTGCTAATGGAAAAAAAAAAAACATGTGCACTGCAGGAACGGCAGATGTAACGTGCATAGAGAGTTAGATTTGGGTGAGTTATTTTGTTTCTGTGCAAGGTAAATACTGGCTGCTTTATTTTTACAATGCAAAATAGGTATCAGTATGAAGAACAAACCCCACCCAAATCTAACTCTCTCTGCACATCTGCCCCACCTGCAGTGCACATGGTGTTGCCCATTAGCAAACCAAATATGTTTTGCGAGTGAACCTGAATCAGGCCCTTAGTAAAAGAACAAGGAGAACAAACTGTTCTTATTTCTCATTGTAGCACTTGTATAAAATTGTACTTGTTAAACTATAGAACAACAAAATAGTTTGATGTGATAATATCAAGTACTTTATAAAGGTTGTTCTACTGTAAAAGAATGTTTCAGTCAGTATATTTTGTCGAAAAGTAGTAACCTATCTAAATGTCATCTTAAAAGCAATACAGATCTCTTTACCAATCTGCTAGCAGAAACCTTTAATTGGCAATGAATAATAGTCTGGATAGACCTTTAAAAGAGAGACGTTAAGACCTATAAAATGCACACTGTGATACATGTGCACACTGATAGGCATGGTAGAGGGCAGGTAAGATTCTGACACTGTTTTTATGTAAGGACCCAATATCCGTGCAACAAGACTTTTTACAAAATGTATGAATCTGTCAGTTCAAACAACAAGCATGTATATCTGTGGCAGGTACCTGATATTCTGTTCAGGATCACAGCCCTTGCAATGAACCAAATATTGAAATATATCTTGTAAAACCTGAGAATTCAAAGTTTTTGTAGTTTAATCCTTATGACCCTTTAAGAAAATGGAATATACTGTAGCTGCCATATGTAATGTGACTGTTTGTATGTAGATTTAGTTGTAGAGGAATAGCAGAAGTTTTGGTTTTTAGAAAGGATGACAGCTGGGGATATAAGGTTACATGATTTACAGCTTGTATAATGTCATAATTTATAACCGTTTAATGGTAAAATTTTGTTGCCGATACTGTAAATAAAGCTTGATATTGCTATTAGGATGCAACTATATATCCTACAGTGGGCCAGATGCATTAAGCTAGATATTATTAAGTGATAAAATGTAGAGTGATAAACAACCAACCAATCAGCTCCTTCCTGACATTTTTCAAACATAGTCTGTGACATGGCAGGTAGGAGCTGATGGGTTGGTTGTTTATCACTCTCCATTTTATCACTTTTGAAGCTGTTCCTCTTGTCGGATTTGCAACATATTATATGTGCACTGGTGTTATATCCTGTAGGAATAAGTGAAATTACTGGGGTATCAAATGATGCCTTACGTAGAAACGTATGAGGACTTATTCAGTGCAAATTCTGTCAGTCTTAATATAAACGATAATCTGAAACATACTGTAATAAGTAATATTTTATCTGAGTGACTGATTTGTCTTTTAATATGTACATGTGATATGCAGAAGAGTAAGACATATCTGAACCTCCAAAATTATTAAAGATATAGGATTCCACTTAAAGTTGCCCTTACATTTATTACTTTATGTCATTGCATTAGACAGGTATTTCATACTATCAATTGATTCCAAAAATTCATATGCCTGTAGAAAAATATTCTTTTAATGAGACCATTAACTCTACTTCTGTAGACAGAAAAGAAGGATTTACAACATGTGTTCATGTATATTTATTATTTATTAAGTTTCTTATATAGCGCAAACATATTCCGCAGCGCTTTACAGAGAATATTTGAACATTGACATCAGTCCCTGCCCCAGTGGAGCTTACAATCTATATTCCCTACCACATGTACACGCACACACACATTCTAGGGTTCATTTTGTTTTAAGCCAATTAGCCTACCAGTGTATTTTTTGATTGTGGGAGGAAACCGGAGTACCCAAATTAAACCCACGGAAGCACGGGAGTATATACAAACTCTGCACAGTTATAGTAATGGTGGGATATATCTGATATATCTGATACAGTTAGATGTAGACACACATAGTTACTGAAAATATTGAAAATATTGTGTATATACAGTAACATGATAATATGGCAATGAGCTCCAATGTAGTAGGGAATTTAAACTGTAAGATACACCTATGGCATAGACTCATATGAATAGCCACTAATTCTCTGTAAAGCTCTACAGAATAAGTGTGTGCTATATAAATGACGCAGTGAACAAATAAATCTTTATATTCTTCATGTCCAACACATATAAGTGAAAAAAGACAGGTAGATGAATCTGCGCTAATTAGCAGTCACAAACCAGCCAGAGTATCAAGAGGTTTAAAAATCACTTTGATAAAAAAGACACTAAGTCCCAATTCTGAACTGCAGCTTCCTCCAATAAATTCCCAGGACTCACAGGAGTAGAGTAACTGTCAGAACAAAGAAGAGGAGGAGCGCTCCATAGTATAAAACTGACATTTATTTAAAACCAAATTTTTTATATAGGTAGAACCAATTAGGACTCGTACCAAATAGGTAACTGCTGTGGGCTGGTTACCACAAGGTTCAACATTAAAATAGCCAGGCATCACTCCTACCACCATCCGGGGCACTGCAGAGACACACAGACCCACACCGGTCACACTGTGAGTGGAGACAGTGTGTCGGGGAATCTAAGCAGGAACAGACACGGTGAAGGGAAGCCGGATATTGTATGGTGTGCTTTAATGCACCTCGGTGAATCTGAGTGCGCTACAAAAGTGGTAGGAGATATTTAATAAAACTATATACAAATATTGAATCACAGACTTCTCACTCTGATCAACCCTTAGCAAACAGTGACCAGAAACAAAAAACACAAAGGTGCTGTCGGATTAGAGGAAAGAAAAACAGGGGTAGAGCAAAGAATGACAAGAGGTTGGAAGAAATAACAGTCTATAATTTGTCTGATTATATGCTGAACGCAATTGAGACGATAGTTCTCTCTAAAGGGCTTTCTTTCATACAAACCTTTAAACAGAGAACATTCAATTTTGAGGTTGAACTGCACAGGTTTCACAGACAGTTGAAATGAAAAGATTTATTTAGCAAACAAATATTTGGCACTCCTGACATTCATCCATTTAAGAAAAAGAGTACCCTTGGCCCCCAGATCTAATCCATCAATTGCCACCTTCATGAGGCTGGTACAACATGATGTCCTAGCATTTATGAAGAGACAGAAAATATTAATCTCTAATGTCAGCAAAGATGAGAAGGTGGCAATTAATGGTTTAAAGTCCAATTCTGCGATTATTATCTGAGCAACAGGTTTATTCAAGACTACCAAGAGTTGTGGTCTTGAATAAACAGGACTATGTGGCAGAGGTCTACAGACAATTGGTGGTCGCTACCTGCCACAAGATGCTACAATATGACCCCACCACCCCATACAAAAAATAAATACTGTAGATTATCTACTCCAAATGGGATTAATGGATGGATCGATGAGGCTATGGTTGATTTTCTCACACAAGCACCTCCAATCACTCTATTACTCTATATACTTCCGAAAATACACAAGACCCACCATAGACCACCAGGGAGACCAATTATTTTATCTAGAGGTTCATTATGCCAAAGAATCTCACAATACGTAGACTATTACTTGCAGGCAATAGTGTCTAACACATCAACTATATTAAGGGACACTATGAATTTCCTGCAAAGTATTAAGGACTTCAGTACCCCAGTGGAAGAGTGCTTATTAGTTATATGGCTCCTAACAAATTAACCGTAGAATGTCTGTGTGTGTGTACACTAGACAATTTTCAACTTTCAATTCTCCTTTTGTTCTGTTTATTGATGTCATTTTATTTGTTTGGATGTGAGGTAAAAGGCATATGTGGAGTCCGTGGAGATAAAGATGTAGTGTCTTAAGCACTAATGCTCCTGGCGCCACTGAATAAATATTAAAAAATATACCTGATCGCTGCTATGCATATTCACACAATGGCTGATTACCAATAGACTGTGCATGCGTATTGCCCATAGTATGCATTATGCAATGCCTGCTAGTGAAGATATCATGCTACTTCTGCCACTTGCAAGGGGATTTACAGGAAGTTTAATGGTAGTGTTAAGAGAAACACTAGGTGTACCAAAAAAATATATACTGGGAGTGTCAGGAAAAATGCAGGTGAGCTAATCCCTGTTACTGGAGGGTGTGGGACATCAGCTCCAGGCCGGATATGCCTGTATTCATTGCAGTGCTCCTACCTTGTAATAACTGGTGCCCAGTCATTAAATCATTCGATGGGGAGCCTCTAACAAAGGATTTGGGATATTTTTGCTTAGCTGTAAGTTCTTCTCTAGGCATACACATCCATTCGTACAGTGAACACATTCATTTGCAAGGTGGGATTTCAAGGCAGAGTGGGGTCTTCCTGATTGCTGAATGCTGCTAAGTCACTCAGCAATGAGTAGATCTGAATAAACCCCTATGACAGTGATTTTCAACCAGTTGCCAGGTGTGCCGCAGTTGCATTCTGCCTCTGTGCTGTCTGTATCTGTGCCAGGGTACTTCTACAGGACAATGCATGACCTTTGGTGACTCATAGGTCATGTCACCTTCCTGCAAGGCGTGCCTGCCTACCCTTGCACTGCCGCTGCTCTATTCGCTGTCTGCCCCATCAACCTGGTACTGCTCCTCCACTCACCACTGCTCCGTCATCCCCTACTGCTGCTCCTCCTGTGCACCAGGTGTGTGTGGCAGGGGGAAGATAAGGACTAAGTGGGGGATGTGGCCTCTTTCTTTCTTCAAGTTGTTTTTAAGCCTTAATAATGAAGCAGTTTTTTTAAGGTTGAAAATCACTGCAGTATGACACTTCCATAAATAAGACATGTTTGATTTCTCTGAAGCACAAAGGACAAAGTACATCGTTAGGAAATCTGTCTTTCTCATACTTTAAATAAACATCTTACCATAACATTCCTTCTGCAGTGTTTAAACTTAATACAAAAATAAATAGTTTTTTTTCCTGTTCTAATTGTTCCCTCCATATGTTATCCACAGCTAAATGAGTATTGAATACGATTTTAGATTGCACACAAAGTGTAGAATTCATTTAGACAGTAAACCCTGGACACCAGCCCTAAAATCCTATTTTACACTCATTTCTTTGGCTTTGAATGAAAATTCAGCCTGTAGCTTCCTAACAATAAAATATTGACATTGACAATCCTAGTTTTAGCAGATGTTCTGCTGAAGCAAAGAAAGATTTAAAATGTGTTCTGGACAAGCAGCCTGAAAATTACTCCCTTGCAGATGAATAAGCATCAATACAAAACACACTGTTGCAAGTCTTGTAGTTTTGTATAACAGATAATGAAAAACCATCTGTCCTGTGTAGTTATTTGCCAGGAAGCTGGTCTAGCATATATTTTCACTTTCTTGTAGTATAGGAATCTGTAATAAATAATGTTCCTTAATAGTTTACTTTGAGACTCCATGTACAGTGCAAAAAATACCAATTGAACATATTTGTAAGAAAAATTAATTAAACATCTGAAATAATTAGAGATGTGTGGGTTTGGTTTTACCTGGATATACTGTACTTGGATCTCAAAGTGGCTATCCAAAACATGTGAAAGCCATCACATCACAACATGTGAAAGTAAATCTGAAACCGCTCATCATGAGAAACAATATAATTAAAAAATGTCTAACACAAACTATTTAAGGTAAGGCATGAAATACTGCCTGCCGGCACATGTTGGCTCAATAGAAAAAGTGAAACACCCATGTCGACTTTCCCAATGTCGACCTAATGCATGTGTCGACCATATGACCTTGACGTCCTTAGGCATATTTACCTTTGTCTGTGTCGACCAAAGGCCTGTTGCCCTGGTCGACCCACTGTATGTCGACCTTAAATGTGTTGACATAAAGACCATGTCCAATCTATACAAGTAGAGCCCTTATTAGGAAAACCACCATAATGGCTTGACAAACTTAAATAAGATGTGGCCAGGTATTTGAAATATATTGATGAGATAATGAAAAAAAAAGGGTGACATTTAATAGGAGTTGATTTGTGATTTTTTGCGATATTTTCGCCACAAAATAGAGTTATTGCATTTTTCCCAAATCGTCCATTTAATAGGGTGCAAAACAGCGCGTTTTTCAATTTTTTTGGGGCAAAAAAATCGCATTTGTATCGCATCCAGATGTTTTCGCACAGAAAAGTATACAAAACGCATATTTAATGGAATGCGCAAACTGAAATCGCACTTTTGGGGTGTCTATAAATCACACTTTTTTTAGAACAGGGTCTGATGTGCGAATTGGACATCATTGTGATCTGTGCATGTTTCTGTTGTTAAAATAGAGTAAAAAAAAAACGTGAAAAAAAACTGCGTGGGGTCCCCCCTCCTGAGCATAACCAGCCCCCGGCTCAAAGAGCTGGTCCTGGTTTCATAAAATCATGGGGGCAAAACAAATAGGGGTCCCCTGGATTTTATAAAACCAGCACCAGGCTCAAGGGCCGGTCCTGGTTCCAAAATACGGGGGAAACAAAATGAGTAGGGGTCCCCCGTATTTCAAGAACCAGCACCGGGCCCAACCAGCCAGCAGGGTAATGCCACAGCCGGGGGGAGACTTTTTATACAAGTCCCCCCGGCCAAAGCATTCATCCCCCTGACCGGTCAGCATGGGCAGGGGTCCGGGGGGAGTGGGGACCCTCCCAAAGAAGGGGTCCCCCCTCCAGAACTTACCTGTCCATGCTGAAGCCCGGGGCTGTCCTCGATGCCCCTGGGCGGTGGGCATCGAGCTGATTTTGTGTAAAAAAATAGATGATAAACTATTATTTCATACCATGGAACTATGAGTCCCAGCAAGCCTCCCCCACATGCTGGGACTTAGAGAACCACAAGTGCCAACATGCGGGGCATTAAAGGGCCCGCTGGCACTTGTAGTTCCACAGTAAAATAAATAGTTCAATAAACACACTGACACCCATTAAAAATAAAACTTTAATACATTCAAAGCCCACACATACTGATACTTACCTATCTTGAGCCCGTAGGTTGGTCCCTTGGTCCGGGGTCCGGTGCTCCGAGGTCTGGGGCTCCAGGGCTGAAGAGTCCGGGATCCAGGATCCGAAGAAATCCATAGGGGGACCTGTGGAAGGAAATCCTACTCACCAAGTTCCTCTGGAGAAGATCTGTCATCTTGATCCGACGTAGTCCAGGTCTTCTGCCCCGTATCAGGTCTTCTGCGTCTACTCCCGCTGGTACCCAGGTGAAGAACTATACGGAGAGAGGCTGATGTTCCATCAGCGTCTCTCCTCCAAATGATTCTATTGGCCGACAAACTCGGCTCCTGATTGGCCGCTAGGTGGCCAATAGAATCATTCGGAGGAGAGACGCTGAAGATGGAACATCAGCCTCTCTCCGTATAGTTCTTCACATGGGTACCAGCGGGAGTGGACGCAGAAGACCTGACGCGGGGCAGAAGACCTGGACTACGTCGGATCAAGATGACAGATCTTCTCCAGAGGAACTTGGTGAGTAGGATTTTCTTCCACAGGTCCCCCTATGGATTTCTTCGGATCCTGGACCCCGGACTCTTCAGCCCTGGAGCCCCAGACCTCGGAGCACCGGACCCCAGACCAAGGGACCAACCTACGGGCTCAAGATAGGTAAGTATCAGTATGTGTGGGCTTTGTATGTATTAAAGTTTTATTTTTAATGGGTGTCAGTATGTTTATTGAACTATTTCTTTTACTGTGGAACTACAAGTGCCAGCGGGCCCTTTGATGCCCCGCATGCTGGAACTTGTGGTTCTCCAAGTTTAAACATGCGGGGGAGGCTTGCTGGGATTCATAGTTCCATGGTATAATAGTTTATCATCTATTTTTTTGGTACTGCTTTCCTAGCACGGCGCCCGTCTCATTGATTGTATGTCTTAAGTTTAAGGTACTTAAGGCATACAGTCAACGCGATGGACCCGATTTTTTTAATCTCATGGATCTTATGCATCCATAAGATGCATGAGATCCATGAGATCCATGAGATCCATGAGATCCATGAGATAAAAAATCGTGAGCCCCCAATAACCATTGTTAACGCCACCAGCACTATCAATGCAAACCCGAAGCGTGGCGAGCGCAGCCCGCGAGGGGGGGCGGTACGCGTCCTCCGACCTTTTCATACCCCCACTATCCATGTTGGCGCGGAGTTGATGTTATATAGTGTGGCCAGCGCAGCGACCCACCGAGCCCGTAGCGTGGCGAGCGGACGCGGACTACTTTACATGTATTCTGCGTCCCCTCACGGGATTCGCTGCGCTCGCCACGCTTCGGGCTTGGTGGCTCGCTGCGCTCACCACACTATATAAAATCAACTCCACGCCGACGTGGATAGTGGGGGTATGAAAAGGTAGGAGAACGCGTACCGCCGCCCCTCGCGGGCTCGCTGCGCTCGCCACGCTTCGGGTTGGCGTCAAAAGTGGGGTGGCGTTAACAATGGGGGGGCCATTTCACCCATGAGGGGGGGTTAGCAATTTAAATTGGGGTTTTGGGGCCTTTTTACATTGATTCCAATGTAAAAATCTCGTCGATTGTGTCGATTGCATCATCTCATGCATCTTATGCCGCACAAACACATAAGATGCATGAGATGCTTGCAATGTAAAAATCTCGTCAATCTCGTCGATCGCGTCGATTGCATCATCTCATGCATCTTATGCCGCTCAAACACATAAGATGCATGAGATGCTTGAGATATCAGCCCCACACATACAATCTAGATCGTGGGCGCCGTGCTAGGAAAGCAGTACCATTTTTTTACACAAAATCAGCTCGATGCCCATCGCCCAGGGGCATCGAGGACAGCCCCGTGCATCAGCATGGGCAGGTAAGTTCTGGAGGGGGGGACCCCTTCTTTGGGGGGGTCCCCACTCCCCCAGGACCCCTGCCCATGCTGACCGGTCAGGGGATGAATGCTTTGGTCGGGGGGACTTGTATAAAAAGTCTCCCACCGGCTGTGGCATTACCCTGCTGGCTGGTTGGGCCCGGTGCTGGTCCTTGAAATACGGGGGACCTCTACTCATTTTGTCCGCAGTATTTTGGGAACCAGAACAGGCCCTTGAGCCTGGTTCTGGTTTTATAAAATCCAGGGGACCCCTATTTGTTTTGCCCCGTGATTTTATGAAACCAGGACCGGCTCTTTGAGCCGGGGGCTGGTTATGCTCAGGAGGGGGGACCTCACGCCGTTTTTTTTTTTTTCGTTTTTTTTTTACCCAAAAATCGCAAGTTTTGAAATGTGCACATTTTCATGACTGAAAATGCGCGCATTTCCATGACTTAAAATCGCCACAAATCACACCATTTCGCAATTTTTCCCCGCAAATTCGCATATCATTAAATATGCGGATTACAAAGTAAAAATGCGGGGGGGGGGGAAGTGCGATTTGCGGCGATATGATGCGATTTTAAAAAGTGCGAAAAACTCTCATTCCATTAAATGTCACCCAAAGTGTTATAATTGATGCAGGACTACTGTATAGCAATTAAACTGTTTTTTTTTTTTTTCAGAGGCATGTGTGAGGCACGGACAGTGCAGTAAACAAATATTATGAATGATTTGTTAGTGTACAAAAAATAAATAAGTATATTTATCAGTAACTGTCAGCAGCGTTCTCCTCTGCTTGCATGCTTTCAATCACATTTTTCACAATCTTTGGCCATAAATTGCCCATACTTTTTAAAATTTATAATTTAGTTTACAATCTGATGAGTCTAAAAACTACTAAATTATTTAGCAAGTTTCACATTAAGCAATAAAACAACATATTCCCTACGACACTATGCTGTGCTATAAAATCTGTCATCTGTTCACAATTTATCCAACAGTGTGTAGAATATATGCTTTTAAGGTAATTTATCCATGGAAAATAAATGGATACTGTATGAAAATATAATTATTGAAATCTGTATTTTCATTCCCATGTGGCCTTTGGTGCAAACTTGATGTGATGAACAGTCAAAATTTTACCCTGATCATTTGTTTTAATATATATATATATATATATATATATATATATATATATATATATATATATATATATATATATATATATATATATATATATATATATATATATATATATATATATATATATATATATATATATATATATATCAAATGTACCATCAAACTTTTTATGTATCTGGAAGAAAAACCAGATTAAACATCAGCTGTCTTAAAACAGATGTATATTTAACCATTGATCTGGTCCAGTGATGGCTAAGCTTGACACTCCAGCTGTGGTTGAACTACACATCCCAGCATGCCCTGCTACAGTTTTACTATTTGGCCATGCTAAAACTGATGCAAGGCATGCTGGGTGGTGTAGTTCAACATCAGCTGGAGTCAGGGGCGGATATAGGGATGAGGGTGCCCCTAGGCACAACAATAATGTTCGCTCCCTCCCTGCCTAATTGTATTATTTTTATTGATTACTTATAAGCCCTCATTTGATAATAGCCAGGATAATGGATTTATAAAAAAAAGCCACTAACTGTGACATGTTCTTTTATTATGAATACATATTTACTAAGTAGGACAGTTTACAGGGGCAGTATCTGCATGTCCTATCCATTTACACTGGAATATAGTATAGTACAGTGGATATTTTGCAGTTATTGGTACATTTGGGGCTGACAGTACTATCACAGGCATCCAAGTGCCACCCCCAAACATGTGCCGCCCCTAGGCACGTGCCTCATGTGCCTAATGGGAAATTCGGCTCTGTCTGGAGTGTCAAGCTTAGCCATCACTGATCTAGTCAGACTTGATACCGTTGGCGTAACTACCAAGGATGCAGGGGGTGCAGGTGCTATGGGGCCTGAGCTGTTTTTAGGACCCACTGCTCCCCGTGCTCTGGGATCTTCTGCTGCAGGAGAACAGCACAGGCATACCGCAGAGACTACCCTTCCTAAAGCTCCACCTCCACAATAAGCCCTGCCTTCAGAGAGCGATAAGTGGTCCTGCCACAGCTGAGTTCCTAATGTCGCCAAGAGGTCTGTCTCCAGGCCGTTCTAAGTCCCGCCCCTGGGCCATTCTAAACCATGCTCCTGAAGCATGGTGAGCATAGTGAGCCATATGAGGTGACAAGGTGACCCGTGTCCATTCAACATTCTGGACAAAAATTTGTGAAAAAACAATGTCGACCTTTTGACTGTCAACCTAATGCGTGTGTCAACCTATTAACCCTGTCAACCTTAGGCATGTCGACCCTTTGTCTGTGTCAATCTAATGACCTGAATTTGGTCGACATAATGACCCATACCCACTATTGCTGTCCCTGCAGATTTCCCTATGTACTAGCTGGGATATTTTCATTGTTAATGATCACAGTGGTTCCATGATTATTAATACATACTATACGCACCTTAATGCTTATAAAAAAAACATACAAATTTCTCTAGGAAATATTTTTTATAGTCCTTGCTAAACTGAAAATAAAACAGCAGTTTATCAACTAGGGCAGCAAATCAGAAAGAAAATCCCAACTATTTTAATAACACATAATACATTTTTAATAACACAATGTAAATGTTATTACTTAATAAGGTAATAGTTTCTGATTTACAGTCTAGACATTCAATATACTCAAATTATTACCAAGGCTCTGTTGTGTATAAACATTACATCATGCAGAGTGACCTTCATCTTGAAAATAAAAAAGAGCTTAAATTGACAATAGCCAAATGTTTATCATACAATAAAATATACTTATAATAAAATATTGCAAATCATAACACAATAGATAGATAGATAGATAGATAGATAGATAGATAGATAGGTAGATTAGATAGATAGGCATTTATCCAATTATCCACAGCACTCATTAATTTGCAGTAAAATTTTTACACTGTAAACTGTATTCAGATGTCACTACTGCATGTAGGGGGCGATTTACAGAGCCCATGCCTTCCACACCCCGCTCAGAGAGCTCCCTCCTGCTGCACCTTCACCTTGCAGAACGCATTTCTGTCGCACACCTTTGCTAGCACACTCCTACTGCAATCCCCTCAATGCAGGGTCAGAGTGGTCCTCCTGTATGGAAGATAGGTTTTTGCTTGGCCGAGAGCTTAAGAACCAGCTCACAGAGAGCAGGGGTGGTCTGTAGCTTTCAGACCATATCTATCATAAAAGTCCTCTTCCATGCTTGCAGCTCTGCCTCTGAGCAATGCCTCCAATGTCTGTGGTGGAACTACTGTAAGGTCTTCTATCCTGTCGTGTTGTGTTTTTCTCCTGTAGGCCCTTAGATCAGCATTTCTTTTGTTATTAGCACTACACATTTATACAATATTTGTGGATCTACCAAATACAAGAATTTGGATTTTGTTAATATTTTGCACAAAGCATTTAAGATTGCAGCCTGTTATCTAAGGACCCCAATTCTCTGCTTGCTCCATTAGCATGTACTGTATGCCTAACACGTAGCGCTGCAAGCTTAAATGTTTTGATAAAAATATGAGTAAATTTATATCTTTTATTTACTAGATACACACAGATTTGCAGTTTATTTTACTGTACAATAATACAAACAAGTCCCATCTAGTTTGAATTGTGCTCGTTTAGTAAGCAATTATTTAAAATGTACATATATTATCACTTTCTTAAAATAACGGTATTGTGCAATATCTCAATTTGAGTACATTTAAGTTAATTTGCAAATCAGCAGGGGATACAGAGTAGTATAAACAGCTGTTTAATATAAAAAACATCTTTAGTATTCATCTAGAAGGCAGTGCAGGAAGATAGGATATAAAAACATTCCTTCACAAGTGTTGGCTTGTTGATCCAGGCTATCACTGGGGAGTCTAGAAATATGGTAATGGGTGGTTCCAGATTGAATCACTCCTGCAGTAGGGACTCTTGCATGGTGAAGCCGCGCTCCCCAAAAAGGGAGCGTGGCCTCACAAAGGGGGCATGGCTTAGCCTGGATTACTCATAGGGCCACTAAATAGGGAATCAATGTACACTGTTTAACCGTAATGCCTATTACACATTATGACACACACCGTAATGCCCATTATATATTATGCCACACACTGTAATGCCCATTACACATTAAACCACACACCATAATGCTTATTACACTTTATAGCAAATGCTGTAATGCCCATTACAAATTATACCAAATGCCATAATGCCTTACTCCACATACCATAATGCCTGTTACACTAATGCCTGTTACACATTATTACACATGCCGTAATGCCCATAACACATTGTGCCACACACTATGATGCCCATTATATATTATACCACACACCATGATGCCCATTACACATTATGCCACATAAGTGCTGCTTAACTACATGCTCAATGCCAGGGTTTGCATGCTTGATGCCAAGGGGGGTTTTATGCTCGATGTCAAGGGGCTTTCATGGTCAATGCCAAAAGTCAGTTAAATGTTTGTTGCCACAGGGGTGGGGGGTGAAATGCAAGGACAGCTGCCAGCTGGGCAGAATTGAAAGCGGTGACAGCCAGGCAAAGAGAGGTGGACTGCCCAGCTGTATTCAGACTCAGAGCAGATCCACAGCTAGTTTTAAAAAATTGCTCTGAATCGCAAGCCAATTGGAGCTTGTGGTCCAGCAGCCAATCTGGAGAGGCAGTGGTGGTTTCTGATTGGCTGCAAGACAACAGGACCTGCTGAGTACAGCCGGGCAGCCCACCTCTCTCTTTGCTCAGCTGTCACTGCTTAACTGCTATAAGAGTAAGCAGTACAGAGACCTTTCCCTGGCAGGGCCCCTGCAACAGTCTCTACACCTGTGTGCTGCATACATCACCATAGACACACACCCAACCACATCCCTCCTGTGGCAGGCACTGGTAATGACAGATTACAGGTAATTACTGGTGTCACTTTCAGAGGCAGAGTAGTGTGCAGCACCCTGTAACAGCCTGCGACGGAGCTGCCTCCTTTCTCATGAGCCTGTGTGGTTCCCTGCACCAGAGCACTCACCTGTCAGTCCTATCTGGTCACCAGTTGCCTTGCCCCTACAGTCTGCTGCTCCTGGACAGATTTGGTGGTTCAGGAACCATGATGCATCAGGGGTGTCATGGTGAATCTGTGAGGTTGGAGGGTAAAGTGTGGTAGCCGGACATTCATATTAAATACAGGGTGCAGGAGGGGAATGTGTGGGAGAGGTACCTGTGGGAGGGGTATGTGCGGCTGACAAACAGCTGTGCAAGTGTCTTGTAAGATCCAAGAGCCAGAAGAAATGCTGTGCATCAGTGCAGTAGTGAGTCGGGCATAGGCTTGCGCAGGCCATTTTATTAGAGTGTTCACCATAGGAGGGGCATGTCTATCTTAGTAAATTTCGCACCAATTTGCTTAAAGCCTCTTTTAAGGTGCCCATACCCTTTTTACGATTTGGGATGATTTCACCTGATCCAGATGGATCGGGCCAAGGAATCGGCCCTATTCGGATGTGTTTGACATCCCCTGCCGTAGTCATGTGCGCATAAGGTTGGAGTGGCGAGGTCGGATGTGCTGCACATTAGATCTATAGGATCGGACCCATCAGTGGCACATCGCAGGTGCTTTTTAGCACCCGCTATGTTTCGGTCAGATCTGTAGGTGTGTGCCAGCAGTGAACCAACATTGGCACACACCTAGGTGCAGCAGCAGCAGGGGGTATGCAGCAACTTCCAAGCAGCGGTGTCTGTGCAGTGGGGTCGAGGCAGCAATGTCCAGGCCATGGGAAGCGCTGCTGAATATGAAAACATATTATGAAAAGACTGGCTGGATGCTGATTCGATGCCCAAAACCTTGCTTCCCTCCCCTGTCACTGCAGCAGCTCACCAGGTTTACATGTAATAAATCACGTGATATATTATATGTAAAAATGGCACATCAAGTGCAAAATCATAAGCAGGCCTCCTGGGGGGGCTGCCAGGGGGCTCTCAAGGGCAAACTGGTCTGACTTCTCCTTAGGACAAGTCGGACTAGTGTATGGCAGCCATTCAATGAAGGGCCCCCTTGGTTGACACAGTTTATGTTATACATTCTGCCCCTGTGGCAGATATTCAGACTTTACATTATGGAGTTTACTTTAGGATGGTGGTCAGAGTTTTTCTATTTCATGGTCCAGCTCAGTATATTTTACAGTTAAAGCAAAGGAATAATTCTATTCCAGAGAAAAAAATTGTATTTCCTTTTCATATTTAGGGACAAGACAAATAACAGCATTTCTTCTCCTGGACCCATGCTTATACTGCTTTTGTTGATAATATCCTCTAAGATTTGGATTTTTGAAAGTTGTAGTCTTTGAATCATAATGCTGACATTTGGACAAATTGTTTGCCCCAGGCCAAACCAGCCAGCAGGGTAATGTCACAGCCAGGGGACACTTATTATATAAGGTCCCGCGGCCAAAACATTCATCCCTACTGACCAGTCAGCCTGGCCAGGGGCCCTGGGGGAGTGGGGACCCCCCCATTAAAGGGGTCCGCAGCTCCCAGGACTTCAAAACCACACAAGAAAAGAAAGTATTGCTGGGTGCACTAAAACGTCCTTTTTTTGATAATTATAAAATATAACTTTTAATGATTTTGCTAATAAAAAGGTGAAATATTAAAACGTTAGCAACAGATGTGAGATTTCTCACATCTGTCGCTAATGTTTTAATATTTCACCATTTTATTAGCAAAATCATTAAAAGTTATATTTTATAATTATCAAAAAAAAGGATGTCTTAGTGCACCCAGCAATACTTTCTTTTCTTGTGTGGTTGTGTAGTTCATTCAAAGTTAAGGGTAGCACCTCCATGAGCAAATACTATCAAAGGGTATCAATCCCATATGAACAAAAAGAACATATTTCTTTGGAGAACAGACAGTCCAAAACCTATCTACTAAAATCTGGTGCGGGATTTCTCTCTTTTTGTTAAATAAAGCTCCCAGGACTTGGTGCCTTAGAAGCCTGGTGCTGTCCCCGGTGACCCTGTGTGGTGGTCACCGGGCTGATTCAGTGTAAAAAAAAAAAGAATAAACTATTGTTTAATACTGTGGAACTATGAGTCCCAGCAAGCCTCCCCCGCAAGCTGGGACTTGGAGAACCACAAGTCCAAGCATGCTGGGCATTAAACGGCCCACTGGCACTTGTAGTTCCACAGTAATAAAAATAGTCAAATAAACACACACAGACAGACACAATAAAAATAAAACTTTAATACATCCAAAGCTCACACATACTGATACTTACCTATCTTGAGCCCGTCGGTAGGTCCCTGGGTCCAGGGTCCGGTGCTCCTGGGTCCGGGCCTCCAGGGTCCAGGTCCGGGGTCCGGTGCTTTTAGCCTGCACGGATTTGACTGATCCGTGCAGGCTAAAGCCAAATACGACAGGAAAATAAAGTGTATTTTCCTGCCGTATTTTCCCGGCCATTCACGGCCGTTTTATGCTAGTTATTGAAAATACGGCCGCTTAGTAAATCAGGAACCATTATTCTTTTGAATGGTGATTTCTGTTGTATTCTATCAATGGTGTATTCATTCATATTTGTAAATACAAATACGAATGTCCCATCAATACGAATACGAAAATTCGTATTTTTGGCATAGTAAATGCCAAAAATATGTATACGCCCCCAAAAAATCGTATTTTCATATGACAATACGATTTTTTTCTTACAATTTTTTTTTGTAAATTTCCCCCTCAGTATCAGAGAGTGGATGTAGTGCTGCCATATCAGCAGCTGTGGAAAAAAAGTCAGTCTGAGGGCTGTTCAGTGGTTTAGAGGGTGTCATTTGACCTTTGTTACCCTCATACGCTTTGTCTTCTGCAGGGCTGAGGAGCTGACTAGCGTCCGCTTTTGTGAGAGACATCTCTCTGTCTCCCAGGCTCTCACTGTACACTACAACAACTTAATGTGGGATGTCTGCACTGTCGACCTCCAAATTGGCGGTCCAGGCACTATTGTCGAAGCCAACAAAAGCCTCTTCATCAAAGTAAGAGTAACATTGGCCGCATGCTGCCCCAGCAGTGGATCTTTGGGGGCATCTCCAGGGAGACCGGAGAGTGTTTTTGATGGCAGTCGAGAGGCGGGATACCAGCACCCTCATGGCTGCCATCGAGAGGCACGTGCGACCGGGGACAACAATTTATTCGGACTGCTGGAGGGCCTACAGGATGGACCAACTGGATCCGGCTGGGTACCACCACGCCAGAGTGAACCACAGGTACCACTTCATGGATCCGGAGAGCGGGGTTCACACCCAGAATATAGAAAGACTGTGGGGATCCTGCAAGTGGAGCAATAAGCACCAAATTGGGACTGCGTGCCATCAGCTGGACTCCTACCTGCAAGAGTTTATCTGGAGGCAGGGCCGGTGCAAGGCATCTAGGCGCCCTAGGCAAACCTACAGGATACCGCCCCCCCCCATAGAGGGAGGAGTGGGGGGGTGTCACCGGGGAGAGAAGGGAGAGAGTAACATCATCTGCTCTTGTTACTTGGTCTTAATGCATTGCACTGCAGTGACAAGGAAGCACCACCTCGTAAAAAAATAACTGCCACCATCCAGAGAATGAACCCCCCCCCATAGAGGGGGGAAGCACACTTTGTAAAAAAAATCACTGCCACCATCCAGAGGATGACACAGCTCAGACTGTGTCACTGAGTAGCTGGGCGGGCGGCTCCACCCGCCGAAGATTTACAAGAAAGCATTGCTCACTGAGTGTGTGCCGCCGCTGACTTACCGGCGGGGGCAGGGGCTGCAGCCGCCCGCCGCCGAAGTTTCCCGCTGGCGGCTGTAGTAGGCCTGATGACTGGCGACTGACTGACTACTGTCTGTCAGAGGCTGTCAGCGCAGCTAGGTACACGGGCGGGCTCCGGCGGGGGGGGGGACCGAATAATTTCTCACATAATAGCTGCTCCTGCCTCTTGTTGCTGTAGAGCCTGACCACAGGCAGCTTCTTCTTATTCCTCTCCTCTGCGGACTGCAGTAGCGTGCATAGTAGCTTCCTGCTGCTGCTGCTACTACTGCTGCTGGCTGCTCACTTCCGCCCTCCAGTGGCTGGCACCCTAGGCAAATGCCTAACCTTGCCTAGTGGTGGCGCCGGCCCTGTCTGGAGGAAGACGCTTGGTGCTGAAGACCCCATCCAGCACATCCTGCATGCCCCTGCCCCCCCAGGCAGAGAAAGGTGATGCTGCAGAGGCATTAATTGTCTTGTTATTTAATAATTTTTTCTTTAATCTTTTAATTAATCTTTACTAAAATCAAGTTAACAGTTAACACATGTTGTCATTACTGTCTCAGGTGTATGATATGGCACGTGTGAATGTGTTCCTGAAACAACCCAACTATCCACGCCAGCCCAAAGTGTTGCGAGCGCAGCGAGCCCCGTAAGGGGATGCGATACGCGTCCTAACAACATTTTCATACCCCCACTATCCATGTCGGTGTGGAGTTGATTTTATAAAGTGTGGCAAGCGCAGCGAGCCACTGAGCCCAAAGTGTGGCGAGCGGACGCGGAATACATGTGAAGCTACCCGCATCCCCTCGAGGGGCTCGCTGCACTCATCACACTTTAGTCTCTGTGGCTCACTGTGCTCGCCACACTTTATAAAATCAACTCCACCCCGACGTGAAAAGGTCGGTAGGACGCGTAATGTGTCCCCTCGCTGCGCTCGCTGCACTCGCCACACTTCGGGCTAGCATGGATACTGGAATAAACAAGGTCAACAGCTGTTACGATGACAAGTGTCATTGTCGACAGGTTTACTAATGCTAAAGCGTCTAAATGAGCAGTTTGCTGGCACTGTACTTAGACGCTATAGCGTCTAAGTAGTAGATGCAAAATTCAGACCCCCTTTTGTTAGCGGTTTGCCGGGGTGTCTACTTTAGACACCCCCTTAGTTGGCGGTGTGCCAGCTTGTCTATTTTTCTGTGGATCTACAAGTGCCACAATGACCTGTCAGCGCTCGGCTGCCGCAGAGTCACTACGCTGACAACGTAGTTCAAGGTGGCGCCATGAAACTACACAAGTTAGGCAGCTACGCTGATAATGTAGCAACCTGTCAGCACTGAGCTGCCGCAGGGTCACTACGCTGACAGGTCATTGTGGCACCTGTAGTTCCACAGAGAAATAGTTCAAGCTGGCGCCATGAAACTACACAAGTAAGGCAGCTACGCTAATAACGTAGCATCCTGTCAGCGCTGAGCTGCCACGGAGTCACTACACTGACAACGTAGTTCAAGCTGGTGCCGTAAAACTACACAAGGAAATAAAGCAGCCATTGGACTACACTGATAACGTAGCTTCAAACAAATTTAGTGTAGCGCTGCTGCCGGGGCTGATAATGTTGAATTCAAACTTAGCGTACAGCTGCCGCCGTGAAACTAAACAAGTACCTAAAATTGTACTTTTCTGGGAGTTTGCAGTTTTTTTTTTTACATTGGTCATGCGGGCCCTTTAATGATCCATATGCTGGGATGTGTGGTTCTCCATGTCACTGCATTGCTGTGATTGGTAGTACCACAGCACAACCCAATGTTATTTTTATTCTTCTTTTTTACAGAAAAATATCAGCCCAGCACCCACCGCCCAGAGGTCCCGGGGTCAGCCCTGGGCTTCAGCCATGGATGTGTGAAGTCTGGGGGATCTCATTATTGGGGGGACCCAAAATCCATGGCTGACCAGCCAGGGGATGATGTTTTGGCCTGCAGAGCTTATATGAAAAGTCATCCCCAGCTTTGGCAACTCACTCTTGGAGTCTGGTTCTAGTTCCAAAGTACGGAGATGCCTAGGTGTTTTGTCCCCCATATTTTCGGAACCAGGACTGGTCCAAGAACCCAGTGCTGGTTTATTAAATACAGGGGACCCAAAACTTTGTTCCCCCATATTTGTCAAACCAGGAACATCTCAAAGAGCCCAAGACAGAACCATGCATAAATCTCACTGATCTGTGCATAATTTTGTCAGACTTGCCTGCCTATTGTTCTAGCAATTTTTAGTAATGTTTAGGGCAGGGGTGGCCAAACCGGTCCTCTAGATCTACCAAAAATAGCACACTATTACATGTGCAATTTGCAGTAAATGTGCTATTTTGGCCATTTTGTACAAAAAAATAACATCTAAAACATCGCACCCTACTACATCTTGCTCCATGTGTTTTGACGTTAAAAAATTCTAACATAATTGTGCTTTATGTATGAGAGGGAAGTTTACATCATCTCAGTACTTAAAGAGTAGCTGATAATTAATTTTCATCAAAGAAATCACTCTTCATTTTGTGCTTGAATGAAAATATGACAGTAAAAGTTGACAGTTTTTTTATAAATCCATTTAGAAATAACATTAACAAGTCATGTCAGAAATAGTTGTCAGATTTATTCAGTGGCAGCTAAAAACAGATGTATGTTGATATACTGTATAAGTATTTCTAAGCTGTTTTAAATGCATACTGTATATAATACAAAGAAGCCATTAATAATAAAGATATTGGCACATTGGTGCCCATTGCTGTGTTGTAGGAGGCTGAGCTGAGACTGAGACAAGGCTGGTGTAGAGGTCCGTGGACTTGGCAGAATCAGCTAGCGGTGAGTGCTGCTTATAAGGATACCCTCGGCAAGATATCCCAGCTGTGGACTGGACACCTCCAGACCATCATAATTAACTCCTGTCCCTCAAGGTGAACCGAATGTGGCTGAGGTGGGTCCCTTCACATGCATACTGTCAGTGCCTTTTGAAATTGCCCTCTCGGCTGCCTCCCTGGGCACTTGTTGAAAGAGTCCCGTGCCTCCATATATTAAGTAACCTGATGCCATCTGTACTGCCTGCTCCCTGTGTAAGTGTGACCTTGCCACTTCCCGCTGTTTCCTCTTGGGCTCAAGATCCTATTAATTGCTGCACTTGAACATATTCAGTGATTCACCTAAAACCCATTAGCGGTCAGAGTTACCACCTTTCTGACCCTGTACCCCCCACACACACTTTTCATACCAAATGTGCCACATTGTTTGATGTAAAGGGTGGAGATTTGAACTTGCATTAAACTGCCTTAGGGAACTTAGCCTGACAGTTAAATAAAAGTGGGGAACGCAGTGAGGACCTCAAAACAACTGTGGGACAATTTACATTATATAAACCTTCCTACTTTAATCTACCTACTAATATCTGCCAACAAGCAATCTTCTTTTTATCAGTCTACTAGCTGGCATTTAAGCTCAGTCTTGTGGTCAGATTATGTTTTTACAATTACATTGATATTCACATACTAAACTCATTTGTTTTTCACCATATTTGCATGCCATCCATTTGTTCCCATGGACTAATGCATACAATTAAATGGCATGTTCCACATGTTATGAGGGACAGGGTGTTGTGACCACTCACCGGACATATATTTTAATCTACAATACAGGCAAATGTATTCTCAGTCACGTCTCTGCTGTGGTATTTGTATGCATGTGTGTCTCCTTTTTTGCTGATTCCTTAATGTGTAAGAACAAGAAGTTGGTGCAGACTCTGAGCACCAAGCTATTAAGTAATACATCCTCCCAGGCAAATCTGTTTTGCTATCTCATCCCTTACTCAGCCGCTGGCTCCGTGGAATCATTGCCCCAATCCAGCCCATACAAAATGGGGGAATTCACAATGGCTGATGTTTTGGCACATTTACAATCTCTCCCTACTAAACATTACCTTCCTACAAAAGGGAACTTTCTCAATATTGAAAATTGGCTTTGCGGTCAAAGCCAAGATTGCTATTCTCCACAAATTACTCATCGAGTGTCTGACATGGAAGACCATCTGGGAGACTGATTCTTCACAAAGCAAAGGGAGCGAGGCTATTTCTACACATGATCAGGAATTGAGAATGAAACAGCATTGATTAGATGATTTAGACAACAGGGGAGACTTAATAACCTACTTTTATGTGGGATCCCCGGGGATGTACAAGGACCAAGAAAAGCTTTCAACAAAATCACTCAAGCACATTCAGACACACAGAGGCACACAGAGCTTTATGCCCAAAGGTGCTCCAATCTGAAGCACCAAGTTACATAATCTGCTGTATATATTATCATCATGAGAAAGAAGACATTCTTGGTTAGGGTCATAGATTACATGGTATTAAATTTAAGGGTTCCAAAATTCAAATCTTTCCTGGAGCACCCTACAGCAAAACCGCATGTTTAAACCTCTTACAGATACACTCAAACAGGCAAAACATCAGATTCCATTCAGGCATCACATGAAGGTCATGCTTGCTTTCAGTCACCTGAGGATGGAGCAGTTTTGTTTGACACTTGATATCTTTTTACCAGTCCTTCCAGAGTGGACTTGATTGCATTCCTGTCTTAATCCTCCCACTGCCAGACCTCCTTGGACACTAGAAGCATGCCGAAACAAAAACATCACCCCCCAACAACCTGAGAGAGAGTATTCAATGACACCTGAGGTTCCTTATATATCTTACTGTAGATTATATGATTTATTAATGATTGGACAGGAGACTGTTCCAATATGTTACTGGTTTCGCCTGAACAGCAATACTCACGGGCCACTTATCTGGTGACTGGACATATGAGTAGCAGAGGAGGGGGTGGGTGCCTGAGCAGTTGGGCTCGAGGCACCTGGGCAGTGAAAAGGCTTTGGGCATCTGAGCAGCTGGGGACCAGGTGGCTGAGTGGGAGGGGGAGGCAGCAACGGGGTGCTGGCTTTGGGCTCCTCAGATTATCAGGGCCTGGCATAGCTGTCCTCTTTAAACCCCCCTTGTTGATGGGTCAGAAACTACTTTATGGTGCACACATACATACATATACACACAGAACATACATACACATAAACCCACAAACACACATAGAATATATACATACATATACACAAACATTAATACATGCACACATGCTTAGAATAATAAAGAACACAGACATACTGTACACACATCCATGTAGTGCACACACTTACACTGACAGAGGGAGGATGCCACAGCAGCTGTCCTTGATGTCAGTCTGGGCAGGGTCCCTTTTCCTATTTAAGTCTCACCCATGGCTTAAAAATCCCACAATTCATGGGTTGGTGGTGAGGGGCAGGGTTAATATGATATGATTACATGAGAAGTGCATCATTTTGGCAACACTACCTCACCGGCGACCCACAAATCACAAGAGACAGACGTGAGAAGCTGGAGCAATAGACACCAGCATTGCAGATTGACACAATGCCAGTTTTTTTTTTTTTTTTTAAACAACAACAATTATGTGCCTATGCTAGTGGCCGGGCAACGGGTGGCTACGGGGAGCGATATCCCATATCAAATACTTGTGGTACTATTGTTCCCAAATGTTAATAACATTATACAACTTAAATTTATTCCCCTCCTTGCAAGGTTTAACCCCTTCCCGACATTTGACGTATATATACGTCATGGCCGGGATGTACTTCCCGACACATGACGTATATATACGTCATGACTTTAAACTGTCACCGCGTCTATAGACGCGGTGACAGTTTAAACATGTCTGCTGTCCCTGACAGCAGACATGTCCCTGCATGCCCAGGGGGGGTGGCAATGCCTCCCCCCCATCGGCGATCGCTGTGATTGGCTGTTCAATGTAAACAGCCAATCGCAGCGTTTTCCTGTGTTACCGGCGAATATGACGCTCGGTAACACAGGTGTCAATCACCGCCGGGTGTGAGGGGGCATGAGGGGGTCACCGGTGATGACGACACCTCACCCCACCTGCCCCCAAGGCTGTGATTGGTCCGTCGGACCGACGGACCAATCACAGCCAAGGCGCGTCATTTAAACTAACGGTGACTGCGCTGCAGACGCCATTCCGGTCTGGAATACCTGAACCTTTCCTGATACTTACCTGATCACCGCTGATCACCGCTGGTAGCGTGCTGCCAGCAGCTGGATGCTTCCTGGATCTTGTGACTTCCTGTGTGCTGCTGCTGCAGTGTCATAGAGTCACAGATAGTGAGAGATAGTGAGAGATAGTGACAGATAGTGACAGAGAGTGACAGAGAGTGATAGAGAGTGCTATATTTTGTGTCTGCTGCACCCCTTTTGTGCTGATCAGTATATCTGTGTTGATCAGCAACTTTTTTTTTTTTTTTTTTATATATATATACCTGTCAGTTGCACCAAAGGTTGTGCTGCCTGTGCAACTTACTGCTGCCCCCCCTGCTGCCCCCCCTTTTGTGCTGATCAGTTTAAATTAATTAACTGATCAGCAACTTTTTGGGGGTCCAGGTTTTTTTTTTTATATATACCCTGTCAGGTTGCACCCACAGTTGTGTGCCTGCTGCCCCTCACTGCTAATCAGTGTTGCATCACTGCATCACTGATCTGCAGTTTTTTTTTTTTTTTTAGAGAGTGCAGTGGGGTTTTGTTTTTACACCCACGTTGCTTTTGTGGGTGTCCTGTGGCCGCTGATCAGTGGCGTACATCACTGAACAGCATTTTTGGCACAGGGTTGATATTTTTTTTCTGCAGTTTTTTTAAATTGTTTTTTTTTTTGGGAGAGTGCTGTGGTTTATTACACCCACGTTGCTTTTGTGGGTGTCCTGTGGCCGCTGATCAGTGACGTACATCACTGAACAGCATTTTTGGCACAGGGTTGATATAATTTTTTTTCTGCAGTTTTTTTAAATTGTTTTTTTTTTTGGAGAGTGCTGTGGTTTATTTTTTTTTTAAATTGTTTTTACACCCACGTTGCTTTTGTGGGTGTCCTGTTGCCTTTGAGCGCTGTTCAGTGACGGACGTTACTGACCAACATCTGTGCTCAATTTTTGGCGCAGGACCTTATTTTTTTTTTTTTAACCCCTTCAATTTTTTTTTTTATTGGGATCAAATTCCTGTATGAAGTATTTTTTTTTCTGCACTACATACACACTACACACTACATACCCCCGTGTTGAAATAAAGTTTGTACCCCCCTACACTATACACGTGTTGAAACATTACATTTACAGAAACACAAAAATAAAAATGGCATCCCAAATGTCATCCCAAATGTCATCCCAGTCATCCAGAAGAATGTATTCAGCGGAGGAGGCATATGCCATGCTTGCCTCTGACTCTGACACAGCCAGTGATGCAAGCGGGGAATTTGAAGGATTCGTCTTAAGCTCCTCTTCCTCCTCTAGTGATGAGGGACCCCCTCAAAGACGCCCCCGTAGAGCAGCTGAGACCCCCCCCCCAAATGATTGATCCCGTATGGACCCCACCACCAGACAATTTTGAGCCCCAGGTTCCTGAGTTTTTGGCCATCCCAGGAATCCAGTTTGATTCAACAGGTCTCAGAGAAATTTACTTTTTCAAATTATTTTTCTCTGATGATTTTATAAATTTAATGGTGGACCAAAGTAATTTATATGCCAAGCAGTTTATTGCTCAAAACCCCACGTCATCATTTGCTAGGTGGACCCCTGTAGATGCAGTAGAGATGATGACGTTTTGGGGTCTGGTGTTACATATGGGCATAGTAAAAAAGCCAGAAATTAGGCAATATTGGAGTACAGATGTTCTGTACAGCACCCCATTTTACCGTATGGCCATGACTCGGACTCGTTTTGAGACAATCCTTAAATTTTTACATTACACCGATAATGCACAGTGCCCACCCAGAGATGATCCCACCTTTGACCGGCTATTCAAAGTCAGGCCAAATTTGCAGAGATGTACATCCCTGAAAAAATTATTTGTATCGACGAGTCCCTTATACATTTTAAAGGAAGGGTTAAATTCCGCCAGTACCTTCCCAGTAAGAGGGCAAGGTATGGCATAAAAATGTATAAACTGTGTGAAAGCACCTCAGGGTACACCCACAGGTTTAGGGTATATGAAGGGAAGGATTCAAGAATTGAACCGCCAGAATGCCCCCCTACCTCGTAGGTGTTAGTGGAAAAATTGTCTGGGATTTAGTGCACCCCTTCCTGGATAAAGGTTATCACCTCTATGTGGATAACTTTTACACTAGCATCCCCCTGTTTAAGGCCCTTGGTTCAAGAGGTACAGCAGCTTGCGGTACTGTGCACAAGAACCAAAGAGGCCTCCCAAAAACGCACATTGCCCAAGTACTGAGAAGGGGTGAAAGCATCGCACAATCCACCGAAAATATGTTGTTGGTCAAATATAAGGACAAGAGGGATGTCCTTATACTGACAACAATTCATGGAGACAGTACCACCTCCATCCCTGTACGAGGTACCAGTACCCACACCTCAAAACCTAATTGTATCCTAGATTACAATAAGTACATGGGCGGAGTGGATCTTTCAGATCAGGTACTGAAGCCGTACAGTGCCCTGCGGAAAACAAAAATCTGGTACAAGAAGCTGGCCGTGTATATCATCCAGATGGCACTGTATAACGCTTACGTGCTATTCCGTTCTACCAGCCAGAGGGGGACATTTATGCACTTTCAAGAGGAAGTCATAAAGGGCCTAATATTTGGGAACCAGCAGGCAGAGGGCCCCAGTACTTCTAGTACTGGCCCCCGTATTGTACCAGGGCAGCATTTTCCTAACGAAATCCCCTCCACTGCAAGAAAGGGCAGGACACAAAAAAGGTGCAAAGTTTGCTATAAAAAGGGAATAAGAAAGGATACTATTTTCCACTGTGAAAATTGCCCCGACAAACCCGGCCTATGTATAAAGGAGTGTTTTAAAATATACCACACATCTATGGATTATTAGGTTCATCATTTCACCGTGCTTCGGGGGTCTTGCTAATGCCACATAGCACCCACCATTCATTCCACCAGAATCTGAGCTGCAAAATCCAAAAATCACTCCTTCCCTTCTGAGTCCTGCCATGCACCCAACTGGTATTTTTTGGTCACATATGAGGCATTGCCATACTCGGGAGAAATTGGGGCACAGATTTTGGGGTGCTTTGTCTCCTTCATTCCTTGTGAAAATGAAAAATTTTGAGCCAGAACTGCATTTTTGTGTAAAAAATGTAATTTTTCATTTGCACAGCCCAGTTGTATCAAAATTGGTGAAACCCCTGGGGTTTTGAAATGTACACTATACCCCTAGATGAATTCCCTGAGGGGTGTAGTTTGCAAAATGGGGTCAGTTGTGGGGGGTTCCACTGTATTGGTGCTTCGGGGGTCTTGCTAATGCGACATAGCACCCACCAACATTCCACCAGAATCTGTGCTGCAAAATCCAAATATCACTCCTTCCCTTCTGAGTCCTGACATTTTTTGGTCACACATGAGGCATTGTCGTACTCGGGAGAAATTGGGGCACAGATTTTGGGGTGCTTTGTCTCCTTCATTCCTTGTGAAAATGAAAAATTTTGAGCCAGAACTGCATTTTTGTGTAAAAAATGTAATTTTTCATTTTCACTGCCCAGTTGTACCACAATTGGTGAAACCCCTGGGGGTTTGAAATGTACACTATACCCCTAGATGAATTCCCTGAGGGGTGTAGTTTGCAAAATGGGGTCACTTGTGGGGGGGTTCCACTGTATTGGTGCTTCGGGGGTCTTGCTAATGCGACATAGCACCCACCAACATTCCACCAGAATCTGTGCTGCAAAATCCAAATATCACTCCTTCCCTTCTGAGTCCTGCCATGCACCCAAATGGTATTTTTTGGTCACATGTGAGGCATTGCCGTACTCGGGAGAAATTGGGGCACATATTTTGGGGTGCTTTGTCTCCTTCATTCCTTGTGAAAATGAAAAATTTTGAGCCAGAACTGCATTTTTGTGTAAAAAATTTAATTTTTCATTTTCACTGCCCAGTTGTACCACAATTGGTGAAACCCCTGGGGGTTTGAAATGTACACTATACCCCTAGATGAATTCCCTGAGGGGTGTAGTTTGCAAAATGGGGTCACTTGTGGGGGGGTTCCACTGTATTGGTGCTTCGGGGGTCTTGCTAATGCGACATAGCACCCACCAACATTCCACCAGAATCTGTGCTGCAAAATCCAAATATCACTCCTTCCCTTCTGAGTCCTGCCATGCACCCAAATGGTATTTTTTGGTCACATGTGAGGCATTGCCGTACTCGGGAGAAATTGGGGCACATATTTTGGGGTGCTTTGTCTCCTTCATTCCTTGTGAAAATGAAAAATTTTGAGCCAGAACTGCATTTTTGTGTAAAAAATTTAATTTTTCATTTTCACTGCCCAGTTGTACCAAAATTGGTGAAACCCCTGGGGGTTTGAAATGTACACTATACCCCTAGATGAATTCCCTGAGGGGTGTAGTTTGCAAAATGGGGTCACTTGTGGGGGGGTTCCACTGTATTGGTGCTTCGGGGGTCTTTCTAATGCGACATAGCACCCACCAACATTCCACCAGAATCTGTGCTGCAAAATCCAAATATCACTCCTTCCCTTCTGAGTCCTGCCATGCACCCAAATGGTATTTTTTGGTCACATGTGAGGCATTGCCGTACTCGGGAGAAATTGGGGCACATATTTTGGGGTGCTTTGTCTCCTTCATTCCTTGTGAAAATGAAAAATTTTGAGCCAGAACTGCATTTTTGTGTAAAAAATTTAATTTTTCATTTTCACTGCCCAGTTGTACCACAATTGGTGAAACCCCTTGGGGTTTGAAATGTACACTATACCCCTAGATGAATTCCCTGAGGGGTGTAGTTTTCAAAATGGGGTCACTTGTGGGGGGGTTCCACTGTATTGGTGCTTCGGGGGTCTTGCTAATGCGACATAGCACCCACCAACATTCCACCAGAATCTGTGCTGCAAAATCCAAATATCACTCCTTCCCTTCTGAGTCCTGCCATGCACCCAAATGGTATTTTTTGGTCACATGTGAGGCATTGCCGTACTCGGGAGAAATTGGGGCACATATTTTGGGGTGCTTTGTCTCCTTCATTTCTTGTGAAAATGAAAAATTTTGAGCCAGAACTGCATTTTTGTGTAAAAAATTTAATTTTTCATTTTCACTGCCCAGTTGTACCACAATTGGTGAAACCCCTGGGGGTTTGAAATGTACACTATACCCCTAGATGAATTCCCTGAGGGGTGTAGTTTGCAAAATGGGGTCACTTGTGGGGGGGTTCCACTGTATTGGTGCTTCGGGGGTCTTGCTAATGCGACATAGCACCCACCAACATTCCACCAGAATCTGTGCTGCAAAATCCAAATATCACTCCTTCCCTTCTGAGTCCTGCCATGCACCCAAATGGTATTTTTTGGTCACATGTGAGGCATTGCCGTACTCGGGAGAAATTGGGGCACATATTTTGGGGTGCTTTGTCTCCTTCATTCCTTGTGAAAATGAAAAATTTTGAGCCAGAACTGCATTTTTGTGTAAAAAATTTAATTTTTCATTTTCACTGCCCAGTTGTACCAAAATTGGTGAAACCCCTGGGGGTTTGAAATGTACACTATACCCCTAGATGAATTCCCTGATGGGTGTAGTTTGCAAAATGGGGTCACTTGTGGGGGGGTTCCACTGTATTGGTGCTTCGGGGGTCTTGCTAATGCGACATAGCACCCACCAACATTCCACCAGAATCTGTGCTGCAAAATCCAAATATCACTCCTTCCCTTCTGAGTCCTGCCATGCACCCAAATGGTATTTTTTGGTCACATGTGAGGCATTGCCGTACTCGGGAGAAATTGGGGCACAGATTTTGGGGTGCTTTGTCTCCTTCATTCCTTGTGAAAATGAAAAATTTTGAGCCAGAACTGCATTTTTGTGTAAAAAAATTAATTTTTCATTTTCACTGCCCAGTTGTACCACAATTGGTGAAACCCCTGGGGGTTTGAAATGTACACTATACCCCTAGATGAATTCCCTGAGGGGTGTAGTTTGCAAAATTGGGTCACTTGTGGGGGGGTTCCTAACTTTTAGCATCTTATGGTGCCTAGAAACCTACATGGTGCCTAAAAAATAATCTCATAAAAAGGAGGCTCCAAAATCAAGTAGGTGTTCCTTCTATTATGAAGCCTGTGGTTTGGTCAACGTGCACACTAGGGCCACATATAGGATATTTATGAAAACAAAAGAATTGGGGGAATCAATTTTTAGTCACATTTCTCTAGTAAAATCTACTGTGTTCCTTAGAAAAATTTATTAAAATTGCAAATCTGCAAAAAAAATGAAAATTTGAAATTTCACCTACACTTTGTTTTAATTCCTGTGAAACACCTAAAGGGTTAACAAACTTCCAAAATGCTGTTTTGAATACTGTGAGGGGTGCCGTTTTTGAAATGGCATCATTTATGGGGGTGTCTCACATACAAGTCCCTCAAAGTCACATCAGATCTGAACTGGTCCCTAAAAAAATCAGTGTTTGAAATTTTCTTGAAAATTTGAGAATTTGCTATTCATATTTTAAGCCTCCTAGTGTCCAACAAAAATTAAAAGGATGTTGAAATAATGATGGAAACATAAAGTAGACATATGGTCTATGTTAGTTATTAACTATTTTGAGTGGTATGATTATTTGTCTCACAAGCAGAAAATTTAACATTTTGAAAATTGCGAAATTTTCCATTTTTTTACGACATTTTGGTATTTTTCACAAAAAAACACAGACTGTATCGACCCAAATTTACCACTAACTTGAAGTACAATGTGTCACGAGAAAACAATCTCAAAATCACTGGGATAAGTAAAAGCAAAAAAAAGTTATCCCCACTTAAGTGATACCTGTGAGATTTGAAAAAAGGGCTCTGTCAGGAAGGCAAAAACAGGCTACGGCGGTAAGGGGTTAAAGGGGACTTTCAAAAATGGTCCCTTTTGAGACTTTCTTGGATCGGGAGGATTAACACTTTAAAAATGTATATTCTACACAAGTTCTTTATCTCATGCAAACTTTGCCAATTTTGATCCTGGTTTCTTACTTTAGGACATTGCAAGGCCTGATATTATGTTTTGTTTGGGGTTCTGGTAGAGATCGACCCAAAACCATTCAAGAGAAGAGCTACAGCTTCCCTATTTTCTCTGTTATTACTATGCATAGGTAATGCATAGTAATAACAGAGAAAAAGTGGCCAGGAGAGTTGAGATATCCAAACATCCTGCTATTAAACAATAGGCACACATCATTATTTGTGCCACTAATATCTTCCTTTGCACTCCCCTGGGTCACTAAACTACCCCACCTTTTACATCCCACATTAGGAGCCACCATTAAGTGCTGAAAAAATTAAAACCATACCTTAATTTTCCCTTGAATATCCCAAAATACCACCTTTTTTTTCATAACCCTGACTTTCCTCCAGGCCTCTCAAACTCTTCCCTGATGAGTTGGCCCTCATCTTGTTATATATATTTATATATATATATATATATATGTATATATATATATATATATATATACAGGGCCGGCGCTACCCACTCAGCAGCTCCTGCAAAGCAGGGAGGCGCCATGCTGAAAAGGCTCTGTCTCCCTCCCTGCTCTGCTAAAGCTGCTTCGGCCCTCACTGTCACTGCCTCCTGCACACCGCTCGCAGCGCCCGTCTGACAGCGGGCGGCAGTATGGAGAGGCTGAGCAGCTCCTGGCACCGTACACACACTGTCCTCCTCCTGCGACCTGCCCCCTCTTCCTCACGGACACTTGCGCTGAGACATGTAGCGCTGTCTGTGAATGCCTGGATGACATGTCATGTCCGTATCCACCCCCTACCCATTGCTCCCTGCGCCTGTCAGCTGTTAATCAAATGACAAACAGGCAGCAGCGCCGCCTCCCCTTCCTTCCCTCTTCTCAGTGTGCTGTGCCAGTCCTAAACACTCCGCCCCCTCTATCTCCTCCCCTCTTCCTCCATCTCCTCCTTCTCTCCCCTCCTTTCCCCCTCAGTCACGAGTGCTGCACATACTTTTTGTACTGCTTTCGGATCGCATCGCACACACATTGCATGCATGCTGTGTGATGCGATCTAGCCCATAACGTATGCGATTCTCGCAGCGTGTATGGGCACCTTTAGTGCCTGCAACATTTTGCGGACACAGCACTGAGATGGTGTATGCATACATGTAAATGCACCTGAGATCTTCCATAGGATCACATGTTGCATGCACTCACACAATCGGGCTTCAGCTTGTTGCAATGGCAATGTGAAAGGGCGCAAAATGTATGGTTTGCAGGAGGGCGCCGGACACCCTAGCACCGGCCCTGTATATATATATACACATACACACACGTAAGAATAACGGCACTCTGAGTCTCTAGATTTGCCAACTTGCCTCGGTGCTGAATGAGGAGAACACTCCAGGATACATATATCATCAGGGTTTTCAGCACTCGCAGGACGGTCACAGTATGTAAATTCAATACTTGGACATGGAGGTCACAAATTAAGCAACGTTTCATGCTTTAATGCACATCTTCAGGCTCACATACAGTGTAACAAAGACTTACCTAAATAGACAACCCCCATCACCGTGCTGCAGGCTGCCGGACGCCGTCCATCGTCCGGTCATGAATGATGTCACCAGTATGCGACTCGCTCCAGCCGCAACAAACTTGACACAGTCCAGAAGGATTACCTGGAAAATAACGTTTATACCTGGATCAACAACAGCACCACAGGTTTTCTAGGTAAACAATGCAGAAAGCCTTGGAAGCCAAGAAGGGTCTGGGGAGATACTGAAACACTACCCAAAGTGAATCTGAGGACACCACCCAAAAAAAGAAGCCCCCTTTAGGGGTAAGGACCCAGGCAGGCCGGGTGTGAGATGACAGCCCACCAGAAGAGGTGGCCAGTACCTCCGCATCCTCAAGAAGCAGGAAAAATAACAAAAAGAAAGCTTCATTTTTAATTTATCTGACCGGCCCTTAACACAGGATGAAATTACGGTCCTCTTTTAGTTAAGGGTTAACTTTTGTCCCTACAACCCAGTTTGATGAGTTTCAATGGCGGATTGACTCGTACAAATTCAATCGAAGACTGAGGTTAAAGGACCATTTCGATAAAACACCTTCCATGGGTGATAACATTACTACAAACCCCCTACCCATTAAGAGTTCATCTACTTTCATCCCTCCAACTAATGTACAATCCTTGAAAACTTTCAACAAAGTGGTGGATTACAAAGCAACACAAACTGGTAAACGTACTAAAACAATTACCTCAAATCTGACCAAGAAACAATCAGAGGCACTTAAAACCTTAAGTAAGGATGACTCAATTGTAATCCGCTCAGCGGACAAAGGTGGATGAATTGTGGTGAAGGGCCTGGACCAATACAAAGCTGAACTATATCGACAACTCAGTGACACAGAAGTGTACAGAAAACTGCCAAAGGATCCCACAGAACAATTCAATAAAGAACTGTCCAAAATCCTAGAAGAAGCTGTGAGTGAGGGCATGATAACATCGGCTACCGCAAAACTGTTACATCAAGAACATCCAACGGCCCCAGTCCTATATTCCATACCCAAATTACATAAAAGTCCGTCAAAATTCCCTGGGCAGACCTATAATCGCTGCAAGAGACTCTGTCTATTACAAAACTTCAAATTTCCTGGACTCTCATTTACAACCGACTATCCAAGCGCAAGCAATCTATTAAATAGACACAAACTTTTTAAATCCTCAAATTACAGAACTTGCCAGAGATTCCTGCCAATAGCCTGTTGTGCACCATAGATGTGGTCAGCCTCTACACCAGTATCCCACTGGGATACTGGTGTGGAGGCTACCCGTAGGTTGCTAGCCACAAGTTCCTTATACAATGGACCTGATTTATCTTTGTTTACTGAATTGTTGAGATTACTCTTACTAGGAATTATTTACTGTTTGATGGAAGCTGGTACCTGCAGCTCCGGGGCTGCGCGATGGGTTCTTGCATAGCCCCGGCGTTTGCAAACAGTTACATGTTTGAGATAGAAAGGGAGTTTCTCTTGAGTGATACAGAGATTTGCAAACACATTTTTTTCTTCATTTGTTATATTGACAATTTATTTATGATTTGGACAGGGACAGAGCAGGAGTTCATCAGATTAATGGATAAAATCAATTCTGTAGAGTCTACAATTAAATTTACATATGAAGTGAGTGCTTCTACTGTATATTGCCTTGATGTCCTCTCTATCCTTATGTATCAATGCTTATTTCCCTATAGATTGTAAGCTTGCGAGCAGGGCCCTCCTACATTTTGACTGTCTGTAAATACCCTGTTGTATCACTGTCTCCTTTGTAAAGAGCAACGGAATATGCTGCGCTATATAAGAAACTGTTAATAAATAATAAATAAATAAATATACAGATTTCCCTTGAACAAGACAGGATAAAAACCTGACTCTTTAAAAAACCCACAAATAGAAACACGATTTTGCATAAATCTAGTCAACACCCGGTGTCGACCAAAAAAGGTCTACCTATGTTGCAGTTTCTACGGGTCCATAGGATCTGTGATAACATGCAGGACACTGAACGAGAGATTGATCTAATGATAACAAAATTTCTAGCAAGAGGCTACGATAAGAGAGGCTTATTTAAAACTAGAGTGTTAAAAACTTCTAGACAGCAGACTTTATGTCCCAGAATTCACCAGAATTGAAAAGATCCCTTTTGTACAAAAACTCTGTGCTTCCAGTCCTGAAATCACTAGGATGACCTGTGATATGTGGCCATTGGTCCAGAAGGACCCCACCAATAAGTCCTTTTCACGCAGAACTATCTTGCCGAGTTTCCGACGCAATCTCAAAGATTGGTTGTTACGTAATGACATTTCCAACCATCAGAAACAACCAATTGGCAATTTCCCCTCTAAAAAAATGGGATGCTACAAATGTATAAATTGTACAACATGTCGGTACCTGGAGACAGGGAACTTTATCTCTCACCCGCACTCAGGAGAAAAAATCCCAATCAAGCATTTACTGACCTGTTCCAGTACATATGTTATTTATACCATCAAATGCCCCTGTGGTCTTCTCTATGTTGGGAAGACCACCCGGCAGTTTAAGGAGCGAATGGCGACACGCAGGTCGACCATTCGACAATCTATTGAAGAAAAAAAGGTGCTCAATGAACAACCTATCCCCCGGCACAGTTTGGCTACATTATGATACAAAATTATCGATCATGTCCCGTACAGTATCAGGGGGGGAGACCAGGGTAAGCTTTTACTCCAACGTGAAACCAGATGGATCCACCAACTGAATACGGTGCATCCTCAAGGGTTAAAAGAGCATTGCAGCTTTAGCTGTTTTTTATAAACGTCACCCATATCTTATGCACACTGAGTGAGACTTTATTGTCAGCTAGATTTAATTTCTTGAACATATATTTAGCAACATAAGACACTTGTTGGTTGTGCCGTTTGTTTTTTCCTCTGAAAGTATCTTTTAACAAAGTGTCGTTTTCCACATTTGTTTAGGGGTTGCTTGGCAACCGATCTGGAAGTCCGTGCGCTCTGGCTGAAGTGCGTCGCATACTAGAGACATCATTCATGATCGGATGATGGACGGCGGCCGACAGCCCACAGCATGGGGATGGGGGGTGTCTATTTAGGTAAGTCTTTGTTACACTGTATGTGGGCCTGAAGACATGCATTAAAGCACGAAACGTTGCTTAACTTGTGACCTCTGTGTCCGTGTATTGTATTTACATACTGTGACCGTCCTGGGAGTTCTGAAAACCCTGATGATATATATATATATATATATATATATATATATATATATATATATATATATATATAGAGGTGCTGCAGGTGGCAATCCGGGATGTCCAAATCACAAAATGTAATCATAAATTCTGGTGCCCTCCTGGGAGATGGTCACTGCTGGCCACTCGATACAATGTTGGCTTGGGGCGGAGGCACTCAGATGCAAAAAAAGCCCGTAGGCCTTTTTACTAAGGTGCTAGTGGTGAGGACCGCTTTTATAGCGGACCTATGAAGGCCCATTCTCTCCTTAAATTCTCTGGTGGACATCCCAACATAATATAGCCCACACGGGCAGACCAGTACATACACGATGTATCTCGTACTACAGGTGAAGACATGACGGATGGGGTACATCTTGTCCAAGTGAGGATGCTTGAAAGCGTACCGCTTTCAAGCATCCTCACTTGGACCAGATACTGGCAAGTGGTGCATTTAATGCACTTGTAGCACCCTTTGGCTTTGGTCTTGCGAGTGTTAGATCTATTTTTATCGAAGCCTGTCACGTCAGTATGTACGAGCATGTCACGCAGGTTTCTTCCTCGCTTGTAACATGTCATAGGGCGTATGTTTATAAAACATGGCAGGCTTTTATCAGTGGCCAGTATTGGCCACAGGGCCTTGCTGGCAATTGGAATCAGGCTGCTGTTGACATCAAATGTTGTTGTCCACGGAAACACTTCTGATGTTTTCGATGGTTTTAATCTGTCCGTGTTTAATAGATCTTTTCTGTTTAATCGCAGGACTCTGGTTTTTGCTGCTGTTAAATCTTGCATCATATAGCCACATTGATGAAATTTATTTATGACGATATCCAATTCTGCAGGTAATTGAGATATATCACTGCAGATGCGGGCTACTCTGAGCATCTGGGAGAACGCCAACCCATGTTTGAGTGGCGGGGATGGTGGCTGCTAGCAAGCAGAAGGGTGTTACGGTCTGTACTTTTGTAAAAAATGCTGGTGCTGATAACGCCGTTGCTAAGATGGACAGATACATCCAGGAAATCAATATTGTGTTTATCCCAGGAGTAAGTGAATTTTATAGGTCCCGGTTGGTTATTGATTTCTGTCATCAATTGAATGAACTGATCAGGGGTTCCTTTCCATAGCATAAACAAGTCATCTATGTAGCGGCAAAGTAGAATGATATGTGACTTGCTGGTGTCCTCATTGAAGAATAGATTTTCCTGTCATGCCATGTAGGTATTGGCATACGACGGTGCCACCACCGATCCCATGGCTCACCCCTCGAGTTGTAAATATATTTGGCCATCAAATCGGAAGTAATTCCTTGTCAGGACCAGTTCTAGCAGCTCTAATTACAGTAGTTTATCAGAAGGGAACTCCTCTCCTAGGGGTTTATTCTAGTTCATTCTTTCTGACAAAATCCTTCTTAGATGGACAAAACCATGTGCACTGCAGGGGGGCAGATGTAACATGTGCAGAGAGAATTAGATTTGGGTGAGTTATTTTGTTTCTGTGCAGGGAAAATACTGACTGCATGATTTTACACTTCAATATAGATCTCACTTTGAAGAAAAACCCCACCCAAATCTAATTCTCTCTGCACAAGTTACATCTGCCCCACCCGCAGTGCACATGGTTTTGTCCATCTAAGAAGGATTTTGTCAGAAAGAATGGACTAGAATAACCCCCTTAAAGACTCTAGGAGATGTTGCATTGCCAGGAGGCCTTGGTCATGGGGAATGGAGGTATATAAGGAGGACACATCCATGGTGCATAGAATGGTATTTGAAGGCAATGTCGGGAAGTCTCCCAGTCGGTTCAAGAATTGGGTGGTGTCTTTAAGATGCGTTTTATGTCGGACTACATAAGGTTGTATGAGTGTGTCCAGTAATTGGGACACTGGCTGGAATTAACTGCCACGGGCAGATATAATGGGTCGGCCGGGCGGGGATGTAGGGTGTTTATGGATTTTTGGGACACTGTAAATCACGGGAGTAATGGGGTGCTTGGTGGTTAAAGCTTCCAGCATTCTTTTATAAATTTTCTGTTCAGTGACAGCTCCTTGTAGAACTATCAGGAGTTCTTTTTTCTTTTTTATATTTTTCTGTGGGATCTGCTGCCAGACATTTTTGTAGACTTTGTGGTCAGATAGTTGTCTCATGAGCTCTGACTTGTAGGTACTCAGGTCCTGAATAACTATTGCCCGCCCTTATCAGCGGGGCGAATAGTGATGCTCTTGTCTTCTTGTAGTGCTTTGAGTGCTTTTCTTTCATCTGCTGAAAGTTTAGGGTGAAAAGTAGTTGAGGCTGCTTTAAATCTGTCCATGGCGACATTTATCAGACGGCTGTATGTTTTAATGGACGAATTGTGCGAGACAGGAGAGCTGTTGTTTTGTGCCTCACTGTACTGGAAATGCTCCCTGAGGCGTAATTTGCGGCTCATGCGGTGCATGTCCATTTGCCAGTTGAATGAGTCATGTCGATTTGATGGAATGAAGGATAAACCTTTATCCAGCACAGATGTTTCCTGCACTGTGAGAGGCCTACTGGATAGATTAAAGATGGCATTTATTGGCGGCTTGTGGCTCTTCTAGATCCTTTCGGTTTGGCCGCCACGGCGGGTTCTTTTTTGCTGCCGCTGCCTTTTCTGGTAGTTACCCCTAAAGGGGGGCGTTTGCTTGAAGTGCTCTCTTCCGATTCGTTTGGTAAAAAATCACTGTCAGATTGTGATGACAAACCTGTCCGCATTGCTTCAGCCTTCTTCATGCGCCAATTGCTACGCGAGTATGATCTGGCCTGTCTTGAAGGGGGCTCATTACCTGTGAGCCAACGGTATACTTGATTAGATTCATAATCATTAGTTACCGTAGCCAGTTTTTTTTTTTTTGAACTTGGCTAGTTCTTTACGATATGTCTCACATTGCAGTTTGAGCTTGTTGGCCGATGTGTCAAACTCACTTGATGACAGGATATCACGGTGGTCAATGTTGATGTTCTCTATTTTTTCTTTGCTTTTTTTCAGCACCTGGTCTACCTCCTCCACACAAGCAGAATCAAGTCCAGACTGCACTTTTTGAGCACGGCCACCCAACATCTGCAAAATTCCGGACTTGATCTGCCTATGGTGGGGATGTTGCGGACACAGAAGCCCCTTGGAATGTACTTTTTCCGATAGTAGTCGGATAACGATTGTCCGTGCATTTGGTAGTCAATCTCTTTGCGTCTCAGTTTATACAGGGTATGATATATATCCTCTGTTTCCACTGATGTTGGTGTTTCCTCCGCAAACAGTATTTGTGAAGCCTCATCTTCTGAGAAATTAAGTATTTCGCCCACTGGCGTGATGGCAATAACCTCTAGATCCAGTTTGGAGATCAGTTGGTTCCACTGTGGCAGTATAAGTATTGCAGAATGTTGGCTGGGTTCCTTGAAGAATTTAAATGGTCAGTGCCTTGGTCCTTAGTGTTCCCCGGAGAGGAGTACAGCATACAGACTTTGTCGACCCGGCACTCTGTGCAATGAATGCAACTACATGGGTGCCTTTGCCAGCAGTAGACAGTGTTGATAAGGATAGGTCCCCCGCAGGGTGATAATCCTCACGGCCCTCCAGGAATTTGGAAAAAAGTATTTTATTGTGCTACAGTTTCTGGGTTCTAAACCCCTTTGTCAGGCATACAGCTAAACAGTGTAACCGTGAACTATTACCATACCTTATAGTGTATGAGAAGGCCTTCAGTTCCGGGATCGTGCGCGAGCAGCGGCGGACAGGAAGCGGTCAGAGGTCATGATGATGCAAAATGACACACTTCCGGAAGTCCATCTAACTAGGCTTGCTACCATGGTAACTGTCTCCATTGCCAGGCAAACAGAGCGCAGTCACTTGGATGTTGCCTGGGCTACAGCCTGCATTGATCTCTTGGTTTGGGGCTGGAAGAGTCATTCAAAATATGACATATTGTGCTGTGAAATATCAAAAACATTTACATACATACACTAAAAAACATTAAGCAATAATAACATAGGGCCTTATTTTGGTTCACTCTTTCTGACAAAATCCTTCTTAGATGGACAAAACCATGTGCACTGCAGGGGAGCATATGCAAAATGTGCAGAGAGAGTTAGATTTGGGTGGGGTTTTACTTCAAAGTGAGATCTATATTGAAGTGTAAAAATAAAGCAGCCAGTATTTTCCCTGCACAGAAACAAAATTACTCACCCAAATCTAATTCTCTATGCACATGTTACATCTGCCCCCCTGCAGTGCACATGGTTTTGTCCATCTAAGAAGTATTTTGTCAGAAAGAGTGAACCAAAATAAGGCCCATATAGAGGTGAAAGACTAAAAATTAATATAGCTGAATAAATCTATAAATTGCTAGAGTGGGCAAGGGGTGTAGACATCACGTAATGGGGCACTGTAAGACAGATGGTAAAGAGTGCTCTCAAAGCGACCTATCTTTACAGTCCATTGTCGACTCCTGTGTCAAGTCTGGTGCGGTGTACACAAAAAACATAAATTGACGGGGCTCATTAAAGCAAGGTGTTCCACATGATTCTCTCATTAAGACCCCGCGGGGGTAGAGTGTCCAGGTTGTGTATCCACCTAGCTTCTAGGCGTAACAGCATTTTTTGTTGATCACCACCCCTCAGGGACGTGCGGTGAGGTAAATGGCTCAAGAGTCCCTGGCAAGTACCAGAGCCAGATTTGCACACAATATATGAGCCCAGGGGTACATACCAGCATTATACACATGTGCAGCAGTATACACTGCTGGAAATTCGCTGAATTTTTAAGAGAGGTGCAGAAAAGGTAGCCAGGTGAGGCACTGCCTCACCTGCCATAGACTTTTTACTCCAGAGTTTTGACTATAAAAATGATTACAATAATAAAAATAAGATTTTTTTTATAAATTATTTGTATTTGTGACATAATTTATCAATTCAAAACATCGATATATATGCTCGTATGACAGCAAAGGCTGTGCCTCACCTGCCTCACCCCACCGCACGCCACTGCCACCCCTTGGCATTGGTGGGACGTGATCGATAATGAAGTATTTCAAAGAGGCCATGGGGTGTCCCAGGCGTTTGAAATGGGAAGCCGCTGGCTGGTCCATTGGCTTGTTTTCCAGCTTGTTGACTTCCCGACATTGCCTTCAAATACCATTCTATGCACCATGGATGTGTCCTCCTTATATACCTACATTCACCATGACCAAGGCCTCCTGGCAATGCAACATATCCTAGAGTCTTTAGGAGAAGAGTTCCCTTTTGATAAACTACTGTATTTACAGCTGCTAGAACTGGTCCTGACAAGAAATTACTTCCGATTTGACGGCTAAATATATTTACAACTCGAGGGGTGTGCCATGGGATCGGCGGTGGCACCGTCGTATGCCAATACCTACATGGCACGACAGGAAAATCTATTCTTCAATGAGGACACCAGCAAGTCACATACCATTCTACTTTGCCGCTACATAGATTACTTTTTTTATGCTATGGAAAGGAACCCCTGATCAGTTCATTCAATTGATGACAGAAATCAATAACCAACCGAGACCTATAAAATTCACTTACTCCTGGGATAAACACAATATTGATTTCCTGGATGTATCTGTCAACCTTAGCAACGGCGTTATCAGCACCAGCATTTTTTACAAAAGTACAGACCGTAACACCCTTCTGCTTGCTAGCAGCCACCATCCCCGCCACTCAAACGTGGGTTGGCGTTCTCCCAGATGCTCAGAGTAGCCCGCATCTGCAGTGATATATCTCAATTACCTGCAGAATTGGATATCGTCATAAATAAATTTCATCAACGTGGCTATATGATGCAAGATTTAACAGCAGCAAAAACCAGCGTCCTGCGATTAAACAGAAAAGATCTATTAAACATGGACAGATTAAAACCATCGAAAACATCAGAAGTGTTTCCGTGGACAACAACATTTGATGTCAACAGCAGCCTGATTCCAATTGCCAGCAAGGCCCTGTGGCCAATACTGGCCACTGATAAAAGCCTGCCATGTTTTACAAACATACGCCCAATGGCATGTTACAAGCGAAGAAGAAACCTGCGTGACATGCTCGTACATACTGACGTGACAGGCTTCGATGAAAATAGATCTAACACTTGCAAGACCAAAGCCAAAGGGTGCTACAAGTGCATTAAATGCACCACTTGCCAGTATCTGGTCCAATGTACCGCTTTCAAGGGATTCAGTATTGAATCCCGGCGGTCGGGATCCCGGCGTTCAGAATCCCGACGCCGGAATCCCGACAGCTGAAATGCCGACAAGGGGGGGACGTGGATCGCCCCCCCTTGCGGGCTCGCTGCGCTCGCCATGCAGCGGGCCCGGTGCCTCGCTATGCTCAGCACACTAATTTATTCTCCCTCCAGGGGTGTCGTGGACACCCACGGAGGGAGAATGTGTCGGCATTTTGGCGGTCGGGATTCCGGCGTCGGGATTCTGAACGCCGGGATCCCGACCGCCGGGATTGTAACTGCATCCCCTTTCAAGCATCCTCACTTTGACAAGATGTACCCCATCCGTCATGTCCTCACCTGTAGTACGAGATACATCGTGTACGTACTGGTCTGCCCATGTGGGCTATATTATGTGGGGATGTCCACCAGAGAATTTAAGGAGAGAATGGGCCCTCATAGGTCCCCTATAAAAGTGGCATTGGAAAACAAGCCAATGGACCAGACGGTGGCTTCCCATTTCAAACACCTGGGACACCCCCTGGCGTCTTTGAAATACTTCATTATCGATCACGTCCCACCAATGCCAAGGGGTGGTGATCGTCAAAAAATGCTGTTACGCCTAGAAGCTAGGTGGATACACAACCTGGACACTGTACACCCACGGGGTCTTTATGAGAGAATCATGTGGAACACCTTGCTTTAATGAGCCCCGTCAATTTATGTTTTTTGTATACACCGCATCAGACTTGACTGTCGACACAGGAGTCGACAGTGGACTGTAAAGATAGGTCGCTTTGAGAGCACTCTTTACCATCTGTCTTACAGTGCCCCATTACGTGATGTCTACACCCCTTGCCCACTCTAGCAATTTATAAATTTATTCAGCTATATTAATTCTTAGTCTTTCACCTCAATATGTTATTATTGCTTAATGTTTTTTTAGTGTATGTATGTAAATGTTTTTGCTATTTCACAGCACAATATGTCATATTTTGAATGACTCTTCCAGCCCCAAACCGAGAGATCAATGCAGGCTGTAGCCCAGGCAACGTCCAAGTGACTTCGCTCTGTTTGCCTGGCAACAGAGACAGTTACCATGGTGCCGAGCCTGTTTAGACAGACTTCCGGAAGTGTGTCATTTTGCATCATCATGACCTCTGACCGCTTCCTGTACGCCGCTGCCCGCGCACGATCCCGAAACTGAGGGCCTTCTCATACACTATAAGGTATGGTACTTGTTCACTGTTACACTGTTTAGTTGTATGCCTGACGAAGGGGTTTAGAACCCCGAAACTGTAGCACAATAAAACACTTTTTTCCAAATTCCTGGAGTGCCGTGGGGATTATCACCCCGCGGGAGACCTATCCTTATCAACACTATAGATAGATAGATAGATAGATAGATAGACACAATTGTCAATTAGGTCACATGACCACTTGTCTTAAATTAGGGCAATACAATAAATATAAAAAAAACATAAAAACCTTGTTTATCTATGGATAGGAGGCAGAGTATTGAAACAAGAAACTTAAGATACCTTGTTAGTCTCGTTAATACATACCTCCATATCCGCTATTTGCAGAATTTCTGTGTCCTCGTTGGTCAATCGAATTACAGTACATGTGAAGGTGATGCATTATACTTTTTACACATTACCTAAAAACTAATCACATGATATGTAGTTAACTTCAGATAGAATGATATACTGGTCATGTGGTCACCATAGTGCCATGAACCTGCTCACATGACTCCAAGTAATAAGCTGGATGTTTAGATGGCTGGGATAACTGGATGTCATAATGTTTATCGAATACTTGGACACAGATCACATTCTAGTGATTTACCTGAGAAATGATACGCTGGTCACTTGATTGTGACAATATGTAGACGGGGTCATGTGCACTTTGATAATATAGAGATACCTATACTTTCATGCGGACATTCTGACAAATGAAATATCAGATGAGCATTGGCCTAAAATATTTCAATATACATTTGCTAGGTTATCCTCTGTCCAAGTCTTGGATATTCAGTATAAAATTATTTTCAGATGGTACGGGTGTCCAGTACATATACACCAAGTTTCCAAGTATACTTAATCTTTGTTGTCATTGTAACCGGTCACGAGTTCCCCGATACATATATGGTGGGTATACCCAGAACTGACTGATTATTGGAAGATGATTAAGAGACTGTCATTGCTAATTACTGGCCTCCAGAGCTCTGGCTGCTTAAATTCATTGACATGCCCATTTCTAAGTTTAAAAAGTGAATACTTCAACATTCAATGAATGCCGCAAGGGCGACCATTATGTACTGTACTTCAGAAAAGTTTACAGTGAGTATTATACTATTATAATTTTGAATTTAATATTCCATTGATATTTGTAATTATGCACTTTTATCCTGATGACTTAATATTGTGCTAAAAAAAGTAATTATAAGAAATATCACATCCTCATAAATGACTTATGGTTTATAAAATCTTTTTAAGTAAAGGACATCCTACTGTATCTATGGTGTAATTTGGTACAGCCATAAGTGAACAGTTTACCTTTTCCACATACAGTATCATTGTAACTTTTTGGGTATTAATAATGTTTTTTTTTTTCACTTAGTTATGATCTAGCCAATCTAATTTCAAGTAATGTAGTCCTCAAATGTATTGTATAGCATATTGGAATAGGGAATATAACTTGTGAATCCTCTTTTGTGATATTGATCTAATAATTGAAGCATATAACTTTTAAGAAGTTAATAAAAACTAAAATCCTATTTGTGACTTTGGTGGGGAGTGATCATCTTTCTGACCTAAAAATGTATCAGTTCATTAAAAAAAATATTTTCATCTATTTTGGAGAGTTTTGTTTTAAAGAATTTAGTCATCCTTTGTATTAATGCATAATCTTTAGCATTTGATGCTCTTATTAGTTTTTAATATGTTAAGTTTACTTTATGTTCCTATATGTTCCTTCAATTAAATTGCTTTTGTAATGTAAGCACAGTGTACTACAGTGTTCTCCATATGCCTGCAGACAAAGAACACGTCAATTTAAAGTTAAAATTAATAACAAATCCAGATACAGCATATAAATGTATTTCAAAGAAGCTAAGTGATGTTATATTGTAGTAAATGCTAATTTATTATATTTTAATTTATTGTACATAGTAAAATGCTTCAAATAAATTAATATTTATAAATTATAATCAATAAATAATTTGATATTGTGTTAATGAAAATAAATTCATTAAAATAAAATAAAAAAGTGTTATACATTTTTTTACTATAGAGATGTACAGTATGATACAATAATTAAATCAGAAAGGACTATTTGCAAAAGGAATGATTAGACAACTGTTCAAAATAATCTCAATAGGTGTTTAATCCAGAAGTATTTTATAATTGTATATCTTTTCAATACAGTATAATAATTATATATAGACTAGAAGGGTATGCCCTCAAGGGGGAATAAAGAGTTTTAGGTTCACTTTTTAGTGTACAACAGGATACTTTCAATTAATAATAACTACAGTTTAATAAATTCCAATGATAGTTGCTATATATACTCTATGTATCTTGGTATGAGAAAGCACCCCTTAAAACTAAATACCAACATTGTTACCTAGTTTTATAAGGATTGCCACCTTCTGTAATATTGCCTTCTTCTACATGGCACCATCCACTGCTGGACCTCCGTCCACTTACGCTTGTAACAACACTGCTCCCTGTGATTCCTACTTGGATTGACACCTGCCCTCCGATCCCCACCTCCAACTTGCTTTACTCCTGAATCAGTGTAGTACAGTCTTTAAAGTGGTAAGTAACAGTGTGTGAGGGTTTTCATGTGTCAGTAAACTGTGTGTGACAGCTTTGAAGTCAGAAAAAATTTAATACAGCCACTGAGGATGACATATTAGAAGAGCTGGTAGGCAAGGATTGGCATTTAATAGGATAGACAGAACTATATCTTAACTTAGATTTTTTTCATTAGCTAACTTTTTTATAATAGTCTTTAACCATAGGAAATCAATCTGATCCACAGCCATTTGAAGTCAAACAAGTATTGCACAGTAACTGCAGCAGCACAATTCTGTTATCAATACCAGCACATATCTAGTATTCAGTAATATACTGATTTGGTAAATGAAATATTTGCCAACTGAATGCATTGTGAGTGCTGTGATGCACTGGGCTGTGTATTGTCGCACAGTCGGTCTTATGATGACATGTGAATGGATGTGAGCAGGGCCGTAACTCACACAGACAATGTCACCTGCCTCCAGGCTCCAATCCCTGAAAGGGCTCCTGCATGTAGAGCAGCACCTGTGTGCTTTACAGCGGGATCCAAATGTGACAGCTGCTTTTACAATGGAGGCCCCATCATAGATAATTGACTCTATCTCTGGCACCTGCTAACACCTGCAATAGAGGACAAGACAGCTCCTGCCTGGTTCCAATCAACCTGTGCTGCAGCAAAGGATGGTGTACTGCTGGATTGTGAGATAGGACCCACTGGTAAATGCTGGTGAATGGGGTGTGGTATAACACCCCGACAGTCATTACTCCGACGTCGGAATCCCGACTGCACAGTGGGGGGAGTGCAATGAAGCCCCTTGCGGGCTCGCTGCGCTCGCCACGCTGCGGGCATGGTGGCGAGCTGCTCTCGCCACCTATTTTATTCTCCCTCTATGGGGGTCGTGGACCCCCACGAGGGAGCAGTCAGGATTCCGACATCGGAGTAATGATTTCGGAATCCCGACTGTCGGGGAGCCGTCCGGCACCCGGTGAATGCTGATTCTAAATACTCATCAGTATGACCTTGACACACCAGCCATTGTCACACAGTGTAGATGGAGCCCTGCTAATTCACTATTGGCACACACAATATTTGTTTCCCTATACTTTTAAGGAGGAGGGGGCACCAAACTCCAAATTGCGATTGGGATGAACTCTGGATGTGAGTGTGTCTAGTTATGTACAGTATGTACATAACTAGACACATCTGCATATGTATAGTTTTCAGCTGTTTCAAAACATAAATGCTTTTTGTAAGTACAGTATGACCAGCCACTTCATCATTGGATTTAACTTTTGTGTATTTTTTGTACTGCAGTAAGACTTTTCTAATGAGCAAACTATGTAAATATATTATTTCTGTATATCTTTCCATGCAAATAATACTGTGCATTATTTCTTTTTTCTCTCTGATGAAACTACCCACAAGTAGAACAATGTAAAGTGTGTTAATTTGTATGTTTATTGTCTAAAGATCTGTACTGCTGCTTTATTTGGAGAGACCATACTATACAGTACTTACTTACAGTATATGCCAACTGCTGTAAGCCATATGAGGGTGGTGTGCAGATATGAACATTTTCAAGCTGACATCCTGTGGGCAAAGATTGCCTAAGTAATTAACTATAAAACAAACTCTGTTCCCACTTACAAAAACAACTAACACCTGTCAATATTTGAAAACTGTCCTGCTATTTGCCCCGAGTGAGTAATTTTTGTCTCCCTTTTCCAGTTCAACTGTTCTACAATGTGTTTTTAGAGTGCCGTATTACTTTTATATACAATGGATTATGTTTCTGAGTATACTGTAGGTTAAGATGCCAGCCTTTAGGAAGCTAGGACTACTAGTATATTGAGTGTCCAGTTGATAAAGTGTTAGCTTATAATCAAAAGCAGCATTAAACCATTGTGTTTTTAGTTATCTCTTCAACAGATATCGATTGTGAATTGACTCCTCCTCTCTTTTTCTCATTATCAGGCATATCTATTCCAATCCCTACTGCAGGCTATCACAGCTGCTTGTTCTGACAAATTACTAGGCAAATCTATTTGATCATTATTGCAGACTAGTGCAGCTGTTTTCTATTTACATATTACCTGGTAATCAGTGTAGTAGTTGACTAAGATATCCACTACTGCAGTACGCTCATTGGATTTAAGTGACCTGCGTGTTTACAGCATAGCAGTGATAACATTGCATACAGTAGTTAAAACTTTAAAAAGTTGTTATACAGATGTAGCGCAGCTCATCTTTGCAGGGGCTGGCAAATTTTTTGCCAGCCCCTGCCAGGGGGCGTGCATGCAGAAGACGCTTGCATGATCCATGGCGATGGAGCTCCCCATTACTATCTGATGCTTCCCCCACCACCACCAATGGTCCCCACTGCCGCACCGACCCCCTAACTCTGCCCGTCTCCCTGAAGTCTAGAAGGGCAGGATCCCGCTGCCCAGCCGCCGAGAGACTGGGACGCGTGTGCCAGTCTGATGGAGTTCCTCTCCGCTGGCTCTCGCCAGTGGGGGCAGTCTGGCAAGAGCTGAGCAACAATGAGAGGGGCTCCATCTGTAGTATAGTGTGGTTGTAGGCAATAAGTGGCCCCCCAGATGTTAATGAACTACACATACCAGCATCAGTTTCAGCATGGCCAAGTAGCAAAATTAAGACAAGGCATGTGGGGATGTTTAGTTGGAGGGCCGCTTATTGCCCACCCAGGTAAAGTGGCTTTATATCTGTGCTATGTCAAGAACTTATAGTGATTTAGTGTGATTTACTGACCTTCCATTTGTCAGAGTAGATTACCACTTTCAGCTGGAGGTGAAAGGGTTGTTATGCATGGATAGAGGTAGTGATTAGGAATAACACATTTCTGTAGCCATATTTATCAATATAGGTTAGGATGAAAGTCAGTTTAAAATCAATAGTAGAATTATAAAAATATTACTACAGAAGGACTGTGTTACCATCACAAAACTCATGTCTTGTTAAGGCCTCTCCTCACCATTGCCACGAGAACAACATGAGTAGGCCTACTACCATTCTCTCTAAGGTCTAAGAACATCAGAACTGACCCCCCAAGCCTACCCCCTTCCCATGGTGAGCAGGGAGCTGTGGGTGAGAGCACCAGGATCTGCTGAAACATTTTCAACTGATGTCCATTGTACCTGCCACATTCTCATATCAACCTATACTGCTATCCCAATGTTGCCCCTTCCATTGGTTACCTTAAAATGTGTTTTTATCATGTGTTTCTTTTCTTCTACCAGCGTATTTCCACTCCGGTGTTGTAAATTGTTGTTCAGTCTACTGAACTGGGAGTCACAGCAATCACATGACAGACTTCAATTACCAATCACCAGTCTCTGGCTGCAGGTACTTTTAGTATTACTAGGAAAGTGTAAGAAATAGCACTCTTCAGTGTAATAATCCAATTATAAACAAGGAGGAATACGGCAATATTTGGGATATATGTGCTCATCAAAAGGTCTTTAGACAATGTCAACATCCTAGTGATCACTGGGACCTCTGATTGATCCCTTCCCAACTCAGTAATCACCCAGTCAAAGGTTATTTGTCATGTGTGCACAAAAAGTATTCAAAAAAGGTGCCCAGACACTGTGCGAAGGTGCTGTGCAATGGGATGCGTTCTCCCGCAGGCATACCATTGCACAGCACATAAAGTCTGTGCAGCCCATGGCCCCATGCTTGTTGAACTACTGTAGGTCCCGATTGCATCACATTTCACGCAATGCGATCACATTTTTGCAATGCGATCTAGTTTAAAATGCATGGGAATATTGTACCGTGTACCGTGTGGGCACCTTAATAGCGAGGTAGCTTTAGATGGAATTATACACAAACAAAATATAAATCAAAAACAATATAAAGATAGTTCAGCAGAGTAAAGTTATACATTCATCTGAGTGTAGAAAGTGCTAGTGGAGTTCAATAAGCCTCAATGCCTCTTGAATTTAGGTCTTGAATTTATTAGGAATTGTCCTGATGATGTCCAGCACCATATTAGTGGGCACAAGTGGTGAAAAACATTGAGGCTATTTGCACTGCATCAGCACTAACTTCAACATGTTAACGTATGTTATTGTATATTATTGTAGTATGTTTATCCATATTAACAAATGACTTATGCCTCAATTTTTAAAATGGACAATAGAAAAAAAAAAGAACTTTGACATTTACAGATGGAGCACCCCTGGTTCTTGGCCGGGGATCGCCAGCATGCTTGCGCTGGTGATCGCTGGTGCAGACGCGCTCCATCTGACTGGGACGCGCATGCGTCTCACATGCATGTGCTTCCCAGTTTCTGGACGGCACCACTGCATGTCCCTGCCCGTCTCCACTACAGGGAGATGGGCAGGGATACGGGGATGTCGGGGCACCAGGGGAGGCGGCGGGCAGCGGTGAAAGCACCGTAGCCACGGGGCGCGCACGAGCATCTTAAGCGCTTACGCCCCTGGCGAGAGGCGGCCGCTGGCGTGGGCTGGCGATAGTATCACCAGTCCCTGCAACAACGTGGCCAGCTCCATCGGTATGGCCATAATGCTTTATTTTAAAATAATGCAGGAATTACTAAAAAAAAGTATAATCTTTGGACAGAAATCCAAACCAGTCTTATATGCTGAATAAATGGTTGGCTTGTATAACCATGCTCCATTTCTGTCTAATGTATTCATGTCATAAAAAAAGTTTTTTAATTATTTCTTTAGTAAGTACTGTATGTGTTTAATAATTTTCACATTTGGAGATGGTTCTTTTGATATTCACACTCAAATTCTCTTTGTAATTTATAATGACAACCAAAATTATGAATAATATTTCCATTAGGCATTGAAAACTAACTGTCTATATTAAGGCTTTCAGGCACTTCATTCTGAAAATTTGCAAATTAATTATGCAAATTTTTGAATCAATATAAAACTGAAATGCTTCAGGACTGAAACTGTTTAATGGAACTGTATTTGATCAAGCTTGGTGTCTCAGTAAAACTTTTTCATCAATCATAATTTTATTATCTATTTCAGTAAAATATTCTTTCACTATACAAAACGATTGATTTAGATGCATTGCTTACTTTGATTTTATTTGTTCCTGCATTTTTAAGTGAGATGGTTGAGTGGTTATAGTACATGAATGTTTAAATTATCAAACAACAAAGCACAATTCAATAAAATAGTTTATACTTTCACAACTATACAATCTTGGAAGTACCCATAGGGATAAAGCAGTCTACTTGAGGTGGGTAGAGGGATAAAATGAAGGGAGGGTTGCACATTAAAAAGAGGTAAGCAAAACTAAATAGTAATGTGATCCCATAAGCAAGGAACATAAGAAAAATACTAAATATGAAAGACAAGTTGTAGCCAATTCTACCATTTGAAAACTGCATATGGTAAATGTGGAGGAAAAAAAAAACAGAAACAAGTCCAGGAAAAGGGTATTTTCGGGATGGGGGGCATTATTTGGGGACATTAACAAGGACAATATACTGCAGAAAATAATTCAGTGTATCCCAAGAGAGAATGACTCAGATTTATATAGATATTTTTAACAATGTTATAAATTAAACAACTTCAACTAGTACTTCAAAGGGACAACATACTTAATTAGACTTTTGTACTTGTTGGAAGAATTTAAGCAGAAACATATAGAAATGTCCCTCTTCTCCTCCATGGGAGGGCTGCTAGAATGTGAAAAAGCCCAACCACAGGTCATGCATAAAGCTGCCTAATAAAAACACGAGCACTGACTTCAGGGTCATAAACCTGGTAGTCTAATTATTGCAGCTTATATGAGGAGAGCTCTAATAATATTTTTTAAATACATACCAACATTTTAATGCTGGTATGTGCCTAATAAGTAACAGGATATGTTGCATCATAGATGAGATGCATAGTACTTCCCAGTCCCAGGGGTTATTCTAATCCACTCTTTCTGACAAAATCCTTCTTAGACGGACAAAACCATGTGCACTGCAGGGGGGGGGGGGGGGCAGATGTAACATGTGCAGAGAGAATTAGATTTGGGTGAGTTATTTTGTTTCTGTGCAGGGTAAATACTGACTGTTTTATTTTTACACTGCAATATAGATCTTACTTTGAAGTAAAACCCCACCCAAATCTAATTATCTCTGCACAAGTAACATCTGCCCCACCTGCAGTGCACATGGTATTGCCCATCTAAGAAGGATTTTGTCAGAAAGAGTGGATTAGAATAAGGCCCAATGTGGGCTAGAGAGAGCAATGCATGGACTTATGGCATTGCAGCACCCTGGTTGTGGCATAGCTATGCAAATGCTCCTGCTATGCTTTCACTACAATGGGGAGCCATCTTACTTTACTCATTTGCAATATTGTTGTGTTCTATTCTCTCTCATACCCGTTGTTTCCTGCATCTTTTAATGTGGTGTCACATGGCAGCAGTGCTGAGTGCCTTCCCTGCCCCAATAGGGCATGATGTCTGACATCACACAGAGAGGGTTGGGTTGTGCAACAGTTTATTTAGCTAAATCTTTCTATCAAAGAGAACTGTTTTTGGAAGATGGTGCAATGTACAGTGCTAAACATGTATGCAGCATTTCATAGAGGGTGTAGAGAGATACAAGGACAATAATTGCTAAGTGTCATTTTGGAGTACAGGTACAACATTTAAGGTGCGTACACACGGGGCAATATGATCGCTGGCAATATATTGCTAGCAATATATTGCTCAGCAATCATATTGCCCCGTGTCCCGTTTTCATCTGCGACCAGAGATGGTCGCAGATGAAAATTTAAACACTGCCAGGAGAAGAGGCAGGGGATGTCGCTGGTCGGAGGAGCATGCTCCTCCGACCAGCGACCATTCAGGGGCTGAAAACGGGAGCGTGCACCCGGTGATTTATCGCTGGTGCACACTCCAATCACTGGCAATATGGTCGCTCAGCGACCATATTCCCAGCGATTTCAGCCCCTATCGCCCCCGTGTGTATACAGCATTAGATACATTTTTTTTTGTGACATGGTGAAGTAGAAGCAAAATTTAGAAAAGCAATTCTACTAAGAAAGAACTAAAAAATCAGGCGCAGATTAAAAAAAAATATATACAGATAAATTACTTAAGTGGATATATATCCCAATTCACTGGGGTGCTTGGAATTGGTACAGATATGCAGCTCCCAACAAAAAACAACAATATTACAGAATAAACATTACTAAATGAAAGCGCATGTGTACCAATGTATGAAATTTATTAAAGGAACAATATTAAACTGACGTTTATAAGCAATCTTGGATAAAACTAATATATAGTGTACACTTGGGCAATGTCCCTTAATTTAGTGTCAATGCCCAGACACTGGTGTGCATCACAGTCTCTATTTTTAATTCTGGGACTGATAAAAGTCAATAATCCTTTGTAAAGTCAGACAATACTATGATTATTGTAGAACAAGATATCTCACCACTTGTTGCTCCTTAAAGTTAGGATACTGGTTTGCGGGCATTAATGTTCTTGTAGTTCCATGCACTTATGATGTTGAAAAGGGTGCACCCCCTTGGGCTATATATAAACTTCATCTCCACCCTTGCTGTTACGCACAGAGCACTACAGGTCGATATCCCCAGCCGTGGTCATCAACCATCTTCCCGGCGGTAGGGGCAGTCCGGTCCGGCTCATCAATCCAGCACCCGTCAGTCACCAGATGTGCGGCTCTGAGAGCTTCTATCTGCAGGCGGCTGATAAAACCTTCCCAGACACGGCGTTCTACTAACACCTGCCATGCCATTATTGAGGAGCGCACCCTGCAGACATCTATTGGAGCCTTACAAATGTCCCACAAGTACTGCCTAGGTCCGGTAAGCTCCGGGCCAGAGACCTTTTCAACATCATAAGTGCGTGGAACTACAAGAACCAGAGCCAGATTAAGGTCTAAATGGGCCTGGAGCTGAAAATTATCAAGGGCCTATTATGCGCAATAATAGGGGTTGTGGCCAGCACCTAATAATGTGGGGGGCGTGACCAGTGTTCTGGTTGGGTGGTCAGATCATGGGTGTGTCTCTATTTGTGTAAATGCTTTCAACTAATTATATATGCCTAGACAAAGCAGGGGTCTGGCATAGGAAAAATGCAGGGAGAGATATTGGTGAGTGCCCTCCAAAGGTGCACCCGCAGGATGCCGATGTCCTAAGATACTTGCGGGGTGAGGTGGCACTCCAGTGATAAAAAAATACTGAAAGCCAAAACTTGGTAGACAACATTTCAGCACCTTTTATGTGGTCACCTAAGTTTACCACACCATATACTCCTTATACCAGTGGTCTCCAACCTTTTTTGGGATGTGAGCTACTCGCGGCAAAATAAACCACCCGGAGGGCTACTAAAATTAATTTTTTTTTAAAAATCTGCCTAATAACTAAATAATGCCCTTTACACATCATGCCACACACAGTAATGCCCCTGACACACTATGCCACATACATAACTGTGTGCACGCGCTAAAAATTGGGTGTGTGCATCCAATGAATATGGGGGTGTGATACACATATGCCTCCAATAGTGCAGTGCCAGATATACATATGCCCAAATAGTTCCAGACACACATATGCTCCCACGGTGCCAGGTATGCCCCAACAGTGCCAGAAACAGGAATACCTCCACGGTGCCAGGTATGACCCCATGGTGCTGGGTATGCCCCCACAGTGCCAACAAGTAGGCCCCCACAGTGCCAGCAATAAGTATGCCCCCACAGTGCCAGGTGTTTCCCAGCAGCAGCACACTCACCATTGCTGCTGATTCTGCCGGCGCCACTGCTTCCCTATTCAGGGGAGAAGAGCACAGCGCACCTCTCCTTCCCCTCACTTCCTTGTGACTGTGCCATCTGCCAATCAAAGCTCCTGGGCCGGCTCCTGATTGGCTGCCGGCCCACGAGCTCTGATTGGCGGACGTCCCAGTCACAGGGATGCACAGTGAGGGGTAGGAGAGAAGCGCAATGCGCTCTCCTCCCCTCAGGGAAAAGGGAAGCAGCGGCAGTGGATAATAGAGTGGCGGGCGGCGGCCGAGTGGGCGAGCCACCTGGATTGCTGCTGCAAGCTACCGGTATACAAAGCATGCAACACAATAGTAACCCCCTTATACTGTACTTGCCTCTTACACACTATGCCACATGGAATGAGCCAAAATTCCCCCCACGACTGAGCAAAAATTCACACTATGCCACACGGATTAAGGCAAAATTCACATTTTGCCACATGGATTGAGCCAAAATACACACTATACCAAACAGATTGAGCAATAATGCACAATACGCTTCATAAACAGGGGCATTGCGCGCCAAAGGTGCACATTAAAAATTTACACCATAATGCCCATTACATGTTAAGCCGCACACCATAATGTACATTAAGTATTATGCCAAACACCATAATGCCTATTTGCCTAATGCCAAATAGGTGCTGCTTACCTACATGCTCCTTGCCAGGGGTTCCATGCTCATTGCCAGGGGTTCCATGCTCGTTGCCATGTGGGATTACATGCTCATTGCCAAGGGGGAATACATGCTCGTGGTAACTGGGGGCCAGCCACTGCCAGGCACAAATAACAGCCATTGACAGCCAGGCAGAGAGCAGTGGGCTGCCCGGCTGTATTCAGAACACTGCAGGTCCTGGCTATTTGAAATAATACCCCTTTCACATCAGAAAATGCAGGAATTTACCCAGGAATATGGTCCCAGGATTATGCATGGACATTCCGGGGCTGGCCCATTTTACACCAGCCTAGTCCCTGTATTTTCTGGTGTGAGGGGCAGTGGGCCTGGAGCTATAGCTCCATCAGGCCCATTGTTAATCCGGCCCTGACAAGAACATTAATGCCCGCAAACCAGTATACTAACTTTAAGGAGCAACAAGTGGTGAGATATCTTGTTCTACAATAATCATAGTATTATCTGACTTTACAAAGGATTATTGACTTTCATCAGTCCCAGAATTTAAAATAGAGACTGTGGTGCACACCAGTCTCTGGACATTGACACTGAATTAAGGGACATTGCCCAAGGGTACGCTATATATTAGTTTTATCCAAGATTGCTTATAAACGTCATTTTAATATTGTTCCTTTAATAAATTTCATACATTGGTACACATGCGCTTTCATTTAGTAATGTTAATTCTACTAAGAAATTCAATTCATTTAAAATTGCACTTCAACTACTGTACTTTATGTGATGCCAGACATTTTAAATTTTAAAAAAACATCCAAAGCTCTGAATTTTACACTTAAGATCTACAATTCAAACCTATTGAGGATTCCAATCAATAATTGATTTGAATTCAAATTTAGCTTGATCCTGTAAAATCCTGAACTGTAATACAAGATACTGCTTTATAGAATTAAGGTAATACAGTAATAGAATTCTTCACTCCCAGCAAAACAGTAATTACAAAGGTTATTTGGCCAGTGCTGTTTCTATACATTAGCAAATTTACAGTCTCTAGATAATTTAAATAGAGTTAAAACAACCCTTAGGACACATGCTGCATTCTAAATGATACAACAAAATAACAATGACTTTAAACTCTATATGAACTCTCTATGATCTCTAGAAAAATAGAAATGTCTTTTGAATGTGTAGAAACCAAATTGTAATAAGATTGAATATAGAGCATGAGAACAGTGAAGCCTGTTATTAAACTGAATTACTCATTTTTATCTGTACTTCATGATTTTAATCACATCACTCAGTTTTAATTGACTAATCAGTACTCAAAATGTATTTTAATATATATTAGGATGCAATCTACTAAATTGCTCACAAATCTTTGGCACTGTGTCATGGTTTCTTGAATGAAATGATTTATTTTCAAATACACAAAACCTGATTCTACTGTATTTGTACTGGATCTAAAAACACAGTTCTGTTGATATACATATCTATAAATTAGGAGTTTTCAAACACGGTCCTCAGGACCCCACACGGTTTACATTTTTGCACCCTACAGATGCACAGGTGCATTCATTACTCATTTACACATTTAAAAGATCCACAGGTGGAGCTTATTATTTCACTTGTGATTCTTTGAGGTGACCTGCAAAACATGCATGGTGTGGGGTCCTGAGGACCGAGTTTGAGAACCTGTGCTATAAATAATATCAAATTAGCAGTTATTTTTAGGGTTTTCCCCCAAAATATACAGTTGTGCTTGTAAGTTTACATACCCTAGCAGAATTTGTGATTCTCTGGCCATTTGTCAGAGAATATGAATGATAACTCACAAGCTTTTCTTTCACTCATATTTAGTGGTTGGGTGAAGCCATTTATTGTCAAACAACTGTGTTTACTCTTTTAAAATCATAAATGACAACAGAAACTACCCAAATGACGCTGATCAAAAGTTTACATACTCTGGAGATTTTGGCCTGATAACATGCACACAAGTTGACACAAACTCGCTTGAATGGCTACTAAAGGTAACCATCCTCATCTGTGATATGTTTGCTTGTAAGCAGTGTGTGTGTATAAAAAGGTCAGTGAGTTTCTTGGCTCCTGAAAGACCCTTGCACCTTTCATCCAGTGCTGCACTGATGTGTCTGGATTCTGAGTTATGGGGAAAGCAAAATAATTGTCAAAGGATCTGCGGGAAAAGGTAATTAAACTGTATAAGACAGGAAAGGGATATAAAAAGATATCCATGCAATTGAGAATGCCAACCAAAAATTTCATCCACAACTGCCAGGAAAATTGTTCAGGACTCAAAGAAAAATCCACAAATAACTTCAGCTGAAATACAGGACTCTGAAAAAAAGTGGTGTGGTTGTTTCAAGATGCACAATAAGGAGCCATTTGAAGAAAAATGGGCTGCATGGTCGAGTCACCATGCAAATGCCACAAAGCATCCTGCCTACAATACTCCAAACAGCACAGAGACAAGCCATAACACTTCTGGAACAGTCATTTGGAGTGATGAGACCAAAATGTAACAACCATAAACGATACATTTGGAGATGAGTCAACAAGGCTTATGATGACAGGTACACCATTCCTACTGTGAGCTACAAAGGCACTGGAAACTTGGTCAAAATTGATGGCAAGATGAATACAGCATGTTATCAGAAAATACTGGAGGACAATTTGCACTCATCAGCCCAGAAGCTGCGCATGGGACGTACTTGGACATTCCAACATGACAATGATCCAAAACACAAGGCCAAGTTGACCTGTCTTAGATTACAGCAGAATAAAGTGAAGGTTCTGGAGTGGCCATCTCAGTGTCCTGACTTCAATATCATTGAGCCACACTGGGGAGATCTCAAACATGCAGTTCATGCAAGACAGCCCAAGAATTTACAGGAACTGGAGGCTTTTTGCCAAGGAGAATGGGCAGGTTTACCATCTGAGAAAATAAAGAGCCTCATCCACAACTACCACAAAAGACTTCAAGCTGTCATTGATGTTAAAGGGGGCAATACACGGTATTAAGAACTGAGGTTTGTAAACTTTTGATCAGGGTCATTTGGGTAGTTTCTGTTGTCATTATGTTTTTAAAGAGTAAACACAGTTGTTTGACAATAAATGTCTTCACCCAAACACAAAATACAAAATGGTGGACAAAAGTGCGCTGTCAGGGAACGATGTATGTATGACTTATTTCCAAAATACCGTGATACCTCTCTACTGACCTGAATAACAGGCCCTATATGCCCATAAAGGTTTCTTTCAGTTCACACCAGACATTCCCATGAAATCAAAGCTCACCTTGGCACAATGCCCTATTTTCATACAAAGGTATCTTTGTATCTCCTTGATCCACCGGACCTCAGTAAAATTACTTTTAAAAAGAATTAGAATTAATTATTTTTAAAAGTCATTTTTACTTGTATGTTGGACTTTGGAATAAATTATTTTTCTACACCAAACCTGATTGAATACTAGAGTGATATTCCCTTGCTGAGGTCCGGCATTGAAGTTTTGTTCTGCATAAGACTTCTTATGTCAAAGTATAGTAGTCGGAGGAGCTTTGTTTTAAGTTCTTGCAGAGTCGGTGCAGATTTCTTTATCCAATAACATAATATCAGTTTCTTTGCCAATGTATATGTTATGACCAAAAAAATGATATGTTTAGAGCCATGCATACCTAAGTCCCATTTATCAAAGGCAAACAGTAAGCAGACCCCCGGTGACACCATCACAGATAGTCCAAGAATTGTATTAATATATGCTATAATTTTATTCCAGAACATCTGGACTTTATTGCAGTTTTAGAAGCAATGGAAGAGTTTTGCATTTGTCATGGAACACTTATAGCATTGCCCTTTTTCACCAGGAATAATATATTTGCGTTGAGCTGGGGATATGTAGATCCTATGAATTGATTTCAAGTGTGTCTCTTGAAGGTATGCTGACTGCAAATACTTAGTATATGTACAATAATTCCTCAAAGTATTTTCTGGATGGGTTATTTTGCCCAGGATATCTTCAGCCCATTTTGACATAAGTTGTGTAGAGTATGTGTTGAGATTCAGTTTAGCCTCCAGTAGGATACAATGGATACAATTGATTAAGAGTATATTCCTAGTGTTCCTAAGATGTGCCAATGTATATATGATATGGGCTTCTCTACCCAAGAGAGTTGAGGTGAAGCTTTTGTATGTAATGACGGACTTGGAGACAAAAATGGGTATGTGGCAGTGAATATTTATGGCTTAGTATATTAAACTGAGTAATTATTCCTCCCGGATCGAAGACCTTGCTCCCAAGAGCCAAACAGTTCTGTCTCCATAGATTGGCGACTGGATTATTTAGCGAGGGTTCAAATTCCAGGTTGGTAGATACAGAGATTGCCTATGGTCTTCCTTAAGTTTCTTGTACAGGTTTGTCCAATTAAGGTAGGTATCTCTAAATATAATGTTGTTCGCAACTTCCTCAGGAATGTTGCTCATTGCCATATGAAGCAAGGCAGATGGGGATTAATGGAAAAAATTAGCTTAATCTAAAGCGTAATCGGTGTAAACTGAGTTCCCCAACAACCAGTCACTTGCTTATCTAAAGAATACCGCAATAGTGTATGTTTTGAAGTCAGGAACTTTAAGGCCTCCTTGTGTCTTTGGGAGCATTAGTTTTGATAATGCATTCTTTTCCAAATCAATTTTGAAATATTGGAGGTAACGTTAATCAGATCTCCATTTCGTAGTGATATGGGTAACATCTGAGTAAAGTAGAACAGCTTAGGGAAGATTATTGTCTTTACTTCAGCTGCTCTACCTGCAAGAGGGGGAGGGAATTACAAGACTCCATTAGTTTTTTTATTTTGGTAATAATAGGAGTGAAATTAGCACTGTATAAGTGTTATAATTAATAAATTCCTAAACATTTTATCTGTGTTTGATTAAGCTTAATATTTGTTAACATCGGTGATTCATCCATTTTGGTATTTCCTACCATTAGTATCTCAGTTTTTTCTAAGTTAGCTTTATAACCTGATGCTTTACCAAATATATTTATTAATGAGAGTATAGATTGTATGGATATCTGGGGATTGGTGACAAATAAAATCATGTCATCTGCAAATAATGACACTTTTAGTTCATATGAAGCAATTTTATCCCTTGAAATTCAGTAGAGTGGCAGAGGAGTAGTGCTAGTGGTTCAATTGCAAGATGAGTAGGTGATAATGGGTATCCCTGCCTCATTCCTTTTTGCAATGGAAAGTGGTTGGATGTCTGCCCATTACAAGTGATTTGGGACTCTGGATTATGGTATAATAATTTTATAAAGGATACAAATTCAGGAGGAATACCAAACCATTCCATAGTGGAGAAGAGATGAGGCCAAAGGAGAAGGTTGGGAGCCTTTTCTGCATCAATTGAAAGGACGAGTCCTTGAATGGTGCAGTATGGTTCATAGCGTTATATGAGAGTAGAAGTGTTTTATATTGAATATGGTAAAACATAGGTAACCAATGGAGGGACTGGCAGACGATCAGCAGACGATGAGCATCTTGCTAGGAAGATCAGCCAGCATTTAAAATGGATTGCAGTGGCAAAAGTCTGTTCTTGGGAAGACCAATTAAGAGACTATTGCAATAATCAAATGTGAGATATAATGAGTGCATGGATAAGCAATTTAGTAGTGTCTTGTGTGAGATAGGGTCGTATTTTGGATATGTTTTTTAGATGCATGTAACATGATTTGGAGACAGAGTGAATGTGGGGACAGTTCAGAGACAAGGATGACCCCTAGGCAACAAGCTTGTGGGGTAGGGTAGATTGTCGAGTTGTCAGCAGTTATGGTGATCTGAGGATGGCAACTGTTCTTAGCTGGTCGGAATATAATTCAGTTTTGGAAATTTTGAATTTGCAGTGGCGAGAAGACATCCTAGATGAGATGGCAGAGAGGCATTCAGAAACTCGGCCTAAAAACACTGGTGAAGACTTTGAGGTTGATAGATAGATCTGAGTGTCATGCACATAAAAATTATACTGAAATCCGAAAGAGCTGATAAATTTTCCAAGAGATGAGGTATAGATTGAGAAAAGCAGAGGACCTTAGACTGAGCCTTGCGGAACTTTGACTGACAGAGGTAGTGAAGATTTGGTAGAGTCAGAGAAGCAAACACTGAAAGAGCGATCAGATAGGTCAGACGTAAACCAGGAAAGGGCAGTATCATTAAGACCTAAAGAGTGCAGTTTTTGTATGAGAAAAGTATGATAAACAGTGTCAAATGCAGCAGAAATATCCTTTAGACTTGACAGTTATCTGATCATTCACCACTTTAGTCAGTGCTTTCTCAGTGGAGTGTTGGGAACGAATCCTGACTGAAGTGGATGTGAGATTTAAGAAGGTGTGTGAGGCAAGAGTAGAAAAGTCTCTCCAGTAGCTTGGAGAGGCATGGGATCTGAGAAATAGAACGGTAGTTTTTTCAGAATGGGAGTAATCACTGCATGTTTGAGCAGAGAAGGAAAAGTACCAATAGCAAGATAGAGATTGCAGATTTTAGTTGTGCAGGTATAGGTTCAAGAGGAGAGGTAGTAGAGTAGGAGGATAAGAAGAGTATGGAAACTTGCTTTTCATTTGTGGGCTTAAATGAAGAGAAATGGGGAAAGAAAGTGAGTTAGAGGTTGTGGAAGATCATACCATTTCATCTCGGATGTTATCAATCTTGTTCTTGTGCACTGATGGTAGCCGGTGGGAAAGGAGAGGGAGAGTACAGAAGAGACTTAATGTAAATGTGTTAAAAAGTCATTTAGGGTTGGTGGCATGAGAAGAGATGAGAGATTGGAAATATGTTTGTTTGGCAGTGTCCAAAGCATTGCAGTAGTAGTGGTAGCTAGTCTTATATGTTAGGAAGCAGTCAGATTACAATATTTACGCCATTGGCATTCTACTTTACATGACTGAGTTTGTATTTGTCTTGTTATTTTGGTGTCCCGCAGCTAACATCTAAGCCTGCAGGGGGTGTAATGGGTAGCTGGAGCCACTTCATCAAGGGCTGTTTCAAGAGTGTAGTACAGGTGGGAAACAGCAGAGGACAGGTTAGTGTAGGAATTAGGTTAGTAAAGGCATGCATAATTTCTGTGTCAGTGAGTTTGGGGTAATGGAGGAGAAATTGTGATCAGAGAGCGGGAAATGAGTGTTAGTGAAGCCTGGTGAAAACAAGGTCAAGGCAGCGGCCTTCGTCATGAGTAGAGGAGTTGGACCACTGGGATAGGCCGAGAGAGGAGGTTAGGGAGAGGAGTTTGGCCTGCAGAGATTGTGGACTGTCAATAGCAAAATTGAAGTCACCCAGGATGATGGTGGAGATGTCAAAGGATAAGAAGTTGGGGAGCCAGGCAGAGAAATCTTCTGGAAATTGAGATTTGGGAAGCCCAGGTGGGCGATAGATAGCAGCAACACACAGAGAGAAAGGGGAGAAAATCCTAATAGAGTGAACTTCAAATGATGTGAACTTGAGTGAAGGAACTGGTGGTAGAACTGAGTATGTGAAGGGTTGTGACAGTAATATACCTACCCCACCTCCTTTACAGTTACCAGGTGGAAACCACCATGTGACAGTGCTGCAGGCGAGGCAGTGTCTGATTGTGTAAGCCAAATTTCAGTAATGGCCAGTAGGTTGAAGTTGTGAGAGATGAAGAGGTCATGGATGGATGTTAATTTATTGCGAACAGCGCATGCATTCAATAGGGTACATTTAAATTGCTTGGTGTGTGGTGGGAGGCATGTGATATTTACAGATGGAACCCCTCTCATTGTTACTCGGCTCTTGCCAGAAGTCCCTGCTGCGCATGCGTGTCCCAGTCTTTCAGCAGCTGGATGGTGGAACCCTGCCCATCTCCACTTCATGGAGACAGGCAGGGTTGGGGGGGAGTTGGGGCAGTGATGGGGACCAGGAGGTGGCTTATGGCGGTGAGGAGCACTGTCGCTGGTGGATGGCGGGGCTGGCGATGGAAGTGCCAGTCCCTGCAAGAGCGATAGGTTCTATCTGTATGAGGTTAGCTGATTTTCTATACGGCTTGGAGCCAGTGAAATCCAAGTGGGACAGGTTGCTGGGGCCTGGGTTTGGTGATATGTTCCCAGCTAATAAGATTAGAAAGGAGAGATAGAGATACAGTAGGTGGATGTTTGTGGTTTTTTATATTGGTGGTGAGATGTGGAGGTGAAAGTACAAGTAGAAAAGTAAGTAAAGAGCTCATGATGTTTAGAAAAGTGGAGTGAATAATAGAAGAGGCAATGCGCACAGAGTGGTGAGTGTCAGGGAGATTATAGGATGGTTGAAGTTTGGTGAGAATTCCATGTAATGAAATGAGAAGTACATGTATACATGTATATCTTAAGTAACTGAAATAAAACAGAAATACATAGTGCACTACAGTAAAGTAAAAAAGATGGACTTGTGAATACTATTGCAATCACCCTTAGCTGGGTGAAAATAGACCTTAAAGGTATATCTTTTAGGATTTTCCTTTGGCAGTGTCTCCTATCATGTGGTGCCAATTCATACCTGACAACAGTTTGGGAAGATACACCTATAAGGCCTCTTTTCAACCAGTTAAGGGTGATTGCAATAGTATTCACCAGTCCATTTTTTTTCTTGAATGTATTAAACTTGTATGTGTTTTTGTTTTATTTCAGTTACTTAAGATATATGAGTATATTGTTACCATCTGAGCCGCACAAGACGTATGTATATGATATGCTGTAACATCTGGCAATGCATGCAGAGTTGTCAACACCATTATTTAAGTTTCATTGTTTTAAGTAACTTTCCTGTTTTCCCATTTTTGTTAAAAAAGTGAGCTCTGCATCAGATTTTTTGTTTTTAGGATATATGTGTTAGGTTAAACATCTTCGATTTAGTCTATTGTAGCTGCTCCTGTAAGCGCAGCTAGGTTTATCAACTTATTTATCTGCCTAAAATATCATTTTTATTCAAAATACTTACACAAACATTTGATATTCATCAATCTGGGGAAGGGTACTGTAACAAAATATCAAACAAGAAGAGGAACTCTAACAAAACGTTTTTTTTTGTAGCACAAGTTGTCCCTTTATGGACTATGGATGGGAGGGCACAACATTTTAGTTTGCAGGAGGGCGCCAGACACCCTAGCACCAGCCCTGCTCCCTTTGGTATTCAGGTTCTTACCAGCACAATACCAAAAATTGACAATTTGGGGTAGGCAATTTACTAAATGATGAGTTACAAATTTCAAAACCTGTACCCAAAATCTCCTATTTATCAGGCAGTCCCATAAACAATGGAATAAATCTGAACTCTGAGAACCACACCTAGGACAAGAATGATCAGGTAGCAGTCCCATAAGTAATCGACGATGTGGTGATAGATATGTTTTGTGGAGTACATTAAGGAATAATTCCGTATAAGATGTTGCTGGGACAAGTTTAACAGATATTTGTAATGGTCTCAATATTTTTTAAAGAGTAAGTGATGGGAATTGGTTCCTTCATTGTGGTAATCCCGTTTGATGAGTGTCGCAGTTTATGGGGTTTTGAAGGAATTATTAATGTACAGAAATTTCCTCAAAAGAGAAGTTTTCTTTTATCATTGGAAATGTGTTCCAGGGTGGTGACCAGGAGGTGAATACAGTATTTAGCTGAAGACCAGAGCCATAATCTTACTCTGAAGACCAGAACCATAATTTCATTCCAGTTGCCAAAATAAGTTGGAGTTTGGTGACCTCCCCTTCAAAAAAAAACCAGGGAAAACAAATATGGTGTGTGTGTATTTGCTATTGTGTGTGTGTGTGTGTGTATTTGCTGTCCTGTCCTCTATAGAAGGTGTTAGCATGGCTCCAAAGATAGAACCAATTAACTATACAGCAGCAGGTGCAATGTTTTAGATAGCCCAGAGAGGATATATAGCATCTAAATTAAAATGTACATTATGCTATTTAATTCCAAAATTAATATTAAATAAATTAATAAAACATTGGTTATTTCACTTAAATACCTGCCAGTGACACAGTTTGTTTTCTGTTTGAAAAAATAACTTGTATTCTTAATTTTATTATTACCCAATATTTATACAGAGATCACTTCTAGATTTTAGATATATTATTTTAGAATAAACAAAGTATAAAATATTTTATTTTAAAAGAATAAAAAAACCATAAAACAAGACTTCTTTAATGGTTTTACACTTTTAAATGTAGTACAGCACATTATTTGTAGATAGTAAGAAAAAGTAGATGCTGTTTAAAAAAAAAAATCTTCAAAATATAGTGCGATAAATATAGCAAATGAAAGATTAATGAACGTGTTTTATATAATTCAAAGGATTATATGGAGAGCTCTAAGGAGAATTTTATGAAAGCACTGAAAAGATTAAATGAATGGATCAAGAAAAACATTATAAATGCACTCATCTTCTGAATACTCAGCCAATATTATGGACAAAAGCATTTTTCTTCATTTATTTATTATATGTTTAATTATCATTGCAAAGCTATTAAATCATGCTCACATTAATGCACAATTTATTCCCTTTGAATATATCAAAGTGTTTACTAAAACTTAATTGTAGAAAAATGACATTATATATATATTACCACTGTACATATCGTATAAATATTTGAAAGTAATAATAGCTCATTATTTAAAATCATATATACAATGAAACACAAAAAAAGAGTAGTCTTTGCTGTGAGGAACCCCCATAAACAAATGGCTATTTCTACATCTATCCTGAACTGGTCTTTTTAACAGAATTCAAATTATGTTGAAACAAAGAACAGGAAGGATGGTACATCACCAAACTGCTGGTGAGTGGGATCAAATGAGGCTATAGTGTTCACATTTTGGTTTGTGATGAAGTCTAAAATACATTTTTTAAATAGTGTGTTTTTCCCTAAACCCATAAACTAGTCAGTCTACCTCAACCCTTAAATTACCCCCAAAGGGTCATGTGTTGATTTTTTTCTGCCTGTAGAATAAGGACGGATCAATAATAACTCAGCAAAATAGATTCATTCCCCTATGCATGATTAAAGACTTTGACAAAACATGACTTTTTGTTGGTAATTGAGTACTTCCATTAGAACTACTGAAATAAACAGTTCCTGCACCTAGGTATTTTAACATAGATTTATTAGAGTTCGCAAATTAGTAATGTTGTAGTTTAAAAAACATAAACATAAAATAAACTGATTGTATGTAAAATCTATAAGCTTGCGTATATAGACAGTACAATTATTAATATAATTGCATGAAATCCATCAACCCCAGGTATGTCGATTTAAAGGTTCAAGTTACTTTGAGCGCTATGCTCAACCTCCTAGATAGCAATGGCCATTCAGTTTAATAAAGGAAGTTCATATGGCTCACTTCAAGCTCCCCTAAGTGGAGCTGAGCCTTGCATATAGAAGAGTCAGCCAGACATAGCAACAATATAAATATGAACCATGATAAGGCCAATGTGAGTAGAAAAGCTGGCTCCCAGCTAGACCTTCTGATCAGAGGGAGCATCTCAAGCTCTAGTTGTTTTAGCCGGGGTTGCATCTGCCGCCTGTTAACAGACCTTGCGTTTTTATCGGCAATGATGGTAAGCAATAAATAATCACTGGTGTAGATACAGATAGAGCCATCCTCATCTAGCCCTTTAATAGGATTAAGTGAACCAGAGCTGTCAGACTTAATCCTCTGATAAAACCTTACTCTATTGTTCTATGTATTGTATTGCAGCTGAGAACAATAGATGATAATAAGCCTTGGAGTGCCATGGCACAATATGGATCTCCAGAGAAGGCTATTCGAAGAAGGCTCCATATGTATTCAGCAATCCACATCGTGGTCCACAAAAGCCCAGTTAAAAGGTGCAAAGTTAATTTGTCTTTTTTCAAGTCCAGGGGGGAGGGCGCTCAAATCTTTAAAGTGCAGGTGCAGATGAAAATAGGTTGGTAGATTTCAGAGACCCATTCTCTTTATTTTTAAAATACATAACAAAGAGTTATTACTGGTTACTGTGGGAAGGAAATTCAGAGGTATTCTTGATGAGGGAGGTCCATATGGGTAGAAGAGAGGATCAGTACACATGGGGTCATAGGAAAAAGAGGCATTTATAGGGACTGGGTCAGAGGCATGCTTGCTGAAGCAAGGGGCAGAGGTACATATAGGGAGGAGAGAGGATAATTACATATGGGAAGATAGAAGGCAAAGGCACTCACTAGGAGGGTGGTCATAGACACTTATGGGGAGGGCGTCAGAGACATGCTTGGTGAGGCAATGTGCAGATGTACAGTACATATGATTCATGGAAGCAGGTGGAGGATGGGAAGATAAGATGGGGTTAGGGACAAATCTAAAGTATGAGAGGTTCAGAGACACATAGGCTCACATGGGAAGGTACAGTAGGAGGCAGAGGTATTTATGGATAGGGGTTCAGAGACACAATTGAGGAGGCATTGGTCAGGGACATTCATGGGGATGGGGCAGAGGTACATGTGGGAAGGAAAAGATGATGTACATAAGGAGATAGGAGGCAGAGGTACAGTACTCATGGAGAGGGAGTTAAAGACACTTATGGATAGGGAATCAATGACACATTTGTTGAGGCAAGGAACAAAGATACATATGGGAAGGGAAGATAACAGGTGCACATGGAGAGGCAGAGGCACTTATGGGGAAAGGGTTAGAGGCATGTTTGTTGAGGTAAGAGGCTGAGGTATATACTGCATGGGGAGTGAAGAGGATAAGTACACATGGGGAGATAGGAGGCAGAGGCACTCATAGGGATGGGGTTCAAAGCAACTTATAGGGAGGGGTGTATTTTATGTTCTCACTTTGAAACTGTTTCATCAATGAAGGTCAATTTTACTGTACATGGGTCTAATTTTCCAGCTCATCTGTTCTCAATAAAGAGGTGATCTAAATAGAGATCTTGCATGCAGATACTAATTCCAGAAATTACACTCAAGAACAGCACAAAAGCCCACTGATTCTTTATATACACACATATATATATATATATATATATATATATATATATATATATATATATATATATATATATATATATATATATATATATATATATATATATATATATTGGGTACAAGTATGGCTCTTAGGCTTCATGTTTGCTGCTACCACTGAGAGGAATATGCCCATGGTCTCATAGCTGCTACTGCCTGTAGATGAGTATAACTCTGATTATTTGCCTGCTTAATTAAAACCTGATTATTCACTTTATGGATGTGCTGGTCCCATCATTTGTGGACACCTTGGTTTATACATCTGATTTATGGACTATATATATCTATATTAGCAAAAATGGAGTCACTCACCAGTCTTAGCGTGATTCAGACAGTTTTAATCAGGCAGCATGGCAGAAAAAACAGGCATCGACATTTCGGTCCGCCTCTGGGACCTTTATCAAGATGGTATACAGGGGCTAATGCCTCACTATTTATGCTCACTCTGACCCGGAAGTGCTAATTATCCTGGGGGTTCCACTAATTAACAAGTAAATAGCGTATATCAATAAGTATACATCTTGCCTTTACATAGGCTTGATGCAAATTAGCTGCATATATAAACATTTAAAGTGCTGGTGCTCAATATCATCCAAATCACTATGCAGGCTATCGTTATATCTGTGGTCCGCTTGCTAGAACGCACGCCGCCGGACCCGGAAGCATCACCAGGGCTGTATTGGAGGAAAGTGCTATAAAGCACATATGCCAGAAGTTAGCAAGCCTTGAACCACATATGACACGCATATGGGAGGCGACTGTTCATGCCGGATCTTCCAATGCCTTTGGAAAAGGGAAGGATTGGCACAGGTTATTATGCAGTTAATTAGTGCATTGTGAAGTTTTAATTTAGGTATGAACCAACATATTAATGGCTGATGTAGGATATTCTAACAGCGATATATGGTTAGTGGTGCTCCGAAAGAGGTTCAAAAACCGAACTAGAGAAAAAAGTCAAAGAGTGACTACAGGGAATGCTATAAGGTTTTTTTTTAAATAAATGATAGTTGAACTGAAATGTGATTTAAGACTTAACTTTTATTAGATAGATAAAATATTGTTGGACAGATACAAAGAACATAAATACACTTTAAATGCATATAGAAAACATTGTAATAATTCTTCTGTTCCACACGTGCTCAAGGCACGGAATAAAAGGACATACAGTTTAGCAGTTCAAATCCTTCTTTGTCCAATCAAGGCGAAATATGTTTAAACTGATTCTCCTATAACAAGTGCATACAGGACTGCCAAATTTGTCACAAGTTTAATGCAGGAATTCTACAAAAAAAAAAAAAAAAAACCAGTGGGCTTTAAATCATACAATATCTACAGTACATGTCAGTTACAAAGAAAGCAGAAAAAAATAGAAATGGAAAACATACAGTATGCAGCCCATTTTGAAACAGAGAAATTAAAATTGCCTTCCATTCATCCCATCTCGCCTCTTGTGATCATTATTAACCAATGGTGAATTATAACAACTACAGAATATTTTTTTTTTAATTCCTAGAAGACCTTTAGACCTTGTTGTTGTTATTTTATACAATTGCGTTAATATTCAGTGCATTGAAATCATTATTATCTATTACCAGAGGATTTGTTTGAAGGAAAATGTCTAACCTAGAAAGTGATTCTCCTTTAGTAAATGGCATAAATTTAAACATAGGCATTCATCTACAATTCTAGGCTGCATTCAAATTATTGATTTTTTCATTTCTAAGAAATGCATTTTGCAGTAAATGAAGTTCCCAGCTATTGGCAGTTACCAAAGAGTATGTGTCTATTTTTTTATTACTACATCTATTAAACAATAAAATATATAAACAGTAAATCTGACCAAAGAGTTGTAAATGTGTTTTTTATAGATTTTACTATCAACTAAAAGATTGCTATGGCAAAATATACCATTCTATTTTCCACTCTTGAAATACACTACATCATTTAGTAAAATGTGAAAATTGACACAAATCTACTTACTATTTTGAACATAAAATTAAAATACTTGGTTAAAAGAAGTGCTGTAACAAGCATATTGAAACCAGTCTCCTAAATAGTTAAAAATAAATTGTTTCCTTTAGATCACTAAGTAGTATTAGTAACCAGTCTTGAACACTACATGATACAGTAATATAATTCAGAGATATTGGTTACATAAATTGGCGCAAATGTATGATTTAACCCCTTCCCGACATTTGACGTACATTTACGTCATGGCCGGGAGGTACTTCCCGACACATGGCATAAATGTACGTCATGAGTTTAAACTGTCACTGCGTCTCGAGACGCAGTGACAGAGGGACGATGTCTGCTGTCCCTGACAGCAGACATGTCCCTGCATGCCCAGGGGGGGCTGCGATGTCGCCCCCCCGTCGGCGATCGCTGTGATTGGCTGTTCAGTGTGAACAGCCATTCACAGCGTTTTCCTGTGTTACCAGCGAATCGGACGCTCGGTAACACAGGTGTCAATCACCGCCGGGCGTCAGGGGGCATGAGGGGGTCATCGGTGACGATGACACCTCACCCCACCCTCACCCCACCTGCCCCCAAGGCTGTGATTGGTCCGTGGGACCCACGGACCAATCACAGCCAAGGCGCGACATTTAAACTGACGGTGACTGCGCTGCAGACGCCATTCCGGTCTGGAATAGCGTGCAGAACGGTCACCGTGCCTGCCTGCCGTGAATACCGACCTGATCCTTGCTAATACTTACCTGATCCTTGCAAATACCTTACCTGATCACCTTATCACTGCTTGTAGCGTGCTGGACGCTTCCTGGATCTGACTTCCTGAGACTTCCTGCTGCTGCTGCAGTGTGATAGAGAGATAGAGAGATAGAGAGAGAGATAGAGAGAGATAGAGAGAGATAGAGAGATAGTGACAGAGAGAGCTATATTTTGTGTCTGCTACCCCCCCTTTTTGGGGGTGCAGGGGTTTTCTATATATATATAACTGTCAGTGCTGCTGCTGCAGTGTCATACAGTGATAGATAGTGATAGATAGTGATAGATAGTGAGAGGTAGAGAGATAGAGAGATTTGTGTCTGCTACCCCCCCTTTTTGGGGGTGCAGGGGTTTTATTTTATATATATAACTGTCAGTGCTGCTGCTGCAGTGTCATAGAGTGATAGATAGTGATAGATAGTGAGAGATAGAGAGATAGAGAGAGATAGTGACAGAGAGTGATAGAGAGTGTATATTTTGTGTCTGCTACCCCCCCTTTTTGGGGGTGCAGTTTTTTTTTTATACATATAACTGTCAGTGCTGCTGCTGCAGTGTCCTAGAGTGATAGATAGTGAGAGATAGTGAGAGATAGAGAGATAGAGAGAGATAGTGACAGAGAGTGATAGAGAGTGTATATTTTGTGTCTGCTACCCCCCCTTTTGTGCTGATCAGTATATCTGTGCTGATCAGCAACTTTTTGGGGGCGCAGAGGTTTTTTTTTTATATATATACCTGTCAGTTGCTGCCAGTTGCACTGTCAGTTGCACCAAAGGTTGTGCACCTGCTGTCCCTCACTGGTAATCAGTGTCGCATCACTGATCACCTTTTTTTTTTTTGTGAGTGCTGTGGGGTCTTTTTTTAATTTTTTTTTTACACACACTGATTTTGTGGGTGTCCTGTGGCCACTGTGCGCCGATCAGTGACGTACATCACTGATCAGCTTTTTCGGCACAGGGTTGATCAATTTTTTTTTTTTTTTTGATCAGATTCCTGTTGCCTTTGAGCGCTGTTCAGTGACAGACGTTACTGACCAACATCTGTGCTCAATTTTTGGCGCAGGACCTTTTTTTTTTTTTTTAACCCCTTCAATTTTTTATTTTTAACCCCTTCATTTTTTTTTTTTTTATTGGTATAAAGTATTTTTTTTTTCTGCACCACATACACACTACATACCCCCCGGATTGAAATAAAGTTTGTACCCCCCCCCTACACTATACACGTGTTGAAACATTTCACTACCAGTAACACAAAAATAAAAATGGCATCCCAAATGTCCTCCCAAATGTCCTCCCAAATGTCCTCCCAGTCATCCAGGAGAATGTATTCAGTGGAGGAGGCATATGCCATGCTTGCCTCTGACTCTGACACAGGCAGTGATGCAAGCGGGGAATTTGAAGGATTCGTCTTAAGCTCCTCTTCCTCCTCTGGTGATGAGGGACCCCCTCAAAGACGCCCCCGTAGATCAGCTGAGATTCCCCCCCCAATAATTGATCTAGTATGGACCCCACCACCAGACAATTTTGAGCCCCAGGTTCCTGAGTTTTTGGCCATGCCAGGAATCCAATTTGATTCCACAGGTCTCAGAGAAATTGACTTTTTCAAATTATTTTTCTCTGATGATTTTATAAATTTAATGGTGGACCAAACTAATTTATATGCCCAGCAGTTTATTGCTCAAAACCCCACGTCATCATTTGCTAGGTGGACCCCTGTAGATGCAGTAGAGATGATGACGTTTTGGGGTCTGGTGTTTCATATGGGCATAGTAAAAAAGCCAGAAATTAGGCAATATTGGAGTACAGATGTTCTGTACAGTACTCCATTTTACCGTATGGCCATGCCCCGGACTCGATTTGAGACAATTCTTAAATTTATACATTACACCGATAATGCACAGTGCCCACCCAGAGATGATCCCACCTTTGACCGGCTATTCAAAGTCAGGCCGGTCATTGATCATTTCAGTGCCAAATTTGAAGAGGTGTACATCCCTGAAAAATTTATTTGTATCGACGAGTCCCTTATACATTTTAAAGGAAGGGTTAAATTCCGCCAGTACCTTCCCAGTAAGAGGGCAAGGTATGGCATAAAAATGTATAAACTGTGTGAAAGCACCTCAGGGTACACCCACAGGTTTAGGGTTTATGAAGGGAAGGATTCAAGAATTCAACCGCCAGAATGCCCCCCCTCCCTCGTAGGTGTTAGTGGGAAAATTGTCTGGGATTTAGTGCACCCCTTCCTGGATAAAGGTTATCACCTCTATGTGGATAACTTTTACACTAGCATCCCCCTGTTTAAGGCCCTTGGTTCAAGAGGTACAGCAGCTTGCGGTACTGTGCGCAAGAACCAAAGAGGCCTCCCAAAAACGCACATTGCCCAAGTAATGAGAAGGGGTGAAAGCAGGGGAATATGCAACGAAAATATGTTGTTGGTCAAATATAAGGACAAGAGGGATGTCCTTATACTGACAACAATTCACGGAGACAGTACCACCTCCGTCCCTGTACGAGGTACCAGTACCCACACCTCCAAACCTAATTGTATCCTGGATTACAATAGGTACATGGGCGGAGTGGATCTTTCAGATCAGGTACTGAAGCCGTACAGTGCCCTGCGGAAAACAAAAATCTGGTACAAGAAGGTGGCCGTGTATATCATCCAGATGGCACTGTATAACGCTTACGTGCTATTCCGTTCTACCGGCCAGAGGGGGACATTTATGCACTTTCAAGAGGAAGTCATAAAGGGCCTAATATTTGGGAACCAGCAGGCAGAGGGCCCCAGTACTTCTAGTACTGGCCCCCGTATTGTACCAGGGCAGCATTTTCCTGATGAAATCCCCTCCACTGGAAAAAAGGGCAGGACACAAAAAAGGTGCAAAGTTTGCTATAAAAAGGGAATAAGAAAGCAAACTATTTTCCAGTGTGACACTTGCCCCGACAAACCCGGCCTATGTATAAAGGAGTGTTTTAAAATATACCACACATCTATGGAATATTAGGTTCATAATTTCACCGTGCTTCGGGGGTCTTGCTAATGCCACATAGCACCCACCATTCATTCCACCAGAATCTGAGCCGCAAAATCCAAAAATCACTCCTTCCCTTCTGAGTCCTGCCATGCACCCAACTGGTATTTTTTGGTCACATGTGAGGCATTGCCGTACTCGGGAGAAATTGGGGCACAGATTTTGGGGTGCTTTGTCTCCTTCATTCCTTGTGAAAATGAAAAATTTTGAGCCAGAACTGCATTTTTGTGTAAAAAAATGTAATTTTTCATGTTCACTGCCCAGTTTTATCAAAATTGGTGAAACCCCTGGGGGTTTGAAATGTACACTATACCCCTAGATGAATTCCCTGAGGGGTGTAGTTTGCAAAATGGGGTCACTTGTGGGGGGGTTCCACTGTATTGGTGCTTTGGGGGTCTTGCTAATGCGACATAGCACCCACCATCATTCCACCAGAATTTGTGCTGCAAAATCCAAATATCACTCCTTCCCTTCTGAGTCCTGCCACTTTTTGGTCACACATGAGGCATTGCCGTACTCGGGAGAAATTGGGGCACAGATTTTGGGGTGCTTTGTCTCCTTCATTCCTTCTGAAAATGAAAAATTTTGAGCCAGAACTGCATTTTTGTGTAAAAAAATGTAATTTTTCATTTTCACTGCCCACTTGTATCAAAATTGGTGAAACCCCTGGGGGTTTGAAATGTACACTATACCCCTAGATGAATTCCCTGAGGGGTGTAGTTTGCAAAATGGGGTGACTTGTGGGGGGGTTCCACTGTATTGGTGCAACATAGCACCCACCATTCATTCCACCAGAATCTGTGCTGCAAAATCCAAAAATCACTCCTTCCCTTCTGAGTCCTGCCATGCACCCAACTGGTATTTTTTGGTCACATGTGAGGCATTGCCGTACTCGGGAGAAATTGGGGCACAGATTTTGGGGTGCTTTTTCTCCTTCATACCTTCTGAAAATGAAAAATTTTGAGCCAGAACTGCATTTTTGTGTAAAAAATGTAATTTTTCATGTTCACTGCCCACTTGTATCAAAATTGGTGAAACCCCTGGGGGTTTGAAATGTACACTATACCCCTAGATGAATTCCCTGAGGGGTGTAGTTTGCAAAATGGGGTCACTTGTGGGGGGGTTCCACTGTATTGGTGCTTGGGGGGTCTTGCTAATGCGACATAGCACCCACCAAAATTCCACCAGAATCTGAGCTGCAAAATCCAAAAATCACTCCTTCCCTTTTGAGTCCTGCCATGCACCCAACTGGTATTTTTTGGTCACATGTGAGGCATTGCCGTACTCGGGAGAAATTGGGGCACAGATTTTGGGGTGCTTTTTCTCCTTCATACCTTCTGAAAATGAAAAATTTTGAGCCAGAACTGCATTTTTGTGTAAAAAATGTAATTTTTCATGTTCACTGCCCACTTGTATCAAAATTGGTGAAACCCCTGGGGGTTTGAAATGTACACTATACCCCTAGATGAATTCCCTGAGGGGTGTAGTTTGCAAAATGGGGTGACTTGTGGGGGGGTTCCACTGTATTGGTGCTTGGGGGGTCTTGCTAATGCGACATAGCACCCACCAAAATTCCACCAGAATCTGAGCTGCAAAATCCAAAAATCACTCCTTCCCTTCTGAGTCCTGCCATGCACCCAAATGGTATTTTTTGGTCACATGTGAGGCATTGCCGTACTCGGGAGAAATTGGGGCACAGATTTTGGGGTGCTTTGTCTCCTTCATACCTTCTGAAAATGAAAAATTTTGAGCCAGAACTGCATTTTTGTGTAAAAAAATGTAATTTTTCATTTTCACTGCCCACTTGTATCAAAATTGGTGAAACCCCTGGGGGTTTGAAATGTACACTATACCCCTAGATGAATTCCCTGAGGGGTGTACTTTGCAAAATGGGGTGACTTGTGGGGGGGTTCCACTGTATTGGTGCAACATAGCACCCACCATTCATTCCACCAAAATCTGTGCTGCAAAATCCAAAAATCACTCCTTCCGTTCTGAGTCCTGCCATGCACCCAACTGGTATTTTTTGGTCACATGTGAGGCATTTCCGTACTCGGGAGAAATTGGGGCACAGATTTTGGGGTGCTTTTTCTCCTTCATACCTTCTGAAAATGAAAAATTTTGAGCCAGAACTGCATTTTTGTGTAAAAAAATGTAATTTTTCATTTTCACTGCCCACTTGTATCAAAATTGGTGAAACCCCTGGGGGTTTGAAATGTACACTATACCCCTAGATGAATTCCCTGAGGGGTGTAGTTTGCAAAATGGGGTGACTTGTGGGGGGGTTCCACTGTATTGGTGCTTGGGGGGTCTTGCTAATGCGACATAGCACCCACCAAAATTCCACCAGAATCTGAGCTGCAAAATCCAAAAATCACTCCTTCCGTTCTGAGTCCTGCCATGCACCCAACTGGTATTTTTTGGTCACATGTGAGGCATTGCCGTACTCGGGAGAAATTGGGGCACAGATTTTGGGGTGCTTTTTCTCCTTCATACCTTCTGAAAATGAAAAATTTCGAGCCAGAACTGCATTTTTGTGTAAAAAATTTAATTTTTCATTTTCACTGCCCACTTGTATCAAAATTGGTGAAACCCCTGGGGGTTTGAAATGTACACTATACCCCTAGATGAATTCCCTGAGGGGTGTAGTTTTCAAAATGGGGTGACTTGTGGGGGGGTTCCACTGTATTGGTGCTTGGGGGGTCTTGCTAATGCGACATAGCACCCACCAAAATTCCACCAGAATCTGAGCCGCAAAATCCAAAAATCACTCCTTCCGTTCTGAGTCCTGCCATGCACCCAAATGGTATTTTTTGGTCACATGTGAGGCATTTCCGTACTCGGGAGAAATTGGGGCACATATTTTGGGGTGCTTTTTCTCCTTCATACCTTCTGAAAATGAAAAATTTTGAGCCAGAACTGCATTTTTGTGTAAAAAAATGTAATTTTTCATTTTCACTGCCCACTTGTATCAAAATTGGTGAAACCCCTGGGGGTTTGAAATGTACACTATACCCCTAGATGAATTCCCTGAGGGGTGTACTTTGCAAAATGGGGTGACTTGTGGGGGGGTTCCACTGTATTGGTGCAACATAGCACCCACCATTCATTCCACCAAAATCTGTGCTGCAAAATCCAAAAATCACTCCTTCCGTTCTGAGTCCTGCCATGCACCCAACTGGTATTTTTTGGTCACATGTGAGGCATTTCCGTACTCGGGAGAAATTGGGGCACAGATTTTGGGGTGCTTTTTCTCCTTCATACCTTCTGAAAATGAAAAATTTTGAGCCAGAACTGCATTTTTGTGTAAAAAAATGTAATTTTTCATTTTCACTGCCCACTTGTATCAAAATTGGTGAAACCCCTGGGGGTTTGAAATGTACACTATACCCCTAGATGAATTCCCTGAGGGGTGTAGTTTTCAAAATGGGGTGACTTGTGGGGGGGTTCCACTGTATTGGTGCTTTGGGGGTCTTGCTAATGCGACATAGCACCCACCAAAATTCCACCAGAATCTGAGCTGCAAAATCCAAAAATCACTCCTTCCCTTCTGAGTCCTGCCATGCACCCAACTGGTATTTTTTGGTCACATGTGAGGCATTGCCGTACTCGGGAGAAATTGGGGCACAGATTTTGGGGTGCTTTGTCTCCTTCATACCTTCTGAAAATGACAAATTTGGAGCCAGAACTGTATTTTTGTGTAAAAAAAATAATTTTTCATTTTCACTGCCCAGTTGTACCACAATTGGTGAAACCCCTGGGGGTTTGAAATGTACACTATACCCCTAGATGAATTCCCTGAGGGGTGTAGTTTGCAAAATGGGGTCACTTGTGGGGGGGTTCCTAACTTTTAGCATCTTATGGTGCCTAGAAACCTACATGGTGCCTAAAAAATAATCTCATAAAAAGGAGGCTCCAAAATCAAGTAGGTGCTCCTTCTATTATGAAGCCTGTGGTTTGGTCACCGTGCACACTAGGGCCACATATAGGATATTTATGAAAACAAAAGAATTGGGGGAATCAATTTTCAGTCACATTTCTCTAGTAAAATGTACTGTGTTCCTTAGAAAAATGTATTAAAATTGCAAATCTGCAAAAAAAAAGAAATTTTGAAATTTCACCTACACTTTGTTTTAATTCCTGTGAAACACCTAAAGGGTTAACAAACTTCCAAAATGCTGTTTTGAATACTGTGAGGGGTGCAGTTTTTGAAATGGCATCATTTATGGGGGTGTCTCACATACAAGTCCCTCAAAGTCACATCAGAACTGAACTGGTCCCTAAAAAAATCAGTGTTTGAAATTTTCTTGAAAATTTGAGAATTTGCTATTCATATTGTAAGCCTCCTAGTGTCCCAAAAAATTAAAAGGAAGTTGAAATAATGATGTCAACATAAAGTAGACATATGGTCTATGTTAGTTATTCACTATTTTGAGTGGTAAGATTATTTGTCTCACAAGCAGAAAATTTAACATTTTGCAAATCGCTAAATTTTCCATTTTTTCACGATATTTTGGTATTTTTCACAAAAAAACACAGACTGTATCGACCCAAATTTACCACTAATTTGAAGTACAATGTGTCACGAAAAAACAGTCTCAAAATCACTGGGATAAGTAAAAGCAAAAAAAAGTTATCCCCACTTAAGTGAGACATGTCAGATTTGAAAAAAAGGGCTCTGTCAGGAACGCAAAAACTGGCTCTGTCAGGAAGGGGTTAAGCCCCAAGCTATCATCAAGGCTTCATTGTATACACTAGAATGATGTCTGCAATGTAAGCACTCACAGCTGTGATGCATCATGATCCCGGTACAGCACTCTGCTATACATTGTAAAGCTCAGCACAGATGGTTTAATCAGAATCACTCAGGTAATAATTAAGTCACCTGTGCTCAAGCCTGGATATCACTAAAACCTGCACTGTTGGTGTGCCTTGAGGACCGTGGTTGGGAAAGCCTGCTCTAGCAGGATACACCTATATCAGTTGTGTAACTGTCTTGTTGAAGAATGAAGCATCAGCCTGCATACAAAGTTCTAGTAAACTTAAATTACATACAGATGTAATGACATGAGATAAATCAATGGGCTATTATATATTATCACCCAATAGATTGAACATTCACTCTCATAACATTTGCTTTAAAACAACAGGAAATAAATGTCTGATACATATGCTTAGCAGTATTTTTGCACACTCAAAAAGTGAGTACAGTACACACAAGTATACAGATGTCTGACAGTCAATAGGTCAACACCAAAGGTCATCATGCACAAGATTGAAATAGGAAAAAGGTTGAAACAAATCAAAATTTCAACACAAAAAACAGTCATCATTGAAAATGTTAAAACATAAAAATGTTGACATGAACTTTTTTTTATTTTATTTACATTTTTCATACTTCATACCATCCTTGTGAACCACTGTAACTGGGAACAATTAAGTGTGTTGAGTGCAGCGGTAGCGGAGCAAGGTACCTTGCCCATAGCATGGCAAGTAAAGTGACCCATGTGAGGGGATGTGCTACACTAATTGGGGGTCTTCATGTTTAGATGTCAACATTGACTGATACAACTCGAAAAATACATGTTGACCTTTTCATATATATAGACCTTTTGCTTGTGCCAACCTTTTATAATTGTTGACCTTGTGCATGACAACCTTGTGCTGTTGACATAAAGACTGTCAACCTAGACATTGGCCCTTATTCAGATCTGATCACAGTAAAAATTTGTTCTCAAAATGGTCAAAACCATGTGCACTGCAGGTGGGGCAGATGTAACATGTGCAGAGAGAGTTAAATTTGGGTGGGGTTTGTTGAATCTGCACAGAAACAAAATAACTCACACAAATCTGACTCTCTCTGCAAATGTTACATGTGTCCCACCTAGAGTGCACATGGATTTGCCCATTTTGAGAACAAATTTGTACTGCGATCAGATCTGAATAAGGGCCAGAGTCTGTGAGCTTTACCACACCTAAAAATTAGAATTAAGATTCTGCATCTTTGCTTATAGCTGTACAGGTAGAATGAGAGATAATAGAACATTCTCAGATAGATGCAGCTCATGCAAATCATCACATAAACAAACATACAGTATGTCTGATGGGAGGTGTATTTTTTGCATACACTAAATGCACAACGATGAGTAAAGCTCGCAATGGAGGTAAATCTGCTGAACCCGTAAAAGTGTAAATTTTGCATATCTGTGACAGTACTCAATTTTTCTGAACACTGAAGCAGGGCCGGCCTTAGGCATAGGCAAACTAGGCAATTGCCTAGGACATTTGGAATGCCTAGGGACATCAGCAGCTTCTGCTGATTAAAATGATATGCAGCATGCCTATATTCTGTGTGTGAGTGAGGCTGTATCTGCATATGAAATAGTGTATTCATGGAAATCGCTGTAACATAGCATTCCGTATGCAGGTACAGCCACAGTGGCACACAGAATATAGGCATGCTGCATATCATTTTAATCATCAGAAGCTCCTTGTGTGTGCTGGTCATAACAATGCAAATAAGAAGAATTTTCAGCAAAAAAGGCATCCAACGTTAGCAGAACTGGCCAGGAGCTGCATGGCCTATTGAGACCAGATGTATGAGGAAACATCTGTATCCAAGCAGAGGCAGAGGTCACAGTGTTAGCGGCTGTGCGAGTGCTGTCTGTGGGTGGGTTGGTTGTGCAATAGTGTTCGGCATATGTGTAAGGGGCATTATGTGTGTCATGTGTATAAGGGCATTAATAATGTGCAACATATGTGTAATGGGCATTATGGGCATTATGTGTGTCATGTGTATAAGGGCATTAATAAAGGTTGGCATAATGTGTAAGGGGCATTATGGTTATAAGGACATTAATAATGTGTGTCATGTGTAAGGGGCATTACTGTGTGGTATTATCAGGGGTGCCGAGAGAAAGGGGTAGGGGGTACAAATTACCCAGGCCAAAGTCTGATGGGAGGGCCCAATGGGGGCCCCGGGTCCCCTCCCCTTAAGTGACAGCAGCAGCTGCAGCTCTTCTCCTCTGCCCAGCACACACTGCTTTGTGCTGGGGTGCAGTGTGGCCATGGAGGTGCTTAAAATACAATAATTTCTCAGGATTTTTTTCTAAGGGTATTATGTGAATAATGTGAGGAGTAATGTACATAAGGTAAAGTGGTACTGATGTAACGTGAATAAGGGACACCCATTGCATGATATATTGTGAATAAAGTTGCACTACTGTGTGGCATAATTTGAATTGGGGGTAAAATTGTGTGGCCATGCCCCTTCCCAGCAAGAACACACCCCTGTTTGGGCTGCGCACCAAATGTGTGCACTGTTTCTATTTAAATTATTGCGGGTAGGAGCACTAAAATTATGACTGATATGATGAGGGGTGATGGTGCTGGGAAAGGGGCGCAGGTTCAGAGGCGGAACTAGTGGCGGTGCTAGGGGGCACCAGCCAAAATCTTGCCTAGGGTGTCATTTAGGCTAGGGCCGGCTCTGCACTGAAGTAATGTACTGTATGCACATTGCAACAGAAAGGTGGCTGCACGGGGCTTTGCAGTCAGGGGGACTAACCATGAAGTGCAAGTGCTTTGCTGTGTAGTGAATTGCTCACATAGTAGTGATGTAATCATAAATCTTGGGGAAGGACCAGGCCCTTTGATGGGAAGCCCCCGCATGCTGCTGCCGAGAGTTGTAGTTTTGAGTTTTAAACTACAGTACAATTAAATCTGAATTAGGCCCTAAGTGCAATGTGATGTGAAAAAAAAAAACACTAAACAAAACTGCATAGATTATTTTGATGTTATACATTCGTGCGCAAATGATTCCTTCCCTCAATGTTGATCTTACAGATGGAGCCATGCTTATCTGCACTCCCGGCGTGCTGCAGCGCCCCACCTTGGCATGCTGATCTCCGAGAAAGGGACACGCGTGCATGTGACATGCTCGCTCCACATTCGCAGCAATGGGGGGTCGAGCGCCTCACAAGCCATTTCGAGTTGGTGACACTCTCTATTATTTTTATGAAGTGTCTTCTTTCTCCTCATCCTCCTCTTTCTCCAGTAATTCATCATCACCTTCTGGTAAACCACCTCTGAACCACAGGTTTATGTAGGCCACAGACATCAAATGCAGCATTCCCATTAGTTAGATCTTGGGTCTCATTACTAATTGTGGAAATTCTGCAGTTAGTGCTGACATTCATATAGTGCTGATGACCAGGTCTATGCTTTTAACTATTAACACAAAAGTTTAGAGAGAAATTTAGACTAGTTGGATAACATCTCTGTCTTTATTGCTTACTATTTGGGCGCAAACTGTACCTCGCGGAATATGTTACATATTTAGGCTGACAAGCTTTTTGGTTACCTTTGTGGCTGCAAGGATTTAGTTTAGAAATGATATTTCAGTCCCCACTATTCCTATGTTGGGCTCCTAAGCCAAATTGAATTGAGGAAATGTCTTATTGGCTGTCCTTATGAGTAAACATTAATAAAGAGTCAAAACTGTACTGCAAAAAAATAGCATTTTTGCCACAAAACATTGCTTGTTCCTCTAATTACATTTCTTTTCACACGTACCTAGTTCTATTTTAGAAGGTACATAACACTATAAAATTGATTGAACTAAGTCACCAAAAGTAATGTACAAATACAGTGCAGAATGGCTTCCCATGGAGAAGCCATAGGAAAACTCGGGGGGTGGGGGGGTGGGGGGGGTGTTCTGGTTGCCCGGAAACCCCCTCCTATTGGCAAGTGCCTTAAAATAGGACAACAATAGTACTGCTATATATATGATCAATAGAGCTACCACCACAACATGCAGTGTCAGGGACGGAGCAGAGCTGCTGTGCATGCCTAGTGTACCAGATTTCTCTACTGCATTTACTGTATGTGTGGATCTGAGCCCACAAACAGTGCAATGGACCAGAGAGCAGCTGCCAGGTGAAATAGACTGGAGCCTTACCATGAAGTGGGAGATTGTGAGTTTAGAGAGTGCAGTACTGGTTCTAAAATGTTTGTGTATTTATTTATTATGATACTGACCAGTTATTTATTTAAATGTTTGAAACAGTCTATGCTATAGACCAGGGGTGTCAAACTCAAATTCATCGGGGGCCGCATCAGCAATTTGGTCACCCTCAAAGGGTCGGTTGTTGGCGGCAGCCAGGAGTGGGGGGGGGGGGGGGGGTGGTGGTGGCTTTGCCAGTGCCTCTCTGTTCACAGCACACCACTGCACATCACTGAGATATATATAGATATATATCTATATATATCTATACATATAAAATATACACACAAACACACTTAGAAAGCAAGTCCCTAACACTTGTACTGTATTCACACAGAGGTGACAGTGGCACTCACAGAATGAAGCGTATGAACAAACGCTTACAGACACTTCTGAATCTCAACTAATTCTAATTAATCCTGTAAGTGCCACTGCCACCTCTGTGTTAATGCACTCTGTCATAGTGGCAGACCGTTCTGCACCATTGATAATTGCCCCTATAACACACACCTTTGTGGCCTCCGTGACTGTGCCCTGGCCCGCGCAGTGTGTTCCGCACCGTACCGTCAACCTGCTCTAGAGTCCAGCCAATAAAACCACCAGGCGGGGCGGTGTGAGTTGTTCGGCGGCAAGCGGGTGTCCAAGAATACTGCAGCAGCAGTATTCAATGTCTCCCAGCCACGTCCATCACCCGGGTCTGCGCTGCTGCCGGCACCGCTCCTGTCAGACAGTCCTGTCCTGTCACTTTCACATGTACAGGCTGCGGTAGCCGGCAGCCAGCAGCTACAGTATCGGCTCAGAGGAGACAAAACGCCTTTAAAGGGCTGGCGGGGGGTGGGTGGCGGCTGCAGGGGCCACATAGACAGGTCTGGCGGGCCGGATTTGGCCCGCGGGCCTTGGGTTTGACACCCCTGCTATAGACTATCTGTACTGTTCAACATTAATACTCTATTTCATACAGTATCCAGTGTATTAAAAGACCAATTTTAGGGATTTTACCATTCCCCATAATCACATTTTTTCTCCAATGCAGAGTGGGAGATTTTGGATTACATTTGGAAACCCCCCTCTAATAATCCTGCGTTTGCCGCTGGAAGTATAAATTTGTAACTTTCCAATCTCCTAATAACTTTATTTATCACACTCTGTATGTAAGATGCCAGGAAGCACATTATTGCAATAACATATATTTAGCAAAGGTTCCCAGCATCTGCCTATCAGTCTGTAATGTCTTATTTGTTACAATATTAGATGATATTTGCACACAAATCATTTTTTTCATGCTTGGTCGACTGAGACATCTTCACCTTTAACAATCACTATGAAAATCCATCACTGTTGTTTGTGAAGGAAGGACACATATGCATTCCTAGACAAATGTCTCATTACCCCCATGTTTGCCTACCTGACCCACTCCATGAGGGAGTCAATGCTCTGGTCCTAGAGTTAACTGGTAATGTATGAGTAACATCACCTGCAGGGAAACAGCTTTCTCACCTATTAAGTAGCTCCGCACAGGTGCTGACAAACATAAATTAGCTGGTAAATGGTGGAGCTGAACATTTTCTTCCTCATGGAGAGGGTCAGCAAGGCAAACATGATCAAGACATCACTTCATCCACCTCAACACCATACTCAATGATGTGTATGTACACACAAATAATGTATTTAGGTTACACAATGAACACAATAAATTAGACATCAAACACGTGCTTTTAATGTTGTCAAATAATTTTATTGCTGTTAAGCTTCGCAGCTAAATGTATATTTTTTAAAAAGAAAATAATTATAATATATGTCATATAAAAAAAAACAAGCAGAACAAGAAGTGCCATTAGATGAAACATGTGAGACACAGCAGGTGCATGGTGAAATGAAAGCCCACACCAACATCCAAACTGCATCCTCCAGGAATAATGCTAACCAGGATCCACAGCATCAAACCAATACCCTGCATTTCCAGTTTGCAAATTAAAGATTGAAGTACCCTTTGCATGGGAATGAATAGAGTTAGCACACAGGAAGTGACCCACCACAGCAAATGACAAGATTTGGGGCCAAATCACAGACAAAGTCAATAAGGTGACATGATAACATTACTTCCGCCCTCTTTTCCCCCTGGTTGATGGGGACTTGTGGGCAGCGAGTTTTCGCCCACTTCTGACAGTTGGCAGAGGAGGGTCAGCTGATGAGGAAGGTGGTGTGGCAGCTTGGGGTGGGGCAGCAGATGGGATTGCTGCTTGGCCCGCCATAAGTGACCTGGCGGTGGTGGAAAGGTCTGCTAGAATATCATTCTGGCGGCTGAGTTGCTGCGCAATGTTATTCATGGCAGCCGCCAAAATGTCATTCTGGTGGCTGGACTGCTCCGACAGATTAGTCGTGGCAGCTACCCACTCCGCCAGCAATGCCACATGCCACTCATGACGGGCCCCAGTCTCCACCCCTTGCTGCAGGATAGTGTTCAGCTGCTGGCTGCCAGTCGGATCCACAGGAGTTGGGGGAGCCTGTGGGCAACCTGATGGAAGAGGCTGCTGTACTGGTGGGCATGAAGAGGAAGGATCCGGTGACTCAGGAGTCTCCGGCTCAGCTATGGTAAAAATACAAAACATTGTCACTATCACATCAATAAACAATGTATGTTACCAACAACAATGCATTTTTCAAATTTACCTGTAAGCTTAGCAGCAAGCACCTCCACTGGGAGCTCGCTATCCATATTGGATACCCCCTGATCTCTACCTCATGAATCACATCCAAGGCATTGAGCTCCAGGGGGGTATACTTCAAACTGGAGGGCATAGGCCCACTCTCGGTGGACATGCTGTGAGCATACCGGTCAGTCATTAGTGTGGCTGGTATGGTATGTATCTGTATACGTTGCAGCCCACACGTTTCTGTAACCATTATGAAGCATCACACTATTACATATTTTACTCATTAGAAGCCTAATTGCAAGAACAAATCTCATTATGTTGTATTTAGAGCAGCCATGTCCAAACTATGTCCCTCCAGCTGTTGTGAAACTACACATCCCAGCATGCCTTGGCAGTTTTGCTATTAGGGAATGTTCAAACTATGTCAAGGCATGTTGGGATGTGTAGTTTAACAACAGCTGGAGGCCCACAGTTTGGACATCCCTTATTAAGAGAACTCTTATGATACATTTTTCACCAAGTACTTTTTACAACCACACTTATGGATGTCCCATCACATACTTCACATGACCTCAAATGTGACCCTAACCTCACCTCACCCCAATGGTGCAGGTATCATCTATAGAGGTGGCTTATTACACATGATCAACTGTTGAAATTTTTTAGAGAATGCAATTCACCTCATGTCACGCACTCCCCTCTATTATTGTGTTCACATGTGTCATTGAAGTTTCACACTATCTACAAACACACCTTGATATTAATTGCTATAGACACATTTAACATATGTACACACACATTTATATATCAAGAGAAACAACACACTTGCCTTTTCTTCACCGCCCTCACATCCCTCACTACTGTTGACACCTTATTGACTTCATCTGTGATTGTTTCCCAAATCTTGTCCTTCGCAGAGGGGGTCAGCATCTTTTTTTTTTTTTTTTTTACAAATACTTTTTATTTATTTTCCAAAATGCAGATCATTACATTCGCCACTTTCTGTGGTCAACAGTTACAGACATATGACATTCAGACATATATATAAAAATTCCCCACATATCTAATAACTGGGAGGGTAAGCTTATCGACAAAGGGCTGCGTTATTCATTCTGCTCTGCTTTAGTTTATTCTATCAATCCCGTTATTCCATGATCTTCCAACAAATTCTTAAAATTTATACTTTATAACAGTTATCCATTTATTTACTTTTTACCCGCAGTCCTTAGTCAGACTCGCCGCCCCTGAACATGCATGAAAAAAAGATGCCAATGGTCAGGCTAATTATAACAACACCTAAAGAGGTTCATTTTATTCCTATATCAGTATCTTCACCATCTGGTGTATGAGTGTAGGATCCCTGTTTTCCCAATTATTACGAATACTACAGAGATTCCCATCCCTTGATATTAGCCTACCCTGGGTTAATCCTTCTCTTTAACTCCTTTTTGGTATAAGTTAATAGCTAATGGGGTCCACAAGGTCGGGCTTTGTTAATTTTCAAAAAAAGTCCCATTGACTTTATATCCTATGCCTATTGGGCCTTCCCCTAAATTACAGTAGGTTATAGCCTTTTAGTTTTACGTCTGATTTTTATATCTCCATTTATTAACCACTTAACAACTAAGCCACATACACAACATTAACAGACAGACACCACATATAAGAATTAGGATAATGGGGGGGGAATATGAAGGGCAGGGAGGGGGGGATAGCCCGCTTCATTAAATGAGTCCTTTTCCTGTGCTGAATTGGCCCAGTTTGGGAAAGGGGAAGGAGACTAGGGGAGGGGGGTAGGAAAGTGGGGGGGGGTGGTTGACGGGTGTTTTGAGGTTCCTTTATTACTTTATCCTAATAGAGGTTTTACTCTCCTTCTTATGTTCCTTATTTTTAAATCCCTTTATCCCCTGCTTCAGAGTCCCTTTTCCTTATCTTTTTTTTTTCCTTTTTCAATCAATCGGCAAATTATTATATCTTAACCAAGGGGACCAAGTTTCTTTAAAGGTCTCCATTTTCTCTTCCACCATACTAGAGAGATGTTCCATGTGGAACAGGTGCCAAATCATTTCTTTTATTGCTATTTCAGCTGGTGCTTTTACCGTCTTCCAATTAACCGCTATTTTTATTTTTACAGCACTCAGCACATGCCATATAAATTTTTGTATAGGGTGTCTTACTCCAGGTGTATTCATGGGGAGCAGCATATATTCGGGTGCCTTTGGGAGTCTAATACCCACGATTTGATAAATCAAATCTGATGTAAATCTCCAGGTTTCCTGAATTCGTGGGCATTCCCAAAAAATGTGAATTAAATTACCATCATGTCCACAGTTCCGCCAGCAACCCTCTGTTGCCCCTGGGTATATGCGTTTTAATCTATTTGGGGTTAGGTACCACCGGGAATATATTTTAAAAGAATTTTCCCTAAATCTAATGGATTGCGAGACTGATATCATTTTTTTTCTAATTATGGCCCAGGTCTCTGGTTGAAGCTGTTTCAACAGATCCTTCTCCCATGCTAATTCGTGTGTTTCTCGGCTTTGCCTCCCATGATACAATAGGAGTGGATATATTATTGAGATCAATCCCTTAGAGATTGCCCTCTTCTGACATAGATCTTCAATTTTTGTTCCCAGCTGGGATTTTTGTTGCGATCGGGAGAAATAACTTTGTATCTGTAGATACTGATAACTCCCAAAACCTGGTACCTCATATTTTCCTCGAATCTCAACTAGTGATAATAATTTGTCTGCTACTACCAATTCATTAATAAAAAAGATGTCAGTCTTAGCCCAAATTTTTTTTAAATGGTTCTCCTGACTAGGTGGAAATTGGGGATTATCCCGAATTGGGAAGAGTCTGGCAGGGCTAGCAGTTAGTTTATATTCTTTATTTAGTTTATCCCATAGGGAAAGGGAAAACTCCACCGTGGGGCAGTTCTTGACCATCATGGGTCTCATCGTCTTTGGTATCCATGGAAGTGTAGCAATTGAGTATACCTTTAGTAGTTCCGACTCTAGCTGGGCCCATCTACGTGACCCCCTATTGGAATGCCAAAGAATTATTTGTGAGATATGCGCTGCAAAATAGTAATATCTTAGGTTTGGTACACCCAGTCCACCCTCCTTGGTACCCCTTTGTAGGGTTTTCAGGCAAACCCGTGGTCTCTTTCCCAACCACAAAAAGCGCGACATTAAGTCATGCCAGCTTTTAAAAATTGCAGCCGGGATTCTTATAGCTAGCGACTGGAACAGGTAGAGCATTCGTGGTAAGATATTCATCTTTAAAACGTTTGCTCTGCCTGTCCATGACAGCTGTATCTTTGCCCAGTCCTTTAGATTTTCTGTGATTTCTGTTACTAATCTAGGGAAATTTGCATTATATAATTGGTGGTAATTTTTTGTTAGATTTATTCCTAACTATTTAATATGTTGTTTTTTCCAATTAAATGTATATAATGCTTCAATCCTCCCTTTCATCTCCGGGGGGAGATGAAGTTCTAGAACTTCAGTTTTTTCTCTATTTATTTTAAAATTTGATATTGTACTAAACTCCTGGATTATCTCAAATATTTTATTTAGGGACTCTAAAGGATCCGTTATTGTCAAAAGTATGTCATCGGCATACAATGCCGTTTTATATTCCTCTGCCTCGATTTTAATACCTTTTATTTCCCTCTCGTTTCTTATTGTAGCAACTAAAGGCTCAATCATCAACGCAAATATCATAGGGGAGAGGAGGCACCCCTGTCTCGTTCCATTCCCTATTGAAAAGGTAGCCAATTTGAGACCGTTAATGGATACCTTTGCAACAGGGTTCCTGTATAAGGCCTGAATTCCCGCCAAGAACCTTCCCCCAATTCCAAATCTTGGTAGGAGGCTATTCATATAGGGCCAGGAAACCCTGTCAAAGGCTTTTTCCGCATCTAAACTCATAATGAGGGACGGAATTTTTACATTATTGATAAAAGCAATTGAGCTGATTGCTCTCCTGGTATTCCTAAAGGCCTGTCTATTTGGGATGAATCCCACTTGATCTGGGTGTATTAATGAGGTGATTACTCTGGCTAGCCGATTACCCATGATCTTGGCGAATACTTTAAGATCTGAATTTAATAGGGATATCGGGCGGTAATTCCTACATAAAGTGGGATCCCGGTCTGGTTTAGGTATGACTATTATCTCTGCTGTAGTTGTTGCCGAGTCCCATGCTTGCCCATCTAGGATTGAATTAAATAGCGTTTTTAGTTGGGGAGATAAGATCTTACTAAATTTTTTATAATATATAGCCGAAAAACCATCCGGGCCAGGTGCCGAGGCATTTTTTAATGTATTAATAGTTGATTCGATCTCTTCCTGTGTTATAGGGGCTTCTAATATGGCTACCTGAGAGCCGGTCAATTTTGGTAACTTACCTGCTGATATAAACCTCTCGAACCGACTTTCAAACTCCTCTTTATTTATTGTGTTCGGTATATTATAAAGTTTATAATAAAAATCCCTAAAACACTGGGCCATGGCTCGAGGCTCTTGGATTAAGTTGTTCTTATCATCTCTAATTGCAAACACCCGATCTCTCTGTTTGCGCTTTTGAATTCTATGTGCCAGTAATGAATCAGCTTTGTCTCCTTTTGAGTAGAACTTATATTGTAACCATTTCATTGTTTTTGCTGTTTTTTCTGAATATAATTGAAATAGTTGATTTTTTAATATCAATAGGTTACTAAACAGGCTACGTTTCGGGTTTTTTTGATGTCTTAATGTCAGCTCCCTTATTTGTTGTTCTAAATTCCCAATTAGCTTTTCATCTTTTATTTTTTGTATTTTAGTTAATTTCATTATCTGACCCCTTATTGTCGCCTTATGCGCTTCCCAAATTATTGTGGGTGGCATATCTATTGTATTATTCATTTCGAAGAACTCTGCTAAAGATTTTTCTATCTCATTACTGTGTTCTTTTTTTGAAAAAATTGACGCATTGAGTCTCCATTTAAAATCCACTGCCTCCACCCTACCTATTTGAATGGCTACTGAGACCGCCAAGTGGTCTGACCAGACCACTGGTGTTACCCATGCTTTCACCAGGTCCTCTGTTAGCTTTATATCCACCAAAAAGAGATCCAGTCTTGAATACACATTGTGGGGAATCGAATAATGCGTATAGGTCCCCTCGTTAGGGTATAGGACCCTCCACACGTCATACAGGCCACTAGAGGTAACTTTTTCTTTCAACCTTTTAGATTCTTGGATTACTGTGTGACTTGGGGGGTGGTCTGCTTTCCTATCCCATTTTATATCCATAATTGCGTTAAAATCCCCCCCCGATAATTGTTTTACCCTTTGCTATTTTATTAAACTGTTTAAAAAAATCAGCGTAGAACATTTTTTGTTCCGCATTGGGGACGTAGACCGACGCCACTGTTAACAGATTGCTCCCAATCAGAAGGACTAGGATATTAAATCGACCTTTAGGGTCTTCATACGTTTTTTCTATCTTATAAGGGAGGGACTTATGAAGTAATATGGCAGTTCCTTTTGTTTTTTTATCACAGGTCGCATAGTATCCATCTGAGAATACTTGCGACTTCAGAAGTGGGTGTTCTTTTTTAAAATGGGTTTCCTACAAAAGGAGAATCTTTATTTTCTGATTCTTAAAAAACTGCCATTGCTCTTTTACGAGGGGAGTTAAGGCCATTTACATTTAATGACATCACATTCAAAATCATGGCGGGTACCACAGAAATTTTTTTCTCAGATCTTGAAAACCTTTATACTCATATTTATCCTGGTCACACCCGGGGGGAGGGGAGGGGGGGCTTTTAAGGTCAAGGTTGGGAAAACAAACAATTAGACAGACATACAAAAACACACAATACAACATTAAACATATAAAATATGGTGCGTCACAGCGCATCCTCATGTCCGTTAACTTTTTCTTAAACGGATTCCCAAACTGTGGGGGTCTATCACCCAGGTGGATTTTTAACATGCAGTTTGGGGGATCAAAAAAAAGGGGGGGGGGGAATCAGGCAGAAACTTGGATAATGAGATACCCTTCTGTTTATCCCAACCCTTTTTTTTTTTTCTTCCTTCCCCTTTCCCATCTCTTTTCTTTTTCTTTCCTTCATTAAGGCATCTCAGCAGGAGCTTGAAAAAAGATGGGAAAAAAGGCGCTGGGGGGAGGAGAAAGGAGGAGAAAAAGGAACAAAAGAAAAAAAAATAATAATAATAATAATAATATTATAATTATAATAATAAATTCATTATAAAAAATATTTGTACGCCTCTTCTTAATTTGGGGGCGTGTAGGCAATCTATCTGATTTAATTCCTCCATGCTCTACACCTTTATTTTTATCTATTAAAATACTGGAGCACCGGTTCACTCGGCACTCCCTTAATAATTTACCCCCTTAGGCCCCCAAAGCACCGTATTGATCTCTATTTATATAACCTAGTCTGTCTCTTCCCTCCACCCTTCCCCCCCTCTCCCCCCCCGAAACCCCACCCCCACCTCCCTCGACTCTCCTAAATTTCTTATATAGCTTGCTGTCCTAAATAAACAACATCCCAGACCAAGAAGACAGAGAAAAGAGAGGGGAGGGAAGCGGGAGAGAGAGAGAGGGGGGGATAAAAAAGACAGAGAGAGAGAGAGAAAGAAAGAAACCAAAACAAAACCTAACAAAAGAGAAAAAAAAAGAAAAAAAAACACCCAAATTTAAAGGTCATATATCCCTTATTCTGACTCGTCTTACTCCCAATGCCTGTGAAACATTCGTATTCAATTGCATGTTAACCTTTTTCTTGTGTTTATCAGGATCCCAAGGATCTATCTGTGATTAAAATAAATATATATTCTCTTTTCCCCGTTAGTGTTTGCCCATTTTTAGGCCAAAGAAAAAGTAAATCAAAATAATTAAAGGAAAAAATAACAAAAAACATACTTAGTGCCTATTATTCCTTATATTACTTTACTGTCATATAAGCAAACTAAGTGAAACAATTAATTATAGTGTTGAATAGAGTACCAATTTAACCCCGCATCCAAGCTATTCATTTTTCCATTCTATATTTAAACATATCCCCCATAAAAAATTCTATGTGCATGTTTTTTGTGCCACAAGAGAAAGAAAAAATAAAAATAACTAAATAAATAAATACATAAATTATCCTGGTCACCTCTCACCCCATCCTCCTACAGGGCGAGAAGAAATCAGGAGATACAATTATAGTGTCTAGTGTTCACTCTGTGCTTAGGTTCACATACATTTTGATCTACGCTTCACTACGCACTGTCTTTGCACTTAATATAGAAAGGCGAGTACGAGGTGGGAAAAAAAAAAATCCATCAGAGATATTTTTTTTTTTTTGCAGAGAATATCCTTATCATGTCTTCGACCATTCCTGTCTGGGTGGTTTATTTCGCTCTGTCGTTGCTCCCGGGTCTTTAGTTTCTTGGGGCTGGATGCTGATTCCTAGTCCTTTCAAGGTCTCTGCACCCGCTTCAGGCTCTTTCAAAATATATTTCCTTCCGTTGTGGTAAAAATATAAAGCAAATGGGAACCCCCATCTATATTTAATTTTTTGCTCTCTTAATGCTCTTGTAATATGACCCATCTCTCTTCTCTTTCTCAAAGTTATTGGTGCCAGGTCTTGAAAGATTTGAATAGTAGATTCTTTGTATTTAATTGATGGAGATCCCCTGCTGAACTCCAGGATCCTGGCCTTGATATGGTCATAGTGCAACCGTATTATTATGTCTCTAGGTGGTTGGTCCGGTGAAGGGAGGGCTCTCAGGGCTCTATGGGCTCTATCTAACAGTAGATGTTCTTCTTTACTGTCGGGTAACATATATTGCAGGAGACCATTCAGATAATTTGATAAGCTTTGATTATCGATTAGCTCCGGTACATTTCTTATTCGCAGATTTTGCCTTCTAGAGCGATTCTCCTGGTCTTCTATTTGGTCTTTGAGTATGTTAATTTCAATCTTCATATCTCTGACCTCCTGACACAGACCTTCTTGAAATTTACATATTTCATCAGATTTTTGCTCCAGTGTATCAATCCGGCCCCCTAGTGACCCCAGGTCACTTTTCAGCTCTGCCACTGCGGCTTTCAGCTCCGTCTTAAATGACGCGGTAATTCTCTGTATGAGTGAGTCATAGTGATCTAATTCTACCACCTGTGCTGTCTCAGATCGTAATATTGGGCATGACGGACTTGGGGGAGGCCCTGGTGAAGATATTTCTTTAGGTGCTTGTTTGTTTGTTTTCCCCTCAAAGAAGGATGATTGATCTTGCACCACATTTTTTCGATTTTTTACCGACATTTTGCTTCTTTGGCCTGACCCCTTTCCTTCTCTAATCTTCTCCTCCGATGGTTTTACCTCCTTCTCCTCCCTTCTTCCGATCTATTCTGTTGGGGGCAGAATCATATTCTCATTTAATCCTTCTTTCTGTCTTTCATGGTGTCTCTTCCAATGAGTTTGGAGAGTAGTTTTTCTTATCTTTAAACCTCTATTCGCCCTGATGTGACAGGCTGCTCTAGGTCAGGAGCCAGTATTTCCCACTGTATTATGACGTATCAGGGCCCCAAACTGGTTCTGCTTGCTTTCTAGCAGGAACAGTAAGAGCCTTTCCAGTTATCGTCGGCGGGTACCGCTTATCTCCTTTCTAACTGGGGGGTCTCGATCTATGCCCTCTCACGGCACTCTCACCCCACCTAGTGCTCCACTTTTTTCATATGCTGCCCCAGTCTACCAGACTCCGGCTCCCCAGTGGCCCAGGGCCCCTGCTTCTCAGTACCCACTGTTCTCCCACCCGACCACCTCCTCAACCCGCAGTGCCCGGTCACAGCCGGGCTCCCGGCTCCGAGGAACGGGGTCAGTGGTGGGGGATACTATAGGTTATAATACGCTTCTCTGGACAGTTATACAATTACACTGCAGGGTTAACTGTCTAGGCCACCGCCTATATACTTTCATGTGGCTGTGAAAAATTTACAGTTTTGTGTAGCACTCACCCGCTATCGACTCTGGTCACGATGGGCTCTCTGTTCCTGCACCGTACTGTGCCTTCCCTGTCTCTACCTCAGCCTGCAGCACCTCCGTGCCCGGCTCTGAGGGAGACAGTGTACTTTTCTGTGGTGATAGCCTCCTTCAACTTCAATCCCCGTGCTGCACGCTCCTCCGCTCTCACCCCTGGGGCAGACTGGGCTCTCACCCCGGGTCGCGCTGGGTTCTCTGCAGCCTCACTACGTTCTCTGGCTCCCCCCGGCTCTGGGTCTCTTTGTGGGGCGTGTGCGAAGCTGTGGGTCAGCTACCGGGCTCCCGCAGCTTAGCGGTAAACTGCAGCTTCTGGACCCGCTTGTTAGTTATCTCAGCTCCGGTCCCTTCGGCGGCGTATATTGCTGGCGTCCTGCCGAGTCTGCCTCGTTGTGTCCTGCTTCGCCGTTTCCGGCCCTTGAAGCCGTGCGCCTCCGACCTATTCCACCTCAACCCGCAGCTCCGTCTTGAGCCCGGCTCCGAGGTGTGAGTCTGCCCGGCGATGGCTATGCGTATGGGCTTTGATGTCCTGACACTCTCCAACTCTGGTCCCCGGACAGAGGATCATGCACGCGACACACCGGTGAGCGTCCGTGCGGCTTCCTCTTCCGGCCACACCGGGGGGTCAGCATCTTGACGCTTAACTCTATCCATTCCTGTGCTCGGGGGACCAAAATCTTTAATTCGGCCACCAGAAATGCAGTGTTTTTGGCCTTTTGCTGGGATCCTGGCTAGCACGCTTCCTAGATGATGCAGGCCATTTCCTGATGCGACCAGTCACCTCACCATGCACCTGCTGGGTCTCAGATGTTTCAAGCAATGGCACATCTTGTTCTGTCTGGTTGCTTGGCCCTGTTTCAGGCTCTGCACTTGGCCCAGGGTCTTCTTGAGTGGTTGACCCTTGCTCTGACTGCTCTCTGTGGGTGTTTCTCACTCTGCTCCTCCTCCTCCGCTCCGCTTCCCTGCTCAAGATAGCCTCAGTCATGGACTCAAGTTTTGCCCGAAGTAGGGCATCTTCTGCAGCAGAATCATTAGACCCAGACTTGTTTGCAGGAAGTCTTTTTCAGACGAAACATGTCGGGCAGTTTCTAAGTCCTTATCCTCTGCACAAAGCTAAGCCATTCAATTTAATATTTGTTCTCTTGTCTTACATTGTACCTATACCTTATTTTTAGCCATCCATTATATTTCACTATTTTTTAGCTATTTATCATTGTATGTGTATTTTTTTAAGCAGTAATATTTTTACACTGTATTTTTTGTTCTTTTTAATATTGTTCCCGATTTGTAACCCTAGAGGATATCGCTATCCCCATTCATTGTATATAATTTATCTCTCATCTATATAAAATAAATATGTTTGTACCTTTATAGTACTGAGTCTATTTGTACATATATTTTGTTACTATAGTTGCCCGGGTTCTAAATACTTTCCACAATTCCTTCCTCCAATAGAGACGGTACACCACCGTCTTCATAGGACCCGTGCAGACACCCCACATAAATATGGGTAGTAATCCATCAAGAATAGAGATATAGCTGTGTTGAAATTACCATGTGTTGAAATTACCTCTCACTTGAATAAGAGACTTTGATAAATGCTTTGAAAGTTTATTCTATTTTATGGTGTGCGGATTTCTTTTCTCCTCCATGGGAGAAATACAATGGATATAAGGAATTTATATGGGATCTAGCACCCACCCATTGCAAACGTAAGTGGTGTGCGGTTTTTCTCTTGCAATTTGTATATATATATATATATATATATATATATATATATATATATATATATATATATATATATATATATATATTGTGCAAGGGCTTGGCACTCCCAGAAACTTCAATAACTTGCGCACGGTGCCTTCACAATGTAGTAGTATAATGCAGGAAGGTGCGGCACTCGCACGGCGAAAATAGCAGTCAAATAATTACTCGGTAAACAAGTTTGCTGGTCAACGTTTCAAATGTATTCCATTTGTCATCCTGATGACAAATGGAATACATTTGAAACGTTGACCAGCAAACTTGTTTACCGAGTAATTATTTGACTGCTATTTTCGCCGTGCGAGTGCCGCACCTTCCTGCATTATATATATATATATATATAGTTTATTTATTGGAAAGGCAGGGATTGCTGCTTTAGTAATCCAAGTACTCCTATTTTATTTCACGTAGATAACCATGTGTTTTTCTATCATTTGTGTGCAAAAATTCTTAAAAAAGTATGGCTAAGGTGTTACATGCAGTGTACACACAAATATGATAATACAATTGAGGTGTACAGTGTCATAAATACCTTTGTAAATTTTGAGGGTTGCTGAGAGGTAAATGTGAAGTATTGTTGATAAATAGATACATAGGTGCAATTTGTTTTGGGCATGTTAAAGGCATAACATTGAAGTGTTTACATACACAGATGCTCAATTGTTCACTTTGGAGGACATACTCAGATGGAAAATCTGTACCTGAAATAGGCTGGTGAATAAGTAAAAAGAAAGATGTGTACGAGACACAACTATTGTGTTCCAATCCCTCCTGCGAGCTGGGAATAAAATATAAACGACAACGTTCCTATATTACATAGAACGCTCCTCTTCTCCGCCTCTGGTAAGCATATGTAGCATTCAATATTCACAGATCTCACTGAGTGGTATAGGGATAAGCCAGTGGACCCTTCATCAAGGTTGAATCCCCCTTGAAGTGGAAAAAAATACCAAATACACCCCTTATAAGGGATAGGCGTCTCCTCTTCTCCGGCTGGACTAGGCTCTCAGATACACTGATCCCACAGGACACTCTTATTTCTTAGGAAAAGGCTCCATGCGGTGGTGTGTCATATGGAAATAACAATAAAGCCAATATAGTGTAACACTGTATTTAATTTACAAAGAAACATAAAAATTGACGCGAATAAAAGTATGTGAAGACTCTTCTAAAATAGTTCATGGTTGTAGAGTGGGGATTTGACAATTACCGGAGTCGGTGGAGAACTCGTTGGAATGGAGTTCTCAGATAAGCACTAGTAACGAAGCTCCCGGGTACTCTCCGACTAGGCAAACCACAGCGGTCCCGGCAAAAGTATCCTCCCGGCTCAGCATCTACAGGATAGGTCCGACGCGTTTCGACCGACACTTCGGTCTTTTTCAAGGATCTATTCGTCCATGTCCGGTGTCCCTATTTAAGGGATAGGTGTCCAATCACAAGCGAGTTCCGTTTGTGTGCGTAACAGCATTGTGCGTTGTCAGGGAGACTACTTCAGCAATGGCTTCCGCCCCGCTTCCGTCTGCATCTCATATACAGCTTTGCTCCACTTCCGGATGGACGGACTTTGCTCGTATCAATGATTTTGTTTGTTGGTGACGGCAAATAAGATATCTGACCGCTGTTGTGATGTAGATTATTGATGCTGTACGGAAACTCCGGACTTGTGTATATTCACAAGATACATAAAGGAAGATAAGAAATAAATAGCAATTAATATATATATATATAACGTATAACACAATAAAAAATACTTCATTTATTTTAAGCCGGATAAAAAATATATAAATATTGCTCTTGGTTAAAAAATAAAATATATATCTTTTTCTAAAAAATAGCAGCATATTCAGTAAAAAATTGTGTTTATAAGGGATTTCTTTTAAATGAATTTTATAAGAACCATTTGATCTCAAAGACCTTATTGGGACCGTGAGGATGAAGGGTATTCAGGTTATAGATGCATTTAATTTCTTCTCTAGCTAGTTGTGATGCTTTATTTTTCTTCCTGATGTCATCTTTGATTTCCTTGATACCCACAAATCTGATAATATGGTTTATGTTTGAGTTATGTACAATTTTGAAATGATGAGACAGACTGTGGGTCTCAAGACCTTTTTTGATGTTATTTAAATGTTCAGTTATTCTGGTTTTAAAAGGTCTTGATGTCCGTCCAATATAAAAAAGATTACATGAACACTCGATAGCATAAATAACATTGGGTGTGTTACATGTAATAAAATTTTCTATATTGAAGGTGGTCTGGTTGATTGTTACCTCAGTTGTTTTTGAGTGGCCACCACTTTTCACCAACCTGCAGCCCCTACATAGGACGCACCTGTGGAAACCTTTAGTACGGATTCTACCGCCATAGTTCGATGTGGTGAAAGTACTTCTAACAAGCTTATTTTTGATATTCGGGGCTTTCTTATAAATAAATTTCGGAGCTTTCGGTAAATGTGTCCCTATGATAGGGTCTTTCAGTAGGATTTTCCAATTCTTCCTGAAAGAAGTTTCTACAGTTTTGTGTTGAGCATTGAAGCTTGTAATAAAAGCCCAGTTTCCTGTCTCGGTGGTTTTGGTCTAAGGAGGGTCTCTCTATCTATATCTTCAGTTTCCTTCATAGTCTCCGATATACTTTCTGTTGTATAGCCACTTTGGATGAATCTCTCTGCCATTTTGTTCGCTTGTTGTGTGTATATTGTCGTGTTGGAACAGTTACGTCTGAGGCGTTTAAATTGGCCACCTGGAATAGCATTTAGCCAGGTATTATGATGGCAGCTATTTCTTTGTTTATATGAGAGACAATCAGTTGGTTTCATAAAGGTTTTCGTTTCCAGATGGCCATTGTTGTTGAAAATTGTGATATCCAAAAAATCTATACTTGATTGGCTGATGGTGAATGTTAATTCGATGTTCTCATTGTTTGAATTTAAATAGTCACAAAAGGCTTTAAGGTTAATATCATTACCTCGCCATATAAAGACGATGTCGTCTATATATCTGGACCAGGATACCAGGTCCGCCCCAAAACCATGCCCATTCCACACATGTTCCTCCTCCCAGAGGCCCATGAAAATGTTGGCATAGCTCGGGGCGAACCTGGTACCCATAGCGGTCCCCACCTTTTGAGTGTAAAAATTCCCATCAAACATAAAGTAGTTGTTATTTAAGATGAGGTCCACACTTTCAATTAGAAGTTGTTGAAGGTGTGGGTCGAGGTCGCTTTTTAGATATTCAGATGTTGCTCTAAGGCCCTTCTCATGGCGGATTATTGAATATAGTGACTTAACATCCGCAGTGACTAGGTTGAAACCTGTCTCCCACTGGACCGTGGGTAGGAGGTTTAAAAGACCACAAGTGTCCTTCAGATGTGACCGATTCAGCTGAACTAAAGGTTGTAGAAAAAAATCTGTGAACTCCGACAAATTCGCAGTGACTGAATTAATGCCGGAGACTATCGGGCGCCCTGGTGGACAAGTTGCATTTTTATGAATTTTAGGTAAAAGGTATATTACCGGTATCATGGGTTCTTGAATATTAAGAAATTTGAACTCCTTTTCTGTTATGGTACCGAGGTCTTTAAATTTACTAAGTAGGGCTACCACCTTTTCTTGTATTTTTGTCATAGGATCTGATCTCATTTTTTGATAGGTTTCTTGATCTCCTAGATGTTTAGTGACCTCGTTGGTATACCAGTCCTTGTCTAAAACTACAACTCCCCCACCTTTATCGGCTGGCTTTACAATAATTTCCTTGTTGTCACTGAGATCTTTAAGGGCCTGCCTTTCTTTTTTTGTTAAGTTATATTTCATATTTTTTGTGGTTATCTTTTTAATGTCCTCAAGTATAAGTGCACTAAAGGTTTCAATAAAATTTCCTTTAACGTGGGCCGGATAGAATATGGACTTGGGTTTAAAATGGCTGGTCGTATCATTGACCTCTACTTCCGTTGTAGTGTCACTATTGTTACTGAGAAAAAACTTTTTTAGACACAGTTTCCGCACAAACTTGTGTACATCTATGAAACTTTCGAATTTATTTATATTGGCCGTTGGGGCATATTAAAGTCCTTTTTCCAATACTGTGACCTCTGTAGTTGAAAGAACATGTTTGCTAAGATTAAATATTTTTACTTTATTTAATCCACTATCCTTTGAGGTTGTGTTGGTACCCCCTTCATTAATTGGGGGTGGTATATTTTTATTTTTGGATTTTTTTCAATGTCTTTTTCTTCTTTTTCCTGTTGATTTTATTCTGTTTGCCCCCTCTTTTGCCTCGGCGGGTTTTGATGTTATTTATTTTAAATGATGGTGTCTGTCTCTCCTCTCTAAAAAACAAACTCTGTTTGTATCTTTTTGTAAAGGTGGGTACTTATTTTGGGTGTTGATGGGTGACTCAGGATGATCAGAGTAAATTATACGTCTACGGAATGGTCTCTTAGGGCGGTTCCACTCCTGATTGGTATATTCATATTGATTTTCTATTTTATTATTTCTATGTTGGGGGATTCTGTATGGACTATTATCATTTCTGTTAGGATATCTCTTGTTAAAGGTTTGTTTTTGACTATCATGGCTCCTATATTCCTCTTTTTTGTAATAGCCATTTCTAGTGTGGCGTTCCTCGGATCTCTTTCCCTGAAACCTCCTCCTTACTGGGGTATGGATTTCAGGGCGTGCATCCCTATTTACGTACGTGCATCTGTTCTCATGTATATGAGATTCAAAGTGTGGTTTGTACGTTCTTCTATCTTTGGGATTTCTTATATATTCCTTTTTAGGTCTGGAATTTGGATGTGTATTGACGTCTGTGGAACTTTGTGTTTTACAGATACAGATGTGGATGGGATCTGCTTTTCCAGTATCCAAGAGGTCTCTTTTGTCTCTGATAAATTTTCTGAGTTTACGATCGATCATAGGTTTGGATAATCTTTTGATATTGTCCTCAATCCTTTTCTCATACTCTTTATACTTTGGTAGATCTGAAAATAAGGTTATAAGTTCTTTATATCTTTTAATTTCCTCATCCAGGACTATCAGCTGTTTTCTCCTTTCTTCTATGATGAGTGTCATTAAGCGTGTGGAGCAGGTATGGATAATTTTGCTCCATTCTTCCTTAAATATTTCTGTAGCTGTTTCAAAGGATGCCTGTTTGTCAATTATTAAACCTTTTGGAATTATATCGTGAGCTAAATATTTTTCAAGTGTCACGACTTCCCACCATATTTTGTTTTCTTTAATTAAAACTTTTTCAAGTTTTTTCATAATGCTTTCAAGATCCTCATCTATCAGCTCTGTGCTTTCAATCTCGTTACAGAAAACATGTCCTAACAATGTAACCCTTTTTTCTCTGTATTTAAACATGGTAGCAGCTAAAATATTTCAGTTCAAAAAATGGGGAAAAAAATTTCAGAATGCAAGAAAGGTATATTTTGAACTGCAGGAATTTCAGCGCTATAGGTCTGCTGGAGGGAGGTAGAACACTTGTGGTAACCCCGTACCACAAAGGATAAGGCACAAGTAAAAAGAAAGATGTGTACGAGACACAACTATTGTGTGCCAATCCCTCCTGCGAGCTGGGAATAAAATATAAACGACAACGTTCCTATATTACATAGAACGCTCCTCTTCTCAGCCTCTGGTAAGCATATGTAGCATTCAATATTCACAGATCTCACTGAGTGGTATAGGGATAAGCCAGAGGACCCTTCACCAGGGTTGAATCCCCCTTGAAGTGGAAAAAAATACCAAATACACCCCTTATAAGGGATAGGCGTCTCCTCTTCTCCGGCTGGACTAGGCTCTCAGATACACTGATCCCACAGGACACTCTTATTTCTTAGGAAAAGGTTCCATGCGGTGGTGTGTCATATGGAAATAACAAAAAAGCCAATATAGTGTAACACTGTATTTAATTTACAAAGAAACATAAAAATTGACACGAATAAAAGTATGTGAAGACTCTTCTAAAATAGTTCAGGGTGCTAGAGTGGGGATTTGACAATTACCGGAGTAGGTGGAGAACTCGTTGGAATAGAGTTCTCAGATAAGCACTAGTAACAAAGCTCCCGGGTACTCTCCGACTAGGCAAACCACAGCGGTCCCGGCAAAAGTATCCTCCCGGCTCAGCATCTACAGGATAGGTCCGATGCGTTTCGACCGACACTTCGGTCTTTTTCAAGGATCTATTCGTCCATGTCCGGTGTCCCTATTTAAGGGATAGGTGCCCAATCACAAGCGAGTTCCGTTTGTGTGCGTAACAGCATCGTGCGTTGTCAGGGAGACTACTTCAGCAATGGCTTCCGCCCCGCTTCCGTCCGCATCTCATATACAGCTTTGCCCCACTTCCGGATGGACGGACTTTGCTCGTATCAATGATTTTGTTTGTTGGTGACGGCAAATAAGATATCTGACCGCTGTTGTGATGTAGATTATTGATGCTGTACGGAAACTCCGGACTTGTGTATATTCACAAGATACATAAAGGAAGATAAGAAATAAATAACAATTAATATATATGTAACGTATAACACAATAAAAAATACTTCATTTCTTTTAAGCCGGATAAAAAATATATAAATATTGCTCTTGGTTAAAAAATAAAATATATATCTTTTTCTAAAAAATAGCAGCATATTTAGTAAAAAATTGTGTTAATAAGGGATTTCTTTTAAATGAATTTTATAAGAACCATTTGATCTCAAAGTCCTTATTGAGACTGTGAGGATGAAGGGTATTCAGGTTATAGATGCATTTCATTTCTTCTCTAGCTAGTTGTGATGCTTTATTTTTCTTCCTGATGTCATCTTTGATTTCCTTGATACCCACAAATCTGATAATATGGTTTATGTTTGAGTTATGTACAATTTTGAAATGATGAGACAGACTGTGGGTCTCAAGACCTTTTTTGATGTTATTTAAATGTTCAGTTATTCTGGTTTTAAAAGGTCTTGATGTCCGTCCAATATAAGTTTGTGCGGAAACTGTGTCTAAAAAAGTTTTTTCTCAGTAACAATAGTGACACTACAACGGAAGTAGAGGTCAATGATACGACCAGCCATTTTAAACCCAAGTCCATATTCTATCCGGCCCACGTTAAAGGAAATTTTATTGAAACCTTTAGTGCACTTATACTTGAGGACATTAAAAAGATAACCACAAAAAATACGAAATATAACTTAACAAAAAAAGAAAGGCAGGCCCTTAAAGATCTCAGTGACAACAAGGAAATTATTGTAAAGCCAGCCGATAAAGGTGGGGGAGTTGTAGTTTTTGACAAGGACTGGTATACCAACGAGGTCACTAAACATCTAGGAGATCAAGAAACCTATCAAAAAATGAAATCAGATCCTACGACAAAAATACAAGAAAAGGTGGTAGCCCTACTTAGTAAATTTAAAGACCTCGGTACCATCACAGAAAAGGAGTTGGGGACCGCTATGGGTACCAGGTTGGCCCCGAGCTATGCCAACATTTTCATGGGCCTCTGGGAGGAGGAACATGTGTGGAATGGGCATGGTTTTGGGACGGACCTGGTATCCTGGTCCAGATATATAGACGACATCGTCTTTATATGGCCTTTTGTGACTATTTAAATTCAAACAATGAGAACATCGAATTAACATTCACCATCAGCCAATCAAGTATAGATTTTTTGGATATCACAATTTTCAACAACAATGGCCATCTGGAAACGAAAACCTTTATGAAACCAACTGATTGTCTCTCATATAAACAAAGAAATAGCTGCCATCATAATACCTGGCTAAATGCTATTCCAGGTGGCCAATTTAAACGTCTCAGACGTAACTGTTCCAACACGAAAATATACACACAACAAGCGAACAAAATGGCAGAGAGATTCATTCAAAGTGGCTATACAACAGAAAGTATATCGGAGACTATGAAGGAAACTGAAGATATAGATAGAGAGACCCTCCTTAGACCAAAACCAACGAGACAGTAAACCAACGAAAATTTCAATTGGGCTTTTATTACAAGCTTCAATGCTCAACACAAAACTGTAGAAACTTCTTTCAGGAAGAATTGGAAAATCCTACTGAAAGACCCTATCATAGGGACACATTTACCGAAAGCTCCGAAATTTATTTATAAGAAAGCCCCGAATATCAAAAATAAGCTTGTTAGAAGTACTTTCACCACATCGAACTATGGCGGTAGAATCCGTACTAAAGGTTTCCACAGGTGCGGCCTATGTAGGGGCTGCAGGTTGGTGAAAAGTGGTGGCCACTCAAAAACGACTGAGGTAACAATCAACCAGACCACCTTCAATATAGAAAATTTTATTACATGTAACACACCCAATGTTTTTTATGCTATCGAGTGTTCATGTAATCTTTTTTATATTGGACGGACATCAAGACCTTTTAAAACCAGAATAACTGAACATTTAAATAACATCAAAAAAGGTCTTGAGACCCACAGTCTGTCTCATCATTTCAAAATTGTACATAACTCAAACATAAACCATATTATCAGATTTGTGGGTATCAAGGAAATCAAAGATGACATCAGGAAGAAAAATAAAGCATTACAACTAGCTAGAGAAGAAATGAAATGCATCTATAACCTGAATACCCTTCATCCTCACAGTCTCAATAAGGACTTTGAGATCAAATGGTTCTTATAAAATTCATTTAAAAGAAATCCCTTATAAACACAATTTTTTACTGAATATGCTGCTATTTTTTAGAAAAAGATATATATTTTATTTTTTAACCAAGAGCAATATTTATATATTTTTTATCCGGCTTAAAAGAAATGAAGTATTTTTTATTGTGTTATACGTTATATATATTTTAATTGTTATTTATTTCTTATCTTCCTTTATGTATCTTATGAATATACACAAGTCCGGAGTTTCCGTACAGCATCAATAATCTACATCACAACAGCGGTCAGATATCTTATTTGCCGTCACCAACAAACAAAATCATTGATACGAGCAAAGTCCGTCCATCCGGAAGTGGAGCAAAGCTGTATATGAGATGCGGACGGAAGCGGGGCGGAAGCCATTGCTGAAGTAGTCTCCCTGACAACGCACGATGCTGTTACGCACACAAACGGAACTCGCTTGTGATTGGACACCTATCCCTTAAATAGGGACACCGGACATGGACGAATAGATCCTTGAAAAAGACCGAAGTGTCGGTCGAAACGCGTCGGACCTATCCTGTAGATGCTGAGCCGGGAGGATACTTTTGCCGGGACCGCTGTGGTTTGCCTAGTCGGAGAGTACCCGGGAGCTTCGTTACTAGTGCTTATCTGAGAACTCCATTCCAACGAGTTCTCCACCGACTCCGGTAATTGTCAAATCCCCACTCTAGCACCCTGAACTATTTTAGAAGAGTCTTCACATACTTTTATTCGTGTCAATTTTTATGTTTCTTTGTAAATTAAATACAGTGTTACACTATATTGGCTTTATTGTTATTTCCATATGACACACCACCGCATGGAGCCTTTTCCTAAGAAATAAGAGTGTCCTGTGGGATCAGTGTATCTGAGAGCCTAGAGAAGAGGAGATGCCTATCCCTTATAAGGGGTGTATTTGGTATTTTTTTCCACTTCAAGGGGGATTCAACCCTGGTGAAGGGTCCACTGGCTTATCCCTATACCACTCAGTGAGATCTGTGAATATTGAATGCTACATATGCTTACCAGAGGCGGAGAAGAGGAGCGTTCTATGTATTATAGGAACGTTGTCGTTTATATTTTATTCCCAGCTCGCAGGAGGGATTGGCACACAATAGTTGTGTCTCGTACACATCTTTCTTTTTACTTGTGCCTTATCCTTTGTGGTACGGGGTTACCACAAGTGTTCTACCTCCCTCCAGCAGACCTATAGCGCTGAAATTCCTGCAGTTCAAAATATACCTTTCTTACAGGCTGGTGAATGTTTTGAAGAGGCAAACAATGATGGATTAAAAAGACATGTCAGGTGGTATTAACGTATCTAAAAATGTTAAAAGTGAACAACTAAGTTCTTATATATTCATATATATTTTAATGTTCATGATGGAAACCCTTTGTAAAGACACTTGTATAATATTACAGATGGATGACCATCAAAAGACAAAGCATTTACCAATGAAACAGAATCTTACTGTATGTCACTATGGCCCTTATTCTGATCGGTGCGGCCGGAGCCGATTATGCGGCCAGGACCGTGCGTGAGAAACCCCGCCTTCCATACGGATCGCCAACTCCGTCCGTATGCGGTAAGAAGCTGGCCGAACGGACCGCACGTGTATTTTTCACGGAATACGCCTCCTCCATCTAAGGGAACCTCCCCCATCATTCGATGGTCGCAGACCATCGAATGCAGGACCGAGTGCTCCACCAGCACCCGCAACCTCAGACCACACGGACATTTTTCCGTGCAAAAGCATGGATCTGGGCGGGCAGCTGACATCCGGCGATGTCATATGTCCGCCCCCTACACGTGCGTCACAGCCGCATTACCATACGTACGCCCAGCGTTTTCATGGGAACTCCCATGAAACGCGGGGCGTATGCATATGGTATTGAGCCCAAATAGCCCTTCATGCCCATCTCCACCCCCTGTTTGGAGTGTTCACATATCATGCGGGATTTGGCCGTACGCCCCGCTCGCACATGCGCAGAGACGCCTCTGCACATGCGCAGACACAAAACATCGGCGGGCCGAACGCACGCGGATATATCCGCACCGATCAGAATAAGGGCCTATATTTGTAGCTGCCCCTTCCTTCTATGATGAAAGCTCTTATACAGTATGTTGGGGCCTCTTTCTTTATGCTTCCTTTCCCCTCATTGCACCTTTGTCTCACCAGCCATGCTTCTCGATCTATGGTACTAAGCACAGTTTTACTTCATGTAGATGCTACATATCACTGGTGATCACTGTTTAATCATTAGCTGAATCTGCAAGTCTACGTTCTTTTATTCTTTGCTGCTGACTTGTTAATGTATATTTTAACTGGGTAATAATGTCATATTTATTGTTTTTGTCATTATTTGATGATGTAAAATGTTCTGTATGATGCTCTGGACAAAGCTGTGTACCATGTATGGCATTTTACCTAGTGTAACTATTAACAACCAAAAGAGTCCCGAAATAAAATCCAAAACAATATGAAGTTATTTTGTAATGTGTTGGGTATGAAGGTGGGAAATCCTGTTTAACTGTATTAAGACTATATTACCAGTAGTAAAAATGTTAAGAATAAATTAATGTTCAGAACAGCTGCATTATCAAATATGAAATACAAACAAATTAAAACAAGATATACAATGATAATGATCCCAGCCTACAGATAGCACACAGTGAAAGACCTACACATTCCAACAGAAAATCCAACTATCTTTCCTTCTGTTCAACTACAACAATGATTACAGTAAGCTAGGCATTAAGCCAAGGAAACAGGCACGACAATTTATGAATGTTGTTGACAGTCATTGTTGGGTTCATTTTGTTCTAGAATGACACAGATGTTTTGTAGGAATATAGCCAATGCAATATCTACACTAGAAAAAGAAAAGTGCAAATTTCCAGGCTTTTCAACTGGTTTCTCTATACGGTGAAGCAATATGATTCAGATATAGAACTCCATACCCTTTCATATAACAGCTGGCTTCATTAGCATATTCATGAGGTTTGCTTATGTGCTAAGACATTCCTCCAATTTTGCCACAGATAGGACACAATAAATCTGGGAAACAGTGCAAGCTAAGCTATTTAGCAGAGCTACCAAGTATAACAGATAATAAAAACTAATAAAATGAACTAACAAAGTTTTATCGTAAGCATAGATTGGTTGCAAATTGCACAAAATACAGTTAATAAGTACAGTATGTGATAAGCACTAACAGTTAACATAACAAAAACTGAAAATATGAATAAAATGCTATTGAATCTTAATAGATAGCCTTCTGATATTAAATTTTTTTATTTGATTTTTTTTACTTTTTGCATTGTACACAATCTGTACGGGGTACATACAGATGACCGGCATCCTGATGGAAGGATTTCTGATAGAGGTCAGGTAAGCATACTTCCCCCATAACCCTAACCCTCCCATCTAGCAACATAACCTTAGCCCTCCCCTTACAGCCTGACCATTACCCTCCCTATTAGTGCCTAACATTAATCACCATACCCCAGAACCTAAACCTAACCCTCCCTCCTCACAGCCTAACCTTAACCCAACTGCAACCCCCACAGCCTAACACAAATTATATTGATTAAAACATTCTGCAAACAAGGAAGACTGAAGACTCAAATGTTTAATTTGGGGAATTGAACTAATAGGAACACATTTAATTAGCAATCTACTTAAAGCACCAAGCAGATTTAGTTAATGCAGTTCAATCCCTGAGAGAGTACTATCTGCATGTTAACCCCTAATTTTTGGTGTGGGGAAATTGCTATTTAATTGAATAGCCTTTCCACATGTAGTGCGGTAATTAGTGGCAGAGTAAATCCCACAACTAATTCAATATTCCCCGTACAGTAATGCCACTTGGATAGCTAACATTGTCCAGTCAACAATAGTATACTGTAGTTCTGTTCTGCAGCAGATACAGTCATTGTTTAAAAAAGTAATTGCTGGTTATGAAGCTACTGTACTATAATACAATACTTAATGGTTGCGTTGAATCCAGATTCACCAGAGTGGGAGCATAATGAAATGTTTGTTTAAGGAAAATTGAGGTGCATACACATTGGATGTTTTTACCTAGCATGTATGCACAGCAATAATGGGGAAAATCTCTGGGATGAAAATCGCTCATTGCATACACACTGAGCGATTTTTACTGAACAACTTTCCATAGCTGGCGATGATGCGGGAGTGCATCAGTGCTTACCACTAGTGTCCCAGCAATACACACTGGGTGGCTTTTGAGCTGAGAGCAGCTCAAGTGATGACAAAACTGAGCTGCTTTCAGTTCAAAATCATCCGGTGTGTATGAGCCTTCAATGTGAAGAGCAGAGTATCAATGGAAGCAAATTGTATTATCATATTGCAGGTGAGGGGTAAGTATTTCAATCAGCCTTTGTCAAAGACATCTAACATTTCTGAGCAAATATCAAGTAAAGTCTGATATCTACATTCCGTATGTCGACATTTTGACTGCATAACAAACTAGTATTTAATAACCATTATAAGATCAAAATTACAGCACTACATGTTTCAGAAAAACTGTAGTGTTAATTGGGAACTTTATTGGACAAACCATATGCATTATAGATAACAGATGAACAATATGACAATTCTTGAAAAAATAAACCATAGTTTCTTTTAAAATTATTTACATTTTTTTTGAATGTTTTAATTGATCTATTTGCAAGTGTCTGATTACCATATTTAAATGTTGCATAAAGTATCAGCATCACCATTATAGTAACAAACCAACACCATAAGCTTACTAAAAAAGACAAAATATATAAAAAAGTCCACACAAATATAAAGGACTCATAATAAAATAATGTTAAATCACTTTCATTAAAAAAAATAGAATCCATTAGTAAAAAGTGTGGTTACATTACCACAGTAATTACATTAAATGAATATAATAAATAAACATTGACCTATATACACATTATTGCATTATTACGACATTATTATGACAATAACCACAAATCAAAAATAAAATTATTGCTCAGTAGAAAAATGACATTGAATTGGAAAGTGGCATAAATAATTGAGATTGAAACTGAAAATCCCTGTTGTTGAAACTGATCTATCACTGAGAATATAAAGTATAATATATACTGTTTTAATTACCATTATTTTAATGTTGTATGAGCAGCAAGGATCCTCTTTATAGATCACAAATAAAGTAAAATCATGAATTAATGTGCACCATGGAGAGAAACTATATAAATATTTGTATTAAGACCATTGGGAGAAAATTAATTTAATTCATACATTCCATAACATTCTCTTTTTAAGAGTTACCGTCACTTTTTGCTTTACTACAAGAAAAATTAACCAGTTATAATTTACTCAACTTTAATTCACTGACATCTTAATTATGTCTTTTGCTTAAAATGTGTCAGAAGACAATGGGGCTGATTCAGCGGTGGACATTATAGGTGCAGCTGCTGTCACTTTATATGCAACAGCTTTGCTGGAATATGCTAAAGTCACAGAAAAATGCCTTCTGTTAATCCTACTTCTGACTTCCGTGACCCACTGCTGTGTCCAAAGGTGTGTTTTTCTTTCCCATGACCCTGTCTCATTTTGTCCATCACTGTGTCAAAATGATCTGAGACAGCACTATAAAAAGTCTCAATCAGTACAAATTTTTGCCATGCAGCCATATGTTTCCATACAAGGGACAGGGCCATCTTAACGTATGGGCTTACTGGGCAGCATCCCTAGGGCCCCACAAGTCTTGGGACCTTTGAGTAAGGGTTTTCTCGTGTTTAGAGTTCTCCCTGGCTTCTTTGGTTGTGAATTACACATAATCAGACCTTCTGGGAAACAATCTCTACTGGCCTGCAGCCTAACAGCTACTGGCTTTAAGCATGCTATGCTGAGTAGCATATAGTAGGTGGAGAGACACTGCATAAGTTGTGTATTTTTTTTACTTAAGTAGGAGCCCCACTGCATTGCTTTGCCTAGGGCCCACAATGTCCTTAAGACTGCCCTGATAGGGGAGTCACTTGGGTCAAAGATACATGATGCACTAAACATCCCACCTCACACACTCAGTGGATGTGCACATCATTGGTTATGTGCATGGAGAGTTCTCCGCAGACTCTCATTGAACTGCTCGAGACATTTTATAATCCTTTCAGTGCAGCATCTGGCTCACAGTCAAAGAGGAGAAGCTAGTATGTGGTGTCAGAGGAGGATCCTGGGGCAGTTTGAAATACCCTGCACTTCTCGAATTATGTTGCCTGCTTTGTGTCTCTTTATAGTCTGTAAATAATGAAGCTACTGTTACAGTTGTTAATACAGAAGAAGCCACGCATATCTAACCTTCCAAATCAGTACGCCATTCCCCGAAAATGGGATGCGCGGGTCTGTGTGAGACACTCAGGTACTCTCATTCTCGGCGAATGGCAAAGGGAGGACAGATAAACACAGATCCATCTATACATCATCTGCTAAATGATCTCTGAATGGCATAGAGCAGAGATTCATAGGATGACTGGACATTGAAAGTGATAGCATATTTTGACAGTTGGGAACCTGTGGCACACAGGGCCGGTGCAAGGCAACTAGGCGCCCAAGGCAGACCTACAGGATACACCCCCCCCCCCCGCCACCCTACCAACTTCTCACATACACAATTGACTTTTAACATATTTATTAGCTATATTTTTAGATTAACAACATAAATTATAGAAACAATAAATACCATGTAACAGTAACATCAATAACTGGCACATTTTACAGGAAATGTACTGGAAGAAGTGCAATAATAAATAATACTATAAAAGTAGCAGCAATAACATTAACAATGTACAGGAAATGTACTGGAAGAAGTGCAAGAATAAATAATACTATAATAGTAGCAGCAATAACATTAACAATGTACAGGAAATGTACTGGAAGAAGTGCCACAAATAAAAAAAACAGTATAACAGCAGCAATAACAGTACTGGAAGTGTACTGAAAAAAATGCAGCCATAAATCAGATTTTTACTTTCCGTGCTTTCAATTTAGCAAATTTAGAGACAAGCTCTTTGAGATCCGCTTGTTGAGCGATCTCATGTTCTATTGACAAAAGAGAGAGACCAACAAGTCTTTCTTGCATCATGGAAGATTGAATATATGTTTTAATCAACTTTAGCTTTGAAAAGCTTCTCTCACCACTGGCCACAGACACAGGGAGGGTCAGAAGGATGCGAAGAGCGATACATGTGTTTGGGACAATATCTGTCAGCTCACTTTTACACAAAAAGTTTAATATACCTTGTGGAGATGTACACTCTGGAACTCGTCTTGTAATACTTTGTAATTCACTACATAAATCAGAAGCATCAATGTCTTTGGAGTCCCCATGTTGTAAAGCTTGCTCTAACTTGCAACAATCTTCCATAATTTCCATCGTTGTTCTCTTCTGTAAACTATGAACATTATAAAGGAAGCCAAACACAGAACTAATTTGATTCATCAGTGTGAATCTTTCTTCAACTGATTGTATAGCTGTATCAAGCACAGCAAAATAAAACTCTTCTTTGAATTTTTCCTTTGGGCTTCGGATAGGTGCATCCTCTGCTTCATAGATGAACTGTTTCCTCTTTGTACTAATGCAAACTGGTTCGGCATCAAACTGCGCTGGTACTCTGAATGCTTCAGCAAGTTCGCCAGCCTAGTCCAGTGCTTTTCCAAACCCTTCATCACTCCTGCAGTCTACAAGAAATTTCTTTGTTTCATTCAATTGTTTAATGGCATTGTGTATGTCATATTCCTTTGTCTGAAGCTGTTTGCTAGTCATCTTGACCTCAAACAATATACGATACCAAACCACTAGAGAAACCATAAACGTAAAAGCCGAAATGGCTTTTGCAAGACCTTGTGCCTGTGTTTTTGTGGTGTTGCCAGATGCTCCAGTGAGGGTAATGTCATTATATATTTCAGTTAGGGCATCATAAATATCACCAAGCTGAAAGCGTAGAGGTTTCAAAGCATCAATTCGACTTTCCCATCTTGTGTCACTCAATGGCTTAACTGTTAGACTCGGCACATAGCGCATTACAACTTTCCATCGACGTGGGGATGTGGAGAAGTACACATACACATGTTGTACTAAATCAAAGAAGGCTGTGGCCGCCAAACAACACTTAGCAGCATCATTCACAACTAAATTTAAAGAATGTGCACTGCAAGGAACAAACAACGCTCTTGGGTTAACATCCATAATTCTTCTGTGGATATAATAGACAATTTGAATATTGATGATATTTTTGATATTTTACCAACTTGAAATCCTGGACTGTGTCCCTTCCAATATTACTTCATATGGTTTACATGCAAAAAACAGAAAGACACAAAAAATGTGTAGTAGTCCACAAAACATATAGTCCATATATATGCAGGGGTCCCTTGGAACTAGATGAATTCTGTGGATTCCGCTATGTCCCTTGTGTAGTAATAGAAAGGGGCTTCTTTTTAGGGGATCACCTCGTGCCAGGATGTTAAAAAACACAGCATAAAAAATACAGCATACAAATGGGAAAGTGATTATTAAAGTGATATATTTTTGGTGATGAACAGACACAAAGTTGAAATCTGGAACAGCATATAAGTGCATGGTAAGGTCCTCTCTGATCTTTGCGGTGTTGAATAAAGGTACCAATGAGGAATGTCCACAGTTGTTGATGCCGCCTCTGGCAATGAAAGAGTCAGCTGGATAAATGGGGTGGGCCTGGAGTGTGAAAGCCTGCAACAATGACGTGTTTCGCTACCAACCTGTAGCATGCCTATTTTTCACTTTTATCAGAATAAAAATGACTTCAATGTGCCTCTCAAGAAAAGAAGACCTGCATCTGCCCTTACAGAACAGATTGTTAACCACCTACAGAGCTTGCATAACCTACAGAGCTTGCATATCACCCATACACACCGAATGATTCGGCCAACATGTTGTCCCGATTCAGCTAAACATGACATATCAGGCTGTGCGTTTGAGGCTTTAAACTGGCCATATATTAAATAAACTTTCCTCCAATCACCCAACTTGTCTGCTGAACTAAAACACTGCCCACCACACCAAACCAACATTTTACATAGACCAAACTGCTATCAATTCTCATACAACACTACAGTTCCTAGTTCTTCAGGACACAGCTCTTTCTTTGTTCTCATCTTACCTATTGAATCGCTCTTTCAGTGTTTGTGTCTCTGATTCCACCTCCTGTTCCCTACCTCTATCAGTTGGAATACTGCAAGGCTCAATCTTATTTCCTCCGCTTTTCTCAATCTATACCACATAAGTAATCAGCCACAATTAAATCCTCATTATATCATCTAAGGAATATAGCCAGGATCAAGCACTTAATTCCCTCAGAAGATCTGCCTAAATTCATACATGCATTTGTATCATCGTGCCGTGACCACTGCAATGCCCTCTACCAAGGTCTCCCAGCAAAAGAATAGCACCCCTTGCAGATGGTACAAAATATAGCTGCCAGGCTATTAACCAATCAGCCCCGCTCCAGCCACAAAACACCCATTCTGCACTCCCTTCAATGGCTGCATATAAGATGGCGAATAATTTCCAAGATTGGCTTACTGACTTTCAAAGCTCTACATGACCAGAACTCACTTCCTCGCACAGTGCAAGTCGCTTCCACTCTGGAAACATTCAAAAATAGACTCAAGACTTTCCTGTTCACCCAAACATTTCACTAATGTCCCTTGTTAAGTTGTTAATTTTTTTTTATATTTTGTGCTGTAAAAGGCTTATGCAAGCACTTTTTATTCCTAGTAGGAGAAATATATAGGATATAAAGTGTTTGTAGACTGTTTGGTTAACACTCACGTTTTGTAGTCCCTGACTGCGGTCTGACCGTCCGGTCTGGAGCTCGCCTTCGTGTGCAGATTTTGTTTGTGATGTCTCCCAGGCTAACCACTCTTTGCAGCGTCTCTCACTTGCCGGGTACTGTAGAGCGGGTCTACGCTGATTTTGCCGGTCACTCTGCTTCCGGCTGTAACGTCTGACCAAGACTCCTTTTTCTCCAGCGGGGTCTTGCTTCTTGTGCTGTTAGTAGGAAGCTGGGTTAAAGTGGGTTAAAATTAACAATGGGTGGAGCCAGCAGAGTGGCTTTTCACTAACATGTCATAGTAGCAGTGCTCAAAGTAGAAATTTTGAGGTGGGACTATGGAAAAGTAAAGGCTGTCATTATGCCCAAGCTCCAAAAATCAGGGTGAGGCCACTCAAAGGGAGGGATATCCTTAAGTGTAGTGTACCACACTATATACCCCTCATATACATTATGCATCACAATAGAAGGACCCCTTAGCCTATCTAATATTAGTGCCCCATTACACATTATGCCACACAGTAGGAGCCAAACATCACATTACGCAGGAGAGTAGGAGCTAAAAATCACATTACGTCCCACAGTTGGAGACAATTATACATTACGCTGCACATTAGTAGCCAAAAATCACATTAAGTCACACAGTATGAGCCAAAAATCACATTACGCCGCAAAGTAGGGGCTAAATATCACATTAAGCCACACAGTAGGAGTCAAACATAACATTATGCTACACAGTAGGGGCCAAAAATCACATTATGGCACACAGTAGGAGACAAAAATCACATTAAGTCGCACAGTAGGGCCCAAAAATCACATTACGACGCACAGTAGGGGCAAAAAATCACATTATGGCACACAGTATGAGCCAAAAATCACATTACGCCGCAAAGTAGGGGCTACATATCACATTAAGCCACACAGTAGGTCAAACATAACATTATGCTGCACAGTAGGGGCCAAAAATCACATTACGTCGCACAGTAGGAGCCAAACATCACATTACGTCACACAGTAGGGTCCAAAAATCACATTATGGCACACAGTAGGAGACAAAAATCACATTAAGTCGCACAGTAGGGCATAGTGGAAGCAAAAAATCTGTTTCAGGAGAAGTTAACATTAGGCTGCGGTGGGGAAGGTGACGGCTACGGTGGTACACGGGCGGACTCCGGCGGGGGGGACGGGGTGGGGACCGGATTATTAATCACATAATAGCTGCACTTGTTGCTGTAGAGTCTGACTGAGACTGCAGGCAGCTTCTTCTTGTTCCTCTCCTCTGTGGACTGTGGTAGCATGCGTAGTCGCTTCCTGCTGCTGCTGCTACTGCTGCTGGCCGGCTCACAACCGCCCTCCAGTGGCCGGCGCCCTCGGCAAATGCCTAACCTTGCCTAGTGTTGGCGCCGGCCCTAGTGACACACAACAAACATGTTTAGACCATCATACTTGAGCATGCCTCTATGGACTGAGTGAATTTGTTAATCAAAAATGGTTGAGCGTTAATGATGTATATGTATTTGTGACTTACTATAACTGTGTCTCAGTGGAGTATGTGGTGGTTTATATGTACATTGTTTTTACCTCAGAAAAAGACAAATGCCATTGATGTTTTATCTGAAGTTCATTATCGAGACAGTATGGTAACACTTTTTTTTTAAATCACTAATTAGCTTTATATAAATGTATTATCACACAGACTTTTGCTTTTTCATGGGTTTAATCTGCCAGCTCATTTGCTTAAAATGACAGAACCTTACTCAAGCATAAATTAGGGAGATTGCTAGACTAATGAGGGAGAGAGGAGATTGCTGCTATTTCAGGGAGTCTCCTGCAGAATGCAGGAGGGTAGGCAACTATGCTCAGTACACTGCAATGCCGTGTGCTGAGCGGGCTTTGCCTATTTTTAAAATAGGCAAAGCCCCGCAATCTGAGGAAAGACAGTGCAAGCTTTCCAAGCTGGCGATATTGATGCATCGCTTAGAAAATTGCCCTGTGTGTATGTGCCCCTTTAGACACAAACAAGACAAAGAGGAACTATAAACAAACAAATAACATACTATAAACCAACAATTAAAGTCTGTAGGGTGGGAAATTCTTCAAGATAAAAAGGCCCTAAGTAGCCCAATCCACTCATACAGGATTTTATACTAAACACATCTTTCCCAATCTCTCATTGGGCAAACTAAACTAAAAGGCATATTACTTAAGTTTAAATTTCCTAGGACTAAATGTGCATAAACATTAGATGATATATGAGACAATATTAATGATAACCACCATCTTTAATGATATTTTCATGCACATCATCTAGTGTTTATGCACTATGGGCCTGATTCTGGTTCACCTTCAAAATAAAATTCTCTCTCTAATGGACAGAACAATGTGCACTGCAGGTGGGGCAGATCTAATGTGCAGAGAGTTAGATTTGGGTAAGTAAATTTGTTTCTATGCAGAGTAAATACTGGCTGCTTTTTTTTACATCTCAATATATAGATATCAGCTTGAAGAACAAACCCCACCCAAATCTAACTCTCTCTATGCATGTTACATCTGCCCCAACTGCAGTGCACATGGTTTTATCCATTAGAGAGAGAATTTACTTTTGAACCAGAACCAGAATCAGGCCCTATATTTTTAACTATGCACATGCCACTGATGTCATCTGTACCTTTGTAAATAACAAGCATGAGAGCCATGCTGCGATACACAGCATTTTCTTTATTTCCTGCCCGGCCGCTCCTCTTGCCTGGCATTGGCAAGTGGATATGCACTTGCCAATATCGGCTATACCGACGGGTCCCCGTCACCACCAATATTGTGCTGGGTACATGTCTAATGTGTACTCAGATTTACTTCAAATGTCAGTATTATTATTTATTTTCCTTCCTTCGTGCTTATTTAACCCTCTGATATTTGAGTGTGGGTTAGGAAGTTAAGCACAAGAGAGAGTTAAAGCTAGACATAGGAGAAATGTATATAGTTATTTGGCCAAATGATAAACATTATAGTGGGATCAGTATGAGACATAAAAGAGAGAGATCCGTGTAAAACCGATTTCATCCCCCATCCCCAATGTTTGGGGTCTGTGCAAATGTATGTGTGAAAAATGTGCGGCAAAACCTCCTGGAGCAAACGAAACTGGCGCGTTTCACACTCAACAAGCCGTTTTCTCCCGGAGGTGCAGGGCATGGCAGCAGGGGAACACCCAGAATTTTATGGCTGTGCCCATATAAAACACTGGGCATTCCCCTGCTAGCACAGTCATGTCAATGCCTGCTTGGGGCGGGAGGATGATGTCACATGATTTCAGCGCCCACCCTGAATTCAGAGGACAGTGTGTAAATGAAAAATCAGTCCAGGCTGACTTTCCAATACAAATGGCAGAAAAATCATTTGATGGTGAGCGACCATCAAATTATTTTTGTGCCGTGCAGCCTCATGTGAGGGGATGTGTTACCATACACATCCCCTCGCGTGCGGTGGCGGGGGTGCGTTAGATTTTTGTGCGTCTGTGGCATTGACCTGTTCACTAGGCTGTGGTTACAGACAGGTCTGAATCAGGCCCAAAGTGAGGCCAAAGTAGTAGAGAGTTAGAGGGACAATTGATGTTGGATGGTAAGCTTTCTTCTGAAGCTCACCTCTAGAAATCCTGTAATAGCCCCTGGAACTAACATTTTTCTCTGACTTTTTTTTTCTGCATTAACTCTTGATAAATATATTGCTATAACTCAGTTTATTTCTGGTATGCTAGTTTTATTGTTTGTTTCTCAATATTACAAATAATATAAATAATAACCAATTGAATCTTTGTGTTCTGAATATAAAAAAGGTACTATAAACACTGCATGAATTCAAACTACTAAAGCATGGAAAAAAAGGCATTCATTTGCAATAAAACTACATTAACAGTCACCATTTTGCAGCCTAAGTCATTTTTGCAACAATTCATGGTACCAAAAACTTATTCCTTGAACAGTGATTTGCCTTGATGAGAATATTTCTGTAGTAGATTATATATAAAGTGAGCACAAGACAACTTTATTTTACAGTATAATAAAATGCTTCCCGGTGTAAATGTCCTGTGGGAAATTATAAAATAATGTTACCTACATAACTAATTTTCATTCTCTGAAATCATGATTCCCACAGCACACTTACAGCTATTGAAAATATTGTTCAACACCATCATTTCCATCTTAATATCTTTGTAAATCATAGAAATGTTATATTTTGTCAGAAAAACATGTCGTGCCTAAGGGATTGTGTACTGTATTTCATTCCATTGAGTTAGTGGATATTCATTTTTATCCCTTTGTATGAAGTTCCACTTAAGTTTTACCATTAAAAAAGCCAAGTTTTACTTCAAATATTAAAATGAATGGCGTAACCAGTAAAGTTTAGTTTCTGCATTACCTATTTAATAAATGACTAAGGCTGCTCCTCACCACTCAGGCTATTTAATAAATTATTGAGGCTGCTCCCCACCACTAAGGCAACAATTCAAGTGTTTTGCCCACCGATGGCCACTAGATGGCATCCCATAGAGCAATTCAAGTGTTGCTCCATTCAGGGGCGCACAGTCACTGTCGTTGACATTATTGGTATGTTGTTTGGTCATTTTGCCGGGGTGGTTACTAGTTGTAAAAACTGTTGGGCATTAAAGATAATGAAAAATGTTACTCAACTCTTAAGCTTCTCGAAACATAAGTGTTATAGAACAAGTAAACTATTTCATGAGTATCAATCAGAGTTGGCAAGAGGGTAGAGAAATGGCAAAAATAAAGAACATCAAATGTAATAGCCTGCGAGAAGTGCGAGACTCTGTGAGACAATGCCTGTATTTTTAAAGCGGTAATTATTTACAAGACAAAACAAGGCCCGTTTTAAAAATACAAACAGTCACGCAGAAAGGGACCGATTCAGACATGCACATTGAGCATTGACAGCACTTGAGGGGGTGGGAGCCCCAGAGACATCAGTGTATGGGGCCCCCAAATTTCTGTTTCTACTCACTACCACTGAAGGAAACAGGGCAAGGACATCACCATCTGCTTGTCGGCATCCGGACAGCAACACCGGTGCCTTCGGAGTGAAGACGGCTGGCCTTGCTGGAAGTTTTGGCAGTGTATCGTCCATGTGTGGGGATGATATGTGTTTGCCCACCCCACACTGTGTCAAGCCGGGGCTGGGTTAACACATGATGGCATCTGCGTGGTGGATGTTGGGCTCCTCTGCACTACAATGCATGTTACATGAGTGCAGGAAGCCAATCACACTAAAAGGAAGCTGCTGACAAGGGAGGGCTGAAAGCAGCTCACACTGACTGCCAACAGCACGGAGCCTAATGATTGCCAGCAGCTCATGGCTAGCCCTTTCCACAGCTGGCTGCTACCTTGTACAGTTTCTGGGAGCAGAGGGGAGCATGCAGCTCCCCTCTGTCCCCCCCCCACCTCAGACCCTTAACTCCAGGGAAGGGAGAACCTCCTCCTCCTCCTTTTCCCTCCATATCCCCACCCCTGAACCCTAAGTCTGGCGGAAGGGAGCACTTTTGCCGGCAGCCGCCTCCTCCTTCTCTCCCCTCTGCAGCCACTGCCTCCAGGGGATCTCATCTGTCATAAACTCTGATTGCAGCAGCCACTGTATGGATGGTCTCTCCTCAAAAAAATATGGCCTGTCAGGGGGTTTTCCAGGTACTCAGAACCCCCCCATGTGTGTGCCACTGATGTGGATGCTTATATTGCAAATTAGTAAAGCCACAGTTTTTCTCTGATGGTTCACAATGATACAGAGCACTGGGACCATCTGTTTCCCCAGAAATAAGAATTTTTTCTTTCATCATCAATGGCATATATTTATATTCCTACCTGAAGCTTGCATCAGAAGACCTGTACATTCCATCTACTTTATAGAGCACCAGTCATGTTTATTTTCATAGTACTGGTATATTATTCATCGAAAGATAAGTGAGTAAAATGAAAGGATACTCAACAAGCAATACTTTGTACCATATCACTCATGCTGCAGTGTTAATTAAAATGCATGCTCCGTTTGTCTACAGCTGCTGGTGCATGCTTGTAGACAGTACAGATCAGTGAGCGTTGACAAGCAGGTGCATACTGTATCAGTGTTGAAAATCAATAAACAAGTGGAGTACCTGGTTACAATTATTGGATAGGATAAAACCTCCAGCTTTAAAGCACTTTTTGTTAAAGTATGAGTACAGGTGATTATGCAAGTGTGACCCCCATTCTATAACTTAATCTAGTCATATGATCACACACGCTGTCATCGTCACCGTGGCACCCTGGCCAAGCCTGTGGCAACCAGGAAGTAACGTCGGTGGGATCAAATGAGACGGCTACATGTATTCCATAAATACAAAAATTTCCATATAGCAAAAAACATAGAATATAGTGCAAGCAGGTAAATATGAGAAATTATATAAAGAAAAGCAACAAAAATGCATGATTCTTAATCAATCAATATACAATTAAAGGGCTACTGTCTAATATTGCAATGATATAAATAATATCAACACAATATATTTACATCACTATATAAATATATCCATTTACTAACACAGTTCAAATAAACATACTTTGATCTTATTTCACATAAATGTACTCCATACTATCCCATACCCTCCGACATGACCCATTCTATTAGGTACAAAATGCTCTGTTTCTGGACTTCCTTGCCAGTGGCAGTTGCAGAGGTGCGGCTGCAGCACAGTCCAATTTTCAAAAACGGGAGCCACACCTAATGCCACCCCAAACATCACTCTCCATCACAGTGATGTTTGCAGTGGCATTAGGTGTGGCTCCCCTTTTTGAATATTGGACTGTGCTGCAGCCGCACCTCTGCAACTGCCACTGGCAAGGAAGTCCAGAAACGGAGCATTTTGTACCTAATGGAATGGGTCATGTTGGAGGGTATGCTATCCTCTCATTCAAGCCGTACAGATACAATGTTTTGAGTCTATAAATCCCATTTGCTTCTAAACGTAATGCCACCCCTCTATTCGACTCAGACATATGGTTATGTCAAAGTCTAGATCAGATTTGTTACAGACTAAAGTTAAAAATTCTTCTGATATATTTCCCTGGACCACCACGTATTCCATCTATCCATTATACATCTAAAGCGCTCTGGCCTATTGTCAAAATGGATCCTGGATCACAGATGGAGTGCCTGTCATGCTTGGGGGTCCTGGCAATTCTATCAGCAGCCACCAGGACTTGCCATCAGATGGAAGGGGGCATGCGCGCACAAGACACTTGTGTGCCTTGTTCCGTCTGAGCCCACCACCCTCCACTTATCCCCCGTCACTGCCCGCATTCCACTGCCCCCCCCCCCCAACCCTGCCCGTCTCATGAAGTTGAGTGACGGGGATGCGCATGCATGTGAGACGTTCACGCTTTCCTGTCAGATGGAGATCCTCTCTGTCGGCTTTTGCCAACGCAGGGAATCTGGCGAGAGCTGGCGCTGAATGGGAGGTGCTCCATCTGTACCTGTTTTTAAATCAGTATGGCCTGTGGCTGCATTGAAACGTGGTCAGAACCTTAAGGATTGTCTTATGAGGACTGACATTATAGGGATAGATTGCCATAGGGCTACAAACATTTACAGTTAGTTAAGACCATGGCTGTTACAGTTGCTTTAAGTGCACCACATGCAGACATCCTATTGGCTGTAAAAGCTTTAAACATCCACATAAAGAAAAATATTTTGCTATTTGTTTCATACTGTTATTTTATGCCCGTGCGGATATTACTATGTGGGCCAAACAACCAGGCCGTTCTGTGATCGGATGCGCTCTGTCATTATCTGGGAGGGATTTTGATCAGCTTTAAATCTAAAGGGCATCCTTTATCTTCATTAAAATATTTAATGATTGATCACATTAAGGCCAGTATTCAATGCCTCAGATTCGCCGTTTTTTTCAGTGAATCTGGCAATTCGCTGGGTTAACGGCAAATTTTCTGTTAGAAAAAACAATTCGCCATATTCAACGGAGGCAATTCGCCACAAATGAACAGCGAATGTCTGCCGATTCGCTGTAAATGATTCTCCACAATTCGCCTATGATTTTCAATGGTGTTTTTAGTGGAATTCGCCGACAGTGTATTCAATGCTCAAATGGAGAACTGCTTTCTCCATTGATTTTCGCCATGATTCGTTTAGCATTCGTCATCTTTTTTAGGTGAACTGTAATTTGATCTTTCAAATTAAAGCGTTTTTAATTTTTTTTTGGTGTTAAAAAATCATATTTTTTTTTCTATGAAAGGGCATGCTATTTTTATTCATATACTTGCAGCACATAAATATATTTTTAATATATATATATATATATATATATATTTTTTTTTTAAACAATATATTTTTTTTTTTACACATTCGCCAGCAGGGGGCCGGGAGCCAGAGCCGCTCATTAATATTCATATATTCACTGCACACTGGTCCCGATCATTACATAGGCACGATCGGGACCAGTGAGTGCAGCGGCTCCGATCCTAGCACCCTACCAGCACCCTGCGAGCTCTTCTTCTCCCCCACAGTGACCGGACACCCCCACAGGTGGGACACATGTGTGTTGCTGCACTGGTTGTGGTGGTGGGGGGGGGAGGGGATGCGGGGGACATGAGCTGACAGGCAAGAGGACGGGGACGGTTTCAGCAGCAGCAGACCTCTGGCTCTGGCAGCCCCAGCGCGGTGATAGCAGATGTCAGCGCTGGGGCTGCTGGAGCCGGAGGTCTGCTACTGCTGCTGGGCCCGTCCATCATCAGGCTGTGCGGTGGCTATCCCCCCCCCTTCAGAAATGTGCGGACCTCAGCGGAGGGGAAAGGGGTGAAGATACTGCTCATCAGTATCAACACCCCGCCCGCTCTGTTCCCCGACCCCACAGACCTGCCTCAGCTGACGTAGAGACAGATCCAGCAGCAGTAGCAGACCTCCGGCTCAGGCAGCCCCAGCGCGGTGATAGCAGATGTCAGCGCTGGGATTGCTGGAGCCGGAGGTCTGCCACTGCTGCTGGAGCCGTCCCCATCCTCAGGCTGTGCGGGGGCTCCTGGCAGTATCAGTGTGCTCCCCCGCCGGGACTCTGCTCAATACCCTGCAGTGGCAGTGTAGCCGCAGCAGCAGGGGAGAGAGCCCAGGACTATTTGCCCCAGAGGGTGATTATCGCCGTCAGGGGCAGAGAGCCCCTGACGCGTTGAATAGGGAGGATGGGCGGCTGCTGGGCGAATCTCCCTGAAGGGAGAATTGTGGATTCGCTGCCAGCCGCCAGCCCGGCCATTGAATACTGGCCTAAATATTCTCTTAGAGGTGGCGACAAATCTAAACGTCTGCTGCTACTGGAATCAAGATGGACATATCGTATAGACATGTATTTTGTATATATTTGGTGATGTCTCTTTGTCTTCCTGCAGCATGTCTGGTGGTGAGGGAATTGGCATCATGGCCATGGTGGCGTGTAAGCGGAGACATTGCATAGCCATGCCTCTCTGTCTGCACTCGGAAGTAGGTGCTGTGATGACTTCCTTCCTGTGCGAGATACATCGATGACCTGTTCCTTATTTGGAATGGTCCATTGCACATCCTGACACAGGTGATTGAGAGACAGAATGCTAGCACCAGTCCCATCAAATTGACATATTCAGTCGACACTGAGTCTATTCATTTTCTTGATGTGTTGATAAAGGTGCAGGATGGTTTGATCTATCTCTAACAGCGTCTTTACCAAAGCCACTGATCGCAATTCTCTTTTACATGCTTCGAGTTTTCACCCCAAAAGTATGAAGTATGGGTTACCCTACTCTCAATTTATAAGGACCAGAAGGATTTGCAGTACAGATTTAGAGGCGGAGGTTGAGATTGAGAAAATGATTAAAAAATTCCTCTTTAGGGGTTATCAACTTTCATCCCTGGTACAGTCTAAGGATAGAGCAATGGGCAGGTCGAGAGATGAGCTGCTCCAACAGAAAAAGAGGGTTAGAAGTCAGGGGAGACTTCCATGGGTTAACCACTACAATACTACCAGCCCAATTATTAGTGCTACCAGCAAAAGGCTATGGTCATTGGTGAGATCTGATGAGGCCTTGGGATTACATGATACTACCCTCATGAACTGTTATAGTAGAGGGAAGAACATTCGGGACATCATAATGAAAACAGATGTTACGGGTTTGAGTACTAATAATAGTGTGCAATTTTTAAGACCCAGAAATGGTTGTTTTAAGTGTCTAGACTGTACAGCCTGCTGCTCTATGACAGCTAGCCCTTATTTTTTACATCCCCATTCAGGAAAAAAGATGCTGATCCAACATAGAGCTACTTGCACTACTAAATTTATAGTTTACATGTTATCCTGTTCTTGTTCTTTGATTTACGTTGGTAAGACAGAGAGAACCTTTCCTGAACGGTTGGCAGGACACCGTTCCTCAATTAAGGTTTCTTTGGAGAAAGGGAGTAGTGACCAGCCGGTTGCTCGCCACTTTTTCCAGGCCAGACACACTGTGGCAGCACTTAAATGTATTAATATTGACCATGTGCTGGCTAACTTACGCGGTGGTGATCGCGCTTTGAAATTATTAGGAAATGAGGCGATGTGGATACAAAGGCTAGGCACACTGGCACCAGGTGGCCTGAATGAGGCGCCAGGTCTTCATTGCTTTTTATAAGAATATGTACTCGTGTATATGTGACTTTTTGTACCAAGATATTGTGAATTGTGATAAGCTGTTAATATGCCGTTTTTTTAATTGTTTTTAACTTGTATGTTTATTCGGTAACCGTGGTAACGCAGGACCACGGTGAGTGGCGCACTGACATGTTCCTGTCCTCTGGACGCCAGATTGATTGTCATGATAACAGAGGTACGCGTGTGATGTCAGTGTATTGCGCAAGCCTCGGATTCCCACCACCGTACTGAACCACTGGGGAGGGTATGTATATAAATGGTTGTGTTGCATGTGTATTGTATGTCCTGATGACGAGGCCATGAAATAAAGGTCTCGAAACGTTGACTGCACATCTGCTTCTCTGAGAAATTATTTCAACCGAGTGCCGCCGTGAAAACCAATCTCTATATCGGGACTCCATGCCAGGAGTATCCAGGGAAGGCACCGGGCAAGCAGCTACTGCTGAGAAGTGTTACCCCGCACTTGTATGTATATATATATATATATATATATATATAGGTTTGTAGGCAAGAAGGTGGCACTCCAGGATTTGAATGAGTGAAAAAAAAGCAATTTATTTGCTGTACAAGTCCTCCGACATGTTTCGGGCACAAGCCGCCCGTCCTCAGGGATCGCACTTGTATGTATATATATATATATATATATATATATACACAGTATATATATATATATATATATATATATATACATATATATATATATATATATATAGATAGTAAAAACATAGATTTACTATTTGTATGTAGGTTCTCTATACATTTTTCAGTAAAAAAAAATATATTTTTACACTAAATTCTTTTTGAGCTTAATGCACCAAAGCTCAGACAGAACTTTAATCTTAGTTAAAAATATATATTTTTCAATATATCTTATCTTCTATGTTAAAGTCATCTAGCCTCAGCTAAGCTGTCTTTGCTAAAGGCCACTTGCCATCTTTTTATGTTTGAGTCATAGTCCTGTCATGTGTCTGGCATGTGTATAGACAGGGTTGTCAAAGAAAAGACAGTGCTATTGTAACTAATAAGCTCTGTTTGATGCACTGTTAAGATGCCATTTGAATACTTCAATCTTACGTTCTAACTGTAGCATATGGTTTATCTGTGTAAATAAAAACAGATCTAACAAAACAGTATCAGTCTACAATAATAAAGTATTTTAGAATATTAGAATTAAGATTTGAATAAAATGATTTTGTTTTTTCCTGACCGTTTTAATAAATAAAGTATGACCATTTTAAATCGTAAGTTCATGAACCAATCAGTAAAATTCATAGTAGAGCTGAAAATCCATCATCAAGAGAGATGGATTACAAACCAAGACACCATTCTGTACATCATTGTGGTACAGAATTTTAAACTTAATATACATTGAAGTCCCATTAAAGCTCCAAGACACGTTGTAAATATTTAAAGGCAACACACCATACAGATGACCGGATGAGTGTACCCTTTTATGGTGTGTAAAATTTAATAATTTACAAATAGTGGTGCCAAAGTCTTTAACATCTTTTCTAAGGATAAAAAATGTGGGGCTGCGCATTGGGATCAAATGTGAATCAAAATTGTGCAATTCTGGCTGCCTTTCTATTTGATTTTAGACTATATACTGTAGTCTAAATCTAATAGAAAGTTTTTTCAGAATCACACTGTGTGTACACAGTATTCTAATACATATTTATTTTGCTTTCCTGTAGGTTAATATAACAGTTCCAATGTAACCTCATGAGCCTATTGACAGAAAATCAAAGTAAAATTACATATTGACTTGATTTAACTGCAAGGCAACAAGTACCCAAATTCATAAAGCTATGCAGGTAGTAACTATGAAGCATATAGCAAAACAGATCACATGAGTTAAAGATAATGTATTTCACATACACTGCACACTGTCAGATTGCCACCATTATCTGTCCCCATTTTTGTTTATTCCCAATTGACATCTGATCAGATCAAATGTTGGTTGATATTGATTATAGCTTAGTATCCATATTAGTGTAAAACATTTGTTGCAGCTCACAAATATTTAAAGGACAGAGATGCATAAAATGGAGGTAACATATCAATTTTTGGACAAATTAATATCTAAAGTGATTTTATTATATACAGCCTACCTCTTAAACTGTCATCTATGTGACCAGAAATAGTAAGAGTGCTAAGCCCTATATATTTCCTATCAACTAATTTATTATATAATTTGGGGGCATTATGAAGACTTTGTCTAATAAATATGTAAAATCATCATCTTTGTTATGAATGTAGATTTATTTAAAGATTGGAGAGAAATAAAATTGTGAGAGATAAAGTCCTAATCAGTCAAGTTACATTTTAGAGACTGTGTTTGACTGTGTTCCTGTCAGGAATTATTAGTATGCTGTTACTTACAATTTTTTCTCTAAAGGGGCCTACACACGTGGAGATGTACTGAGCCTTCTCAGTGATGCTAGAGCGCTCAGAACACTCAGCAAGATTGCTTAGCACACAGGTATGTGTCAGGGCTTGGTGCTGAGCGATCTGTCAGGGCCAGTGTTCTCCAGTGAGAACATTGTCCCTGACCGATTAATATCCAGCATGCTGAATATTAATCTACAGGGCAAAGTGATAAGCAGGACCTCGTATCACTATCGCTATGGCCCCTACATCGCTCTACCCCTATGGCCCCCTACATAGCGATAACGATGCAAGGTCCTGCACATCGCTATGGCCTGGCTATTAATATCCAGCATTCTCTAAGCGACCTATTCAGATTGCTTAGAAATGCCCATAAATTGCTACATGTGTATGCCCCTTTACCAAGCGTTGATAAATACACCTTAAAATATGAAACACTGCTAGGTAATCAATTGCTTGCAAGCATCATATATTGTGTACTCTTTATTTTAAACATACTATACTGTACATTATAAAGTTCTTAAGGTGGCTGACAGATAACTGTGGCAACTTAACTTATGAATGAAACCAAAACTTTATGTATAGTGCGTTACATAGATAGTTAGGCAGCATGAAGCCTTTACACGTTACAATCATTAGATCCTCCATGCAGTATAAATGGTGAGTCCCTGAGTGCCCATACAGTGGGAGCCTCTATCCTCCTTGCCACCAGTGTGCCAGATTTCAGTAGCTGGTGAGCACTGTCTAAGGGCGGGATGGTGTATGTGGACACGCCAGCGTCTCATGCTCACACGTCCATTGCTGATAATGGCTTGCGCGAGCGTCTCAATGCCCCGTTCTGGTGGCAGATGCACACTGGCAGACGGTGTGATGGGAGCCACTCAAAAGAGAGCGGCCCCATCTGTACATGTGTGTTTAGCAGCATTACAAGGGGAGCTACATGTGTGTTAGCATAGAGCACCTTGAACCTTTAATCAGGCCCTGCCTATGCATTTACCGGGCCAACCTCCCGATATTGTCTGATCAGACTGGTAATTGCTCAGGAGCATTTTCTGGATCGTTAGCCGTAAATGTGCCTGCCTGCAATGGTTGTTCTCATGGAATAGACTGCTAATTAATTTAGGTACCCAACCTCCCAATCCCAATGCATAAATTACACATTGAGGTAAAAATACCTCCAAGTATGCAGGCGCACACTGAAAAGGTAATCGATGTTAATATTGAAACATTTATCTTAGAGTAAGCTACACAGTGTGTACCTAGCTTTAGGCAATGCCTAAATATTGTATCTTGTGGTTTGTCTAGAATAAATATCACTAGAGGGTGCCTTGTTTGAAAGGGTAAAATCAAAACTCAGATTACTCATTTTATACTGCCTTTAGTAAAATAAACATTTTGGCATACCTCCGAGCATTTTGGAACACATAATTTGGGCTGTCGCATGAAAATAGGGACAGTTGAGAGGTATGATTTTGATTGGATTTGGATGGTGTATGAATGGAGATGAGGTTAGAGATATATGGAGCAATGGAATTAGAGATTACCCTGTATGTGAGTGTGAGGTGTTTGAAGAGGATTCTGTAGGGGAATGGAAGCCAGTGCAGATTTTGTTGAAGGGGAGTGGTAGAATTAGAGCGGCGGGAGAGGAAGATAAGCCTGGCTGCAGCATTGAGGACAGATTGGAGAGGAGCCAGTTGGGATTGAGCGAGGCCGGTGAGGAGATTATTGCAGTAGTCGAGCCGTGAGATGACCAGTGAGTGGATGATCAGCTTAGTTGCACTCTGTGAGAGAAAGGGCCTGATGCGAGCAATGTTGCGTAACTGGAACTGGCAAGAATGGGCCAGGGCTTGGATGTGGGGTGCAAAGGAGAGGGAGGAGTCAAGAGTGACACCCAGGCAGCGGAGTTGGGGAACGGGGGAGATGATGGTGTTGTTAACACTGATAGAGATATTAGTAGGGGGCATAGCTCTGGGTGGGGGAAAGATAATAAGTTTGGTTTTGTCCATATTCAGCTTCAGAAATCGCTCAGACATCCAGGTGGAGATGGCAGAGAGGCAGTTGGAAACTTGAAAGAAAACAGTGGGGGACAGATCAGGAGAGGAGAGATAGATTTGGGTGTCATCCGCATAGAGGTGATATTGGAAGCCAAAGGGGTTAATAAATGTGCACCCAGAGAGGAGGTGTACAGAGAGAACAGAAGGGGGCCAAGGACGGAACCCTGAGGGACCCCGACAGGAAGGATGGAAGGTGGTGAGGTGGAGCCAGAGGCAGACACTGAGAAGGAACGGTTGAAGAGGTAAGAGGAAAACCAGTTGAAGACTGTGCCAGAGAGGCCAATGTTTTGGAGTGTGTGGAGGAGGAGAGGGTGATCCACAGTGTCAAAGGCAGCAGATAGGTCCAAAAGGATAAGCAGGGAGAAGTGACACTTGTCCTCCTGCCAAATAATGTCCTCCTGCTTCCATAACTCACCTCTCAGCATAGGTGCCGATTTATGATTTTGCTGGTGGGTGCTCAAGCCAAAAATATAGGGGAGTGACTTCATAGGGAAGGGGCGTGGCCACAAAATAATACCAATTTATATTACACAGTACAGTTTTCTCCAATATTCAAATTATGGTAGCAGTGCCAAATACATAAATGCCCCCACAGTGCCAAATACATAAATGCCCCCACAGTGCAGGTACATAAATGCCCCCACAGTACCTGTACCGGCAATGAGGGAGGGGGAGTGCGGTGGTACATGGGCGGAAGGGCTACTCAGCCAGTGTGCGCTATGTGCACAGCATGCACAGAGCACACACAGGCTGGCCTGCCTCACATCCACCTATTACTCTGCGGATGGAATACACTCTTCCTGCCATCCCGGTTTACTGTTTCCCAGGGGGCGGGTCCAGCGATGTGGGTGCTGCAGCTGCAAATTAGCAAGTTAATATAGCGGCCCAGCAGCGGGACTTGGGTCCGTGGGTGCTCATCAATTTCCGTGGGTGCTCAGGCCCTTGAGCACCCACAGAATTGGCGCCTATGCCTCTCAGTCTATGGATATTTCTTCTCATAACATGCATTTATAGTCAGCTTTGTTAATTATTGAAATAAAATTGGTACTGTCATCTGTCCTTTCCCTACATAATATTACATTGTAATTTTGTTCAACACAATAAACAGACAATCCACAAATAAATAAGGGGCTACAATCCAGTTACATTGTTTAAAATTGAAATGTATTATTATATGTACATAAATGAACAGATATAGTATTATAAATTTCCCCAAACAATTTCCCCAAACAACAATGATGTGCAAAAGATTAAATTATGAATAAAGTTAATGGGTCAGATTATTAAACAACTGATTTGCAGCTGTAACAAGCCAAAACTAAATTTTGTTTTTTATGTTTTTTATATAAAAAAGCAGATAAGTACAATTTTGAAGCAACGTTACAGTCAGATCCCAATGTGAATATTTTAACATGTGAGACAAAATAAGTGTCATTATACTTAATTGGAATTATACATTTTCCTATATATCTCTCTTCAAATTATGCTAATCACACACTGAATGTCTGATGTTCTTCAATGTACGAGTACATTTTGAATGCATTTTGGTCATTAAAACTAATTAGTTGTAGCAATAGATTGTATTTTTTTCCAATTATATTATTTTTTTAATTGCTTGGTGTTAAGCCTTGAATGTATGAAATCTAAGAATTCAATCTAGCTGATATCAGTTTGTTGAATACTATCAAATGGATGGCAAATATATATTTTGATTTGTTCAACTCAAATTAAAAACAAATCACACTGATATAAAAATATTACATTTAAATTATTTTGTAGCTGCTTTTTTCAGATTTTGGAATTTGTGTTTTTTTTTTTTATAAAAAAATTAATTTACAAATAAAGACAGACTTGGATGGATTTGTAACTTAACCCCTTCACGACATTTGACGTATATATACGTCATGGCCGGGAAGTACTTCCCGACCGTTGACGTATATATACGTCATGGCTTAAAACTGTCACTGCGTCTAGAGACGCAGTGACAGAGGGACGATGTCTGCTGTCCCTGATGTCTGCTGTCCCGTCGGCGATCGCTGTGATTGGCTGTTCATTGTGAACAGCCATTCACAGCGTTTTCTGTGTCACCGGCGAATAACGTTCGCCGGTGACACGGGATCGGAGGTGATTGGTGCTGTAAAGTACAGCACCAATCACCGTGGGGTGTAAGGGTGACACTGGTGTCACCCCACCTCACCCCTCCCGCCCCCAAAGGCCGTGATTGGTTCGTCGGACCGACGGACCAATCACAGCCATGGAGGGGGGTTTAAACTAATGGTGACTGCACTGCAGACGCCATTCCGGTCTGGAATAGCGTGCAGTGCGGTCACCGTGCCCAGCTGCCGCCTATACTGACCAGAACCAGAACCCATCCAAAATACTTACCTGATCATTGATATTGTGACATCTTGTGACATCCTTATGCTTGTGACATCTTGTGACATCCTGTGACATCTTGTGCTGCTGCGATTTATTAGATAGAGAGAGAGTTAGAGAGAGAGAGATAGAGAGAGATAGAGAGGCCTAGTGCTATATTTTGTGCTGCTGCAGTGTGATAGAGCTATAGATAGAGAGATAGAGAGAGATAGAGAGAGATAGAGAGAGAGAGAGATAGAGAGAGAAATAGTGACAGATTGTGCTATATATTTTTTATATAACTGAAAGAGATAGAGAGAGATAGAGAGAGATAGAGAGGCCTAGTGCTATATTTTGTGCTGCTGCAGTGTGATAGAGCTATAGATAGATAGAGAGAGATAGAGAGAGATAGAGAGAGAGAGATAGAGAGATAGTGACAGATTGTGCTATATATTTTTTATATAACTGACTGCTGCCCCCCCTTTTGTGCTGATCAGTATAAATTAACTGATCAGCAACTTTTTGGGGGCGCAGGTTTTTTTTTATATATAGATATACCTGTCAGTGCTGCTGCTGCAGTGTCATAGAGTGATAGATAGTGAGAGATAGAGAGATAGAGAGAGATAGTGACAGAGAGTGATAGAGAGTGCTAAATTTTGTGTCTGCTGCCCCCGCCTTTTGTGCTGATCACTATATCTGAGGTGATCAGCAACTTTTTAGGGGTGCAGAGGTTTTTTTTTTTATATATACCTGTCAGTACCACCAAAGGTTGTGCACCTGCTGCCCCTCACTGGTAATCAGTGTCGCATCACTGATCACCTTTTTTTATTTTTTGTGAGTGCTGTGGGGTCTTTTTTACATTTTTTTTTTTACACACACTGTGATTTTGTGTGTGTCCTGTGGCCACTGTGCGCTGATCAGTGACGTACATCACTGATCAGCTTTTTCGGCACAGGGTTGATCTATTTTTTTTTTTTTTTGGATCAAATTCCTGTTGCCTTTGAGCGCTGTTCAGTGACGGACGTTACTGACCAACATCTGTGCTCAATTTTTGGCGCAGGACCTTTTTTTTTTTTAACCCCTTCCATTTTTTTTTTTTAACCCCTTCCATTTTTTTTTAACCCCTTCCATTTTTTTTTAACCCCTTCCATTTTATTTTTAACCCCTTCCATTTTTTTTTTTTTAACCCTTCAATTTTTTTATTTTTGTATTTTTTTTTTCTGCACTACATACATACACACTACACACTACATACCCCCCGGGTTGAAATAAAGTTTGTACCCCCCCCTACACTATACACGTGTTGAAACATTTCACTACCAGTAACACAAAAATATAAATGGCATCCCAAATGTCATACCAAATGTCGTCCCAGTCATCCAGGAGAATGTATTCGGTGGAGGAGGCATATGCCATGCTTGCCTCTGACTCTGACACAGCCAGTGAGGCAAGCGGGGAATTTGAAGGATTTGTCTTAAGCTCCTCTTCCTCCTCTGATGATGAGGGACCCCCTCAAAGACGCCCCCGTAGAGCAGCTGAGACCCCCCCCCCAATAATTGATCTCGTATGGACCCCACCACCAGACAATTTTGAGCCCCAGGTTCCTGAGTTTTTGGCCATCCCAGGAATCCAATTTGATTCAACAGGTGTCAGAGAAATTGACATTTTTAAATTATTTTTCTCTGATGATTTTATAAATTTAATGGTGGACCAAACTAATTTATATGCCCAGCAGTTTATTGCTCAAAACCCCACGTCATCATTTGCTAGGTGGACCCCTGTAGATGCAGTAGAGATGATGACGTTTTGGGGTCTGGTGTTACATATGGGCATAGTAAAAAAGCCAGAAATTAGGCAATATTGGAGTACAGATGTTCTGTACAGCACCCCATTTCACCGTATGGCCATGCCCCGGGCTCGTTTTGAGGCAATCCATAAATTTATACATTACACCGATAATGCACAGTGCCCACCCAGAGATGATCCCACCTTTGACAGGCTATTCAAAGTCAGGCCGGTCATTGATCATTTCAGTGCCAAATTTGCAGAGCTATACATCCCTGATAAATGTATTAGTATCGACGAGTCCCTTATACATTTTAAAGGAAGGGTTAAATTCCGCCAGTACCTTCCCAGTAAGAGGGCAAGGTATGGCATAAAAATGTATAAGCTGTGTGAAAGCACCACAGGGTACACCCACAAGTTTAGGGTATATGAAGGGAAGGATTCAAGAATTGAACCACCAGAATGCCCCCCCTCCCTCGTAGGTGTTAGTGGAAAAATTGTCTGGGATTTAATGCACCCCTTCCTGGATAAGGGTTATCACCTCTATGTGGATAACTTTTACACCAGCATCCCCCTGTTTAAGGCCCTTGGTTCAAGAGGTACAGCAGCTTGCGGTACTGTGCGCAAGAACCAAAGAGGCCTCCCCAAAACGCACATTGCCCAAGTAATGAGAAGGGGTGAAAGCAGGGGAATATGCACCGAAAATTTGTTGTTGGTCAAATATAAGGACAAGAGGGATGTCCTTATACTGACAACAATTCATGGAGACAGTACCACCTCCATCCCTGTACGAGGTACCAGTACCCACACCTCAAAACCAAATTGTATCCTAGATTACAATAAGTACATGGGCGGAGTGGATCTTTCAGATCAGGTACTGAAGCCGTACAGTGCCCTGCGGAAAACAAATATCTGGTACAAGAAGCTGGCCGTGTATATCATCCAGATGGCACTGTATAACGCTTACGTGCTATTCCGTTCTACCGGCCAGAGGGGGACATTTATGCACTTTCAAGAGGAAGTCATAAAGAGCCTAACATTTGGGAATCAGCAGGCAGAGGGCCCCAGTACTTCTAGTACTGGCCCCCGTATTGTACCAGGGCAGCATTTTCCCAACGAAATCCCCTCCACTGCAAGAAAGGGCAGGACACAAAAAAGGTGCAAAGTTTGCTATAAAAAGGGAATAAGAAAGGAAACTATTTTCCACTGTGAAACTTGCCCCGACAAACCCGGCCTATGTATAAAGGAGTGTTTCAAAATATACCACACATCTATGGATTATTAGGTTCATCATTTCACCGTGCTTCGGGGGTCTTGCTAATGCCACATAGCACCCACCATTCATTCCACCAGAATCTGAGCTGCAAAAACCAAAAATCACTCCTTCCCTTCTGAGTCCTGCCATGCACCCAACTGGTATTTTTTGGTCACATGTGAGGCATTGCCGTACTCTGGAGAAATGGGGGCACAGATTTTGGGGTGCTTTGTCTCCTTCATTCCTTGTGAAAATGAAAAATTTTGAGCCAGAAGTACATTTTTGTGTAAAAAAATGTATTTTTTTCATTTTCACTGCCCAGTTGTACCAAAATTGATGAAACCCCTGGGGGTTTGAAATGTACACTATACCCCTAGATGAATTCCCTGAGGGGTGTAGTTTGCAAAATGGGGTCACTTGTGGGGGGGTTCCACTGTATTGGTAATGCAACATAGCACCCACCATTCATTCCACCAAAATCTGTGCTGCAAAATCCAAAAATCACTCCTTCCCTTCTGAGTCCTGCCATGCACCCAACTGGTATTTTTTGGTCACATGTGAGGCATTGCCGTACTCTGGAGAAATGGGGGCACAGATTTTGGGGTGCTTTGTCTCCTTCATTCCTTGTGAAAATGAAAAATTTTGAGCCAGAAGTACATTTTTGTGTAAAAAAATGTATTTTTTTCATTTTCACTGCCCAGTTGTACCAAAATTGATGAAACCCCTGGGGGTTTGAAATGTACACTATACCCCTAGATGAATTCCCTGAGGGGTGTAGTTTGCAAAATGGGGTCACTTGTGGGGGGGTTCCACTGTATTGGTAATGCAACATAGCACCCACCATTCATTCCACCAAAATCTGTGCTGCAAAATCCAAAAATCACTCCTTCCCTTCTGAGTCCTGCCATGCACCCAACTGGTATTTTTTGGTCACACGTGAGGCATTGCCGTACTCGGGAGAAATTGGGGCACAGATTTTGGGGTGCTTTGTCTCCTTCATTCCTTGTGAAAATGAAAAATTTTGAGCCAGAACTGCATGTTTGTGTAAAAAAATGTAATTTTCCATTTTCACATCCCAGTTGTACCAAAATTGGTGAAACCCCTGGGGGTTTGAAATGTACACTATACCCCTAGATGAATTCCCTGAGGGGTGTACTTTGCAAAATGGGGTGACTTGTGGGGGGGTTCCACTGTATTGGTGCTTTGGGAGTCTTGCTAATGCAACATAGCACCCACCATTCATTCCACCAAAATCTTTGCTGCAAAATCCAAAAATCACTCCTTCCCTTCTGAGTCCTGCCATGCACCCAACTGGTATTTTTTGGTCACATGTGAGGCATTGCCGTACTCGGGAGAAATTGGGGCACAGATTTTGGGGTGCTTTGTCTCCTTCATTCCTTGTGAAAATGAAAAATTTTGAGCCAGAACTGCATGTTTGTGTAAAAAAAATGTAATTTTCCATTTTCACATCCCAGTTGTACCAAAATTGGTGAAACCCCTGGGGGTTTGAAATGTACACTATACCCCTAGATGAATTCCCTGAGGGGTGTACTTTGCAAAATGGGGTGACTTGTGGGGGGGTTCCACTGTATTGGTGCTTTGGGAGTCTTGCTAATGCAACATAGCACCCACCATTCATTCCACCAAAATCTTTGCTGCAAAATCCAAAAATCACTCCTTCCCTTCTGAAACCTGCCATGCACCCAACTGGTATTTTTTGGTCACATGTGAGGCATTGCCGTACTCGGGAGAAATTGGGGCACAGATTTTGGGGTGCTTTGTCTCCTTCATTCCTTGTGAAAATGAAAAATTTTGAGCCAGAAGTACATTTTTGTGTAAAAAAATGTAATTTTCCATTTTCACATCCCAGTTATACCAAAATTGGTGAAACCCCTGGGGGTTTGAAATGTACACTATACCCCTAGATGAATTCCCTGAGGGGTGTAGTTTGCAAAATGGGGTCACTTGTGGGGGGGTTCCACTGTCTTGGTGCTTGGGGGGTCTTGCTAATGCGACATAGCACCCACCAAAATTCCACCAGAATCTGAGCTGCAAAATCCAAAAATCACTCCTTCCCTTCTAAGTCCTGCCATGCACCCAACTGGTATTTTTTGGTCACATGTGAGGCATTGCCGTACTCGGGAGAAATTGGGGCACAGATTTTGGGGTGCTTTGTCTCCTTCATTCCTTGTGAAAATGAAAAATTTTGAGCCAGAACTGCATGTTTGTGTAAAAAAATGTAATTTTCCATTTTCACATCCCAGTTGTACCAAAATTGGTGAAACCCCTGGGGGTTTGAAATGTACACTATACCCCTAGATGAATTCCCTGAGGGGTGTAGATTGCAAAATGGGGTGACTTGTGGGGGAGGTTCCTAACTTTTAGCACTTATGGTGCCTAGAAACCTACATGGTGCCTAAAAAAAAATCTCATAAAAAGGAGGCTCCAAAATCAAGTAGGTGCTCCTTCTATTATGAAGCCTGTGGTTTGGTCAACGTGCACACTAGGGCCACATATAGGATATTTTTGAAAACAAAAGAATTGGGGGAATCAATTTTTAGTCACATTTCTCTAGTAAAATCTACTGTATTCGTTAGAAAAATGTATTAAAATTGAAACTCTGCAAAAAAAAAGAAATTTTGAAATTTCACCTACACTTTGTTTTAATTCCTGTGAAACACCTAAAGGGTTAACAAACTTCCAAAATGCTGTTTTGAATACTGTGAGGGGTGCAGTTTTTGAAATGGCATCATTTATGGGGGTGTCTCACATACAAGTCCCTCAAAGTCACATCAGAACTGAACTGGTCCCTAAAAAAATCAGTGTTTGAAATTTTCATGAAAATTTGAGAATTTGCTATTCATATTGTAAGCCTCCTAGTGTCCAAAAAAATTAAAAGGAAGTTGAAATAATGATGGAAACATAAAGTAGACATATGGTCTATGTTAGTTATTAACTATTTTGAGTGGTATGATTATTTGTCTCACAAGCAGAAAATTTAACATTTTGCAAATTGCTAAATTTTCCATTTTTTCACGATATTTTGGTATTTTTCACAAAAAAACACAGACTGTATCGACGAAAATTTACCACTAACTTGAAGTACAATGTGTCACGAGAAAACAATCTCAAAATCACTGGGATAAGTAAAAGCAAAAAAAAGTTATCCCCACTTAAGTGAGACATGTCAGATTTGAAAAAAAGGGCTCTGTCATGAAGGCACAAACTGGCTCTGTCATGAAGGGGTTAAAGTAAACTGGGGAAGGAGAAAATACTAAAGTAGCCTTAGCATTTTCTCCCAGCTTCCTGCACCTGTGGTGTGTGTTCTTAGGTTTTAATATTTATAAATCATAATTCTGCACTCTAGTCTCATTGACAACACATCTGCTGGTGTAGTGAATGGTAATGTAAGAAAAGATCTCCAACACTGTAAGTTTCACATAAAATTAATTATTTAAACATATACACAAAAATATATGATATATGCTCCTTGTACATAAATGGAACATAAAAATCTTTTCCAAAAAATTCAGAAATGATATAAATCATGCAAAGCATAAGTAACAAAGCAAGTCATAACTCATATCCTTGGAAAGTGGTGAGTGCCATACAGGGGACGTTAGCAGGGAGCTCAGGATTCTGCCCTGTTTGACATCCACAGGCTTAAGTTCCACAATCTTAGTGTTGGTGGTATTTGGTTCCCCCATCCCTTTTTTGTATGCATACTGTATGTTTTTTTCTAAAACATATCCAGTAGTAATTATATTAATATGTTTAGTTTTAAGGATATAGGTTAATTCATTTTATATTTGAGGGAATTGATGTTGATGAAGACCACCCATCCTGGTAAAATAACCAATGGTTGGTAGCTATCTGGTGATCTGAAACTAGGGTGCCCCTAAGAGTGTCCATCCCTGGATGCACACAATGTGCAAATATACTGACTGGCTTGATAGAAAGCAGGCAGTGGGTGGGCTAGAACATATGGAGCCAGCCAATGAAGAACTGATACTGATTCACATACACCAAAGGTTGGTGTTACCCTTTGAGCTGTATGAACAAAAATGGGGTGGGACATAGAAAAAAAAGGTTGCGGTTTGGAAAAAAAATAAGTAATTTAATGTGATGTTGTGTTGGATTGAATATAACAGCCATAGCTGCCCATACGGGTTTTAATGTGTATTTCTGTATCCAAATATTCCTACAGATTCAATCAGTGATTACTCTTCTGATCAGCCTGACCAATGAGCTGACACCATTCCCTATATCAACCAGACCAGGGAACTGAAACTTGCATGAACAGCTGTGTTCCTTCCAAGGATCATTCTAGGCCAGTGTATCCTGTGATTTCCAGGGTCAACTCTGCTTCTCAATGTGACTACTGCCATTAGTTACTTCCACCTACCACTGTAATTTTATCTATTAGTGCTGTGGCATCCTTTCCATGCATAAACTCGTTTCTATTGCTCCAAATTCTGTACAGCCTGTGTACCTGTGGCTCATCACATCTGCTGCTGTACTTGCAGCCTACAATTGTTATTAACTGCACTCTGCAATGTGCCGGATACTCTCTTGGAATGTGTCTGCAAGTATACTCTGTGGTTACTTAATTTATGGTATTATTTAGTTGATTGCTATTGAGGTCCCAGTACCGGATGCTTTTGTCTTGGGCTGACAGTTTATAGTGCAGATATTAGGGCTGGAGTTCATGATCAGGTTAAATTAAAATAAATACTTTGAATCTCTCAAAATAATGCATGTACTGTATGTAATGTTTGCCACTTTCCTCAATAAATGCATCTGATTTGAATTGTTTCATGAATCAGACACACAAGCAATTTCTGATGATTAAAATGATAGGCCATGCAGTATGTCTACATTCTGTATGTGATTGTGATTGTATTTGTATGCAAAATGTTATGCTACAGTGTTTTCCAGTCAAATACTGTAATGCAAATTGGAATGCAGATACAGTGCAAGAAATCACTACATATGCAATTAGGGGACATAAAGTGCTTTAATTTGGGACATTCAGTAAATAAATAAATGCATGTTTACAAGATTCTAGCATGGGGGCCCTGTGTACTGTGTGGGGAAATTAGTTGCATAGAGTCACATTGCTAAAAGCTAAGATGAATTACAGGAGATTCCAGGTCCTTAATTTACAGATTGCAGTAATCGGGTGGGACAGTTTTAAATCAGAGGTTGCTTCAGGTACCTTAAGCCTTGGTCATGTAGGGCTTTGAAACTCAGTTTATCTTGAATATGATTCACCATCTTATAGGCAGCCAGTGGAAGGAGTAGAAATTAATGTTATGTGGCTAGGTTGGATAACAACCTGGCAGCTGTGTTTTGCACCAGCTGTAATCGGTGCAATTCTTTTGCTGGGAAACCCAGGTAGAGGGCATTGCAGTAATCTAATTGGGATGATACAAATGCATGAATGAGTTTTGGCACATACTGTATTCAAATGGAATTAAGTGTGTGATTGTGGCTATGTTCTTCAGATGACAGGATGAAGATTTTTATTGTGGCTGGTACATGTTGTTTAAGTTTCAAGCCACCATTCATCAGGATTCAGTCTCAGCCAACCTGCACTCATCAACTCCTGGAGCTCACCTAGACAGCCATTTAGGGTTGTTATTGGGTTCTCATTGCCTGGAGAAAATGACAAGTACAGTTTACCACTGCTTAGCGGTAGTAGACCAGGCCATGGCACCTAATTATTTCACCCAGTTTCAGAATGTACACTGCAAAAAGCATGTGGGATTGTATAGAACCTTGTGGCAGTGGTACTGATGGTGATGAGTATTCTCCAAATGAAAGTCGCTGTGACCTGCTAGTGAGAAATAATTTGAAGCAGCTTAGTACTCTGCCATTCAGTCCACAGAAATGTTTAAGGTGCTCACTAAGAAGTCCATAGTCCACAGGATCAAATGTTACATAGAGATCAAGAAGAATTAAGATTGAACAGTCACCTCTGTCTCTTCAGAAGACCATTTAGCACATTTACAAGGGCTATTTCAGTGCTATGTCTTTTCCTAAATCCTGATTGGAATAGATCATAGATATTATGGATTGTCCGGTGGGTTTCCAGTTGTATTACAACCACTTTCTCAATAATTTTTTTTCTCTATAACCTTTCCCAAAAGGAAGGTTTGATAGCAGTCTGTAGTTGCTCATGCAGTCAGGATATAACTTAGGCCTAGTTCCTTTATGGTTTCAGGAAAAATGCCTGTCTGCAAAGAGCATTGAACACTTTATTGCAAAGACAGGGACAGTTATATCCATACAACCTATTAGGAGCTTGGTTGAGGCAGGATCAAAATCACAGGTAGCGGGACGCAAAATACGGGCAATTTCAGCAAGGTCCTTTACATGTATTTGGTCAAAGCTGTAGATAGGTAGCTTACATTGTCAGCCTTGGAAATTTGGCACTCATCTGATGGCACTGTAGAGATTCCAGCCCTGATGGTGGATATTTTATCTGCAAACATTTTTTGTGAACTTGCTACATCTTGTCCACGACAGTGATTCATTAGACTGCAGGCATGCTGGCATGCAAAGCATTTCCACTGTGCGTAAAAGTTGAGCAGGTCAATTATTTTCTACCATGATCATTTGACAGAAACTCTGATGTCTTATTGGTGTTTGTTGAAGGATATTTTTAAATATGCTTTGTTATTGTTATCTCCAAAAGGTTAGTCTTCTTCCATTGTCTCTCCATTCCAAGCCCCATTTTCTTGAGCTTAGAAAGACTATTGTCAAACCAGGGAGCTTGAAAATGTGGGTTGCAACATTGTATATGCACAGGGGCTATCATATCAATTGCAGCCATCATATCACTAATACAGTATATTAATGGACTATGGAACAGGGATCTTCACAAGCGCCCAGTATTGCAGAGAGATCCAGCTTTGCTGCAAGAGCCTGTGTCATACCCCTTCTTGGACAATACCGGGTCAACTCCTTTTGCAAAGATCAATTTTGAGGGGTTACAAATGAGAATCAAATGGAGTGGTGGTCTGACCGCATGACTGTAATGATTTTTAGGTCAGTGACTTTTAATCCAAACTAAAAGACAATATCCAGAGTGCGATCACTTTCATGTGTGGCAGAAGGAATGATTTGTGTGAATCCCAGACCATTCATTGTGCACAGAAGGTCTTGGCCAAGGCATAAGAGCTCATCATTATCAACCCATGCCATCTTTGATCCAAAACTAGACCAGCAACAGTGCAGCAGGGCTCTGGGTATGGGAGTCACAAACCGAGGATTGACAGTTCTTTTCTTCCAAATGCAGTGCAATCTGTTGGATACCACTTCTATTTGTTTTCTCTTTGAAACTGGGGATGTGCAGATGGGTAAGACATCTTGGTGGTTACAGGATGAAAAATGACCTGCTCGCCTCTCACGACTGTGTCTGTGTATTTTTTTTTTTTAAATGCCAAGATCGTGGAGAATAAAGGCATTAGAGGTTGTAATAGGAACTGCAGCACTTTGTGGGTTGAGCTAATTACAGACCCGTTAGTTTAACATCAATTGTGGGTAAACTATTTGAAGGATTTTTAAGGGATGGTATCCAGGAATATTTAGATCATCACCGTCTACTCAGTACTAACCAACATGGGTTCGTGAAAAATCGTTCATGCCAAACTAATCTACTAGGGTTCTATGAAGAGGTTAGCAAAAACCTCGATAATGGAAATGCTGTAGATGTGATTTTCCTAGATTTTGCTAAAGCATTTGATACTGTCCCACACAAGAGATTGATTAATAAAATGGAGAACCTAGGATTGGGTGAAAATATCTGCAGATGGGTAGGGAATTGGCTATGTAATAGAGAACAAAGAGTGGTTGTGAATGGTGCCGTATCAGATATGATACCGGTACTAAGTGGAGTGCCCCAGGGTTCGGTTTTGGTGCCCATTTTGTTTAACATTTTTATTAACGATATTGGGATAGGGTTACTCAGCAATGTATCCATCTTTGCGGACGATACAAAACTTAGCAAAGTCATCAAATCACCAGAAGATGTCACCATGCTTCAAAATGATCTTGCAATTCTAGATGAGTGGGCAAAAAAATGGAAGATGAGGTTCAATGTAGATAAATGTAAGGTTATGCACCTTGGGAGACACAACCAGTGTGCAAGTTACAACCTTAGCGGAGAGGAACTGGGTAATTCCATACTTGAAAAGGATCTAGGAGTCCAAATAGACAGCAATCTAGGATGTAGTGCCCATTGTAATGTAGCTACAAAAAAGGCCAACAAAATTCTGGCATGTATTAAGAGGGGAATGGAAACTAGGGACTCAAGGGTAATTATGCCACTATATAAAGCATTGGTGAGACCTCACCTAGAGTACGGAGTACAGTTCTGGGCCCCACACTATAAAAAGGACATCATAGAATTAGAAAAAGTCCAAAGGCGAGCAACAAAGCTGATTAGGGGAATGGAGAATTTAAGCTACGGGGAGATATTAAGCAATTTGGGACTATTTACATTAGAAAAGAGACATTTAAGGGGGGACATGCTCAACATGTACAAGTATATCAAGGGCCAATATGAGGAACTGTCACACACCCTATTTTCTACTAGAAAGAAATCTAGGACGCGAGGGCATGAGTATAGATTAGAAGAAAAAAGATTTCATTCAGCTAGTAGAAAGAATTTCTTTATGGTCAGAACAGTCAAACTCTGGAACTCTCTTCCCAGAGAGGTGGTAACGGCTGGCTCATTAAATGCGTTCAAGGCAAAGTTGGACAAACATTTACTGGAGAAAAACATCCATGGGTACAAATAAGAAATATAATTTGTCTGTAAAATACCAGAACCTACCAAATCAGCAATGGATATCTATACCAGGTTGAACTAGATGGACGCAAGTCTTTTTTCAGCCTTACCTACTATGTAACTATGTAACTATGTAACTATGAGTTAAATAATGAAGCTGGGGGTATATGTATACATTGGGGACAATATTTAGCACATGTGCATGTGCTGGGTGTGTGCACCCATGGTGAACAAACTCTCATCTTTTTGGGTGGAGCGTGGGGGGGGGGGGGGCAGGTGGCGGTGAGCTGGCTCATTAGCATAACATTGGGCATTCTCATGCTAATGAGGCCATGATGAACATGGGGGGGGGGGCAGCTGACATCACAGCAAATAGTTCCTTTCTGCACATGCGGTGTGCAATCAGGGACTCGGGAAGCTTCATATATATATAATATAATATATATATATATATATATATATATATATATATATATATATTGTAAACAATGGATATGGATGCGGCTACTAATTGTATAATTTAAATAAATAAAATATGTAAGACTGGATATATAAAAATTACTAAATATGCAATTGATTAATTATAAAACAGGGAAAGTTTATTTAGTACAATGTTAAGAAAAAAAATGTACAGTAAGAACAATTTTTTGAAAAAGATATAAAAACTTCAAGTAATAAGAGTAGGACAAATATAGCTAATGGCTTATCTTTTGTGCAAGGCAGGAGGCTGTAGGTCACCAACGCGTTTCATCTGTCTGACTTCTGCAAGTGGAGTGTGACCTGGCTTGTATTTATACCTGGGTGCCTACTTAATTCATGGTGACATCACTTCCTGTCAGCGTTTAATTAATTATTTTTAAAATTGACCACAAACAAATAATAGGTAGATAAAAAAGATCTCATCTAGGCTAACACGTTTATAGAAAGTGCGGGCTGGAATGGTAAACTAATAAAGTTAAGTAACAGTCTGTAAAAAGATCTAAAACTTAAAAAATGCAGAGTGTGGGCGACTTCCATCACACTTCCAGCATCATGTTAGCGCTACTGCGCATGCCCCGGAAGTCCATGCTGGCTGCAGTAAAGAAATGAGTGTGCGAGTCTTCCGTCACACTCCCAGTGTCCTGTTAGTGCTAATGCGCATGCGCCTGATTGAGATGTGTCCTGAGGGAAGCTTGTGAAGATGCTGTACGTTCCTCATCCTTCTGTGCATGTCTGTACTGTATGTCCACATCTCACGTCTCACATCTCACGTTATAAATTAAGGTGCTGATGGATAAACACAGTATTAAGCAAAGTTTAACCGCATACTGTACTATAATGAAGTTGAGTGTCACAGAGCATGGGAATGCACCTGCTCGTGAATGGATTGGCTAGCTGGCTTTTGCTGGCAAGGGATTGCAGCAGCGGGATATATCACTTGTACCATGCATCACACAGGCCATGCCCACTGATGAAGTCTTGATGACGAAACATGCTTGGGGCTTGGCTGTGTGACGCGATCAACTGTGAACTACCTGGCGGGTGGCATTCTGTCGTAGCAGAGGAGAGGGCGAGCGAGACGGGGTGGTGTGCGTGGAGGACACCCGGCATGGTGCGCTGATCCCGGAGCCCTGCAAGGACACCTGCATGCCGTATGCCTGAGTGGTAGATATAAAACCATATGGGTAAGCCCACACCAGAGGAATAATTTGGTAGGAGTCTGATTGTTTTGCCTTGTTTTAGAAATTTTTATTACATTAAATAAGATTTTTATTGCATTATGAGGCATTGTGTTTCTTCTTTTTCTGCAGCTATTTAACACCCATAAGGACAAGGGTGTTTGGACAGAGGCGAGTGATGGTCTTGACCCTTGGACTTTAGTGCATAGTCACCTGGAGCTGGCTTTTCAGTGACTTTATTGGTTGTGGACTGCCTTGTTTGCCCACACATATCCTTGATTGAACAGTTTTGTAAGCGCACCTATATCACTGTTTGTATATATCACTGTACATAAATATATATATATATATATATATATATACAGATAGATGTCCCAGGAGTAGGTGACCCCTATAACAGACAGGTGGCACTCACGGGCGTTGGTTGTATCCAATTTTTATCAAGGGTTAAATAGTGATACAGGGCATGGTCATTCAAAGCATGGTCGACGTTTCAAAGCCGTGTCGGCTTCTTCCTCAGGACATGTGCTTTAGAAAAGTGCTGATAGTGCTGTGCAAAAGATTAGAGCAGTGTGCACTCCTACCTTATCTAGCAGCTTGTGCAAATGAGAAACCATCACGGACGCCGGTGTCGCCCAGCCAAACTTCCGGGTTCTCAGTTCCGCCCACTTCTGGGCTTCATCGGCTCCGTAACGGGCTGTGAGTTTAGGACCAGCAGTAACAGACTGTTCGATATAAAAAAACAGTGAACAATATTACACTTCTAATAAAGAGGCTGAGCTGCGGACTTCCGGTTCCAGCTTGATGGAGTGAGGAGCTCCGTCTTGAGGCTCCGTCTCCCGCCCCACTTACCGGCACCGTTACTCGGCTCCTGGAGCCTCTTTGCACACCTTACCCCTCCTCGACATCCCCCCACCCGCTGCACGTTATGGAGCGATCTCCCAGCCAGCCGGGGACGCCGGCGCACTACAGGTCCCAGCAAGCCCAGCAGCCGCGCGCTGAACGCCGCAGGGCAGCGGAAGACATGCTGCCAGCTGATAATGGGGACAGAGAGCTCCCAGCACTAAAGAAGGCTGCCGGAGGGGAACATCAACCCAGGAGACACGTGAGTCAGGGCCCAGATGCCCCTGTAACATATAATGATGTGGTGGAAGCCATTAATGCAGCTATGGCACCATTACTTAACAAGGCAGTCTACGACATAACTCAACAACTGCAACAGCTCTCACACAGAGTGTCCATAAATGAACAACAGCTTAGTACTATCACACATGAGGTCTCAGACATCCAAAGAGATATCAAAAGGCTAAATACAGAGAATTATCAGCTGTGGAACCGAGTGGAGGACCTGGAGAACAGGTCGCGCAGACACAACATCAGATTGGTGGGCCTGCCTGAATCCATTAAGGGCCCGGCTTTAGCACAATTAATACGCAATACTTTGCCCTCTCTGTTAAAGATTGAAGAAACATGCCGCGACATGGTCGTGGAGAGAGTACACAGAGTAGGCCCACCCCCCACCCCCTCCAGACCAAGACCTAGGGACACCTTGTTTAAGTGTATGAACTACCTCCACAAGGTTGAAATTTGGACGGCCTCGAGGAAGATCAAAGACCTGACCTGGGAAGGGCACAAACTACACGTCTTTCAAGATTACTCTGCAGAGTTATCAAAAATGAGAAAAGCCTTTTCACCTATATGCACAAAACTGGCTAATGAAGGACGCAGATTTGGGCTCATGTATCCTGCAAAACTGCGTATTTATGATGTATCCATGTACAAAGACTTTTCTACCCCTAAGAACGCCGAAACATATCTCCGGGAAATGGCTCATGCTGCTTCTTCCGCAGATATTTCACCTATATGCACAAAACTGGCTAATGAAGGACGCAGATTTGGGCTCATGTATCCTGCAAAACTGCGTATTTATGATGTATCCATGTACAAAGACTTTTCTACCCCTAAGAACGCCGAAACATATCTCCGGGAAATGGCTCATGCTGCTTCTTCCGCAGATATCACAGACACAACTCCCTGAACCCTCTTCAACTTCCACAGGAGAATGATCCTCTGAAGCTTCTCAGCATAAGTACCACAACCACCCCCCCCTCACCCCCCCCTTTTCTGTTCTGGACTATGGCTGGTGAATTACACACTACAGAAAATCCCCCCCCCCCACGTGATACTACTCCTGTGTGGCCACATTCTGCAGCCCTAGAACTGCCAAATCCGGCTCGGGCACATACGAGACTTACTCCCCCGGAGTCAAACGCTCAAGACAGGATATATAGCCCAAGCTAAAAGAAGTTGCCTGTCCATTTTTGTTGAAATAATATACCCCTGATGCTCCACCTCATTACATTAGGAGGGATGGCGAACCCCCCCCCCCTCCATCTACCCCTTCCCCCCCCTCCCCTCAAGAAGATTACGTGGGGCGGAGAGATGGAGCTGGCTGCCGGTCACAGGCTCCATTTTACTGTTAATTAGTTAAAGTATTTATGGAAGTGCTGTCTTGATGCAATTGCCCCAAGACATGATAAGTTTGCTCTTAGCAATGTGGTTTAGTTCCTTTCTTTTGTATTCCTCTATCTCTATCTCTACTTTTATATTCTTTTTACTCCCTCCCCCCTCTTCCCCACTCCCTCCCTATATGTCATGTATATACAAAAGATGATTGGGTATACTTATGGTAACCGAATTAACTGCTACTGCTGGGATGGCGGAGGCCTAGGATTCTTTTTCGCACTCTGTGGTGAGCCATGCCTGACTTGACCATATGTTCGTGGAATGTGGGAGGTATCAACTCCCCAATTAAGCGTAGGAAACTGTTACTCTATCTAAACAAAAATAATATAGACCTAGCTTTTTTACAGGAAACACACCTGAGGGCTCCTGAGACCGTGAAACTACAGATGCTGGGTTGGTCCGTAGTGGCGTCATCCCCTTATACCTCGAAAGCACGCGGAGTGGTGATACTGGCCAGACGTGCGTTAACGCTGGAGATATTGGAGACTAAGACGGATGACAAGGGAAGGTACGTGGTGGCATCTGTCTGCTTAGCCGGTAAACAATAAACTTTAGCAAACGTTTACGCTCCCACACCGTACTCTAAACACTTTTTCCGTTCCATAATAGCCATACTGACTCCATACATAGACAAAAACCTTATACTGGGAGGTGATTTTAACAATGTCATGTCCAATACACTAGATAGGTCCTCCCAAAGACGCACCCCTACTCACTCACCAAGAGTGGGCCTTGCCCTACTCCAAGAATCATTACAGGGGGTCGATGTCTGGAGGGCTCACCACACCCTAGACAGAGACTATACCTGCCTCTCATCAGCCCACGGCACCCTCTCTCGTATCGATTGCATATTTCTATCCTTAACTAGAGGATAACTAACTTATCCTCATCTAGGCTAACACGTTTATAGAAAGTGCGGGCTGGAATGGTAAACTAATAAAGTTAAGTAACAGTCTGTAAAAAGATCTAAAACTTAAAAAATGCAGAGTGTGGGCGACTTCCATCACACTTCCAGCATCATGTTAGCGCTACTGCGCATGCCCCGGAAGTCCATGCTGGCTGCAGTAAAGAAATGAGTGTGCGAGTCTTCCGTCACACTCCCAGTGTCCTGTTAGTGCTAATGCGCATGCGCCTGATTGAGATGTGTCCTGAGGGAAGCTTGTGAAGATGCTGTACGTTCCTCATCCTTCTGTGCATGTCTGTACTGTATGTCCACATCTCACGTCTCACATCTCACGTTATAAATTAAGGTGCTGATGGATAAACACAGTATTAAGCAAAGTTTAACCGCATACTGTACTATAATGAAGTTGAGTGTCACAGAGCATGGGAATGCACCTGCTCGTGAATGGATTGGCTAGCTGGCTTTTGCTGGCAAGGGATTGCAGCAGCGGGATATATCACTTGTACCATGCATCACACAGGCCATGCCCACTGACGAAGTCTTGATGACGAAACATGCTTGGGGCTTGGCTGTGTGACGCGATCAACTGTGAACTACCTGGCGGGTGGCATTCTGTCGTAGCAGAGGAGAGGGCGAGCGAGACGGGGTGGTGTGCGTGGAGGACACCCGGCATGGTGCGCTGATCCCGGAGCCCTGCAAGGACACCTGCATGCCGTATGCCTGAGTGGTAGATATAAAACCATATGGGTAAGCCCACACCAGAGGAATAATTTGGTAGGAGTCTGATTCTTTTGCCTTGTTTTAGAAATTTTTATTACATTAAATAAGATTTTTATTGCATTATGAGGCATTGTGTTTCTTCTTTTTCTGCAGCTATTTAACACCCATAAGGACAAGGGTGTTTGGACAGAGGCGAGTGATGGTCTTGACCCTTGGACTTTAGTGCATAGTCACCTGGAGCTGGCTTTTCAGTGACTTTATTGGTTGTGGACTGCCTTGTTTGCCCACACATATCCTTGATTGAACAGTTTTGTAAGCGCACCTATATCACTGTTTGTATATATCACTGTACATAAATATATATATATATATATATATACAGATAGATGTCCCAGGAGTAGGTGACCCCTATAACAGACAGGTGGCACTCACGGGCGTTGGTTGTATCCAATTTTTATCAAGGGTTAAATAGTGATACAGGGCATGGTCATTCAAAGCATGGTCGACGTTTCAAAGCCGTGTCGGCTTCTTCCTCAGGACATGTGCTTTAGAAAAGTGCTGATAGTGCTGTGCAAAAGATTAGAGCAGTGTGCACTCCTACCTTATCTAGCAGCTTGTGCAAATGAGAAACCATCACGGACGCCGGTGTCGCCCAGCCAAACTTCCGGGTTCTCAGTTCCGCCCACTTCTGGGCTTCATCGGCTCCGTAACGGGCTGTGAGTTTAGGACCAGCAGTAACAGACTGTTCGATATAAAAAAACAGTGAACAATATTACACTTCTAATAAAGAGGCTGAGCTGCGGACTTCCGGTTCCAGCTTGATGGAGTGAGGAGCTCCGTCTTGAGGCTCCGTCTCCCGCCCCACTTACCGGCACCGTTACTCGGCTCCTGGAGCCTCTTTGCACACCTTACCCCTCCTCGACATCCCCCCACCCGCTGCACGTTATGGAGCGATCTCCCAGCCAGCCGGGGACGCCGGCGCACTACAGGTCCCAGCAAGCCCAGCAGCCGCGTGCTGAACGCCGCAGGGCAGCGGAAGACATGCTGCCAGCTGATAATGGGGACAGAGAGCTCCCAGCACTAAAGAAGGCTGCCGGAGGGGAACATCAACCCAGGAGACACGTGAGTCAGGGCCCAGATGCCCCTGTAACATATAATGATGTGGTGGAAGCCATTAATGCAGCTATGGCACCATTACTTAACAAGGCAGTCTACGACATAACTCAACAACTGCAACAGCTCTCACACAGAGTGTCCATAAATGAACAACAGCTTAGTACTATCACACATGAGGTCTCAGATATCCAAAGAGATATCAAAAGGCTAAATACAGAGAATTATCAGCTGTGGAACCGAGTGGAGGACCTGGAGAACAGGTCGCGCAGACACAACATCAGATTGGTGGGCCTGCCTGAATCCATTAAGGGCCCGGCTTTAGCACAATTAATACGCAATACTTTGCCCTCTCTGTTAAAGATTGAAGAAACATGCCGCGACATGGTCGTGGAGAGAGTACACAGAGTAGGCCCACCCCCTCCAGACCAAGACCTAGGGACACCTTGTTTAAGTGTATGAACTACCTCCACAAGGTTGAAATTTGGACGGCCTCGAGGAAGATCAAAGACCTGACCTGGGAAGGGCACAAACTACACGTCTTTCAAGATTACTCTGCAGAGTTATCAAAAATGAGAAAAGCCTTTTCACCTATATGCACAAAACTGGCTAATGAAGGACGCAGATTTGGGCTCATGTATCCTGCAAAACTGCGTATTTATGATGTATCCATGTACAAAGACTTTTCTACCCCTAAGAACGCCTAAACATATCTCCGGGAAATGGCTCATGCTGCTTCTTCCGCAGATATTTCACCTATATGCACAAAACTGGCTAATGAAGGACGCAGATTTGGGCTCATGTATCCTGCAAAACTGCGTATTTATGATGTATCCATGTACAAAGACTTTTCTACCCCTAAGAACGCCGAAACATATCTCCGGGAAATGGCTCATGCTGCTTCTTCCGCAGATATCACAGACACAACTCCCTGAACCCTCTTCAACTTCCACAGGAGAATGATCCTCTGAAGCTTCTCAGCATAAGTACCACAACCACCCCCCCCTCACCCCCCCCCCTTTTCTGTTCTGGACTATGGCTGGTGAATTACACACTACAGAAAATCCCCCCCCCCCCACGTGATACTACTCCTGTGTGGCCACATTCTGCAGCCCTAGAACTGCCAAATCCGGCTCGGGCACATACGAGACTTACTCCCCCGGAGTCAAACGCTCAAGACAGGATATATAGCCCAAGCTAAAAGAAGTTGCCTGTCCATTTTTGTTGAAATAATATACCCCTGATGCTCCACCTCATTACATTAGGAGGAATGGCGAACCCCCCCCCCCTCCATCTACCCCTTCCCCCCCCTCCATCTACCCCTTCCCCCCCCCTCCCCTCAAGAAGATTACGTGGGGCGGAGAGATGGAGCTGGCTGCCGGTCACAGGCTCCATTTTACTGTTAATTAGTTAAAGTATTTATGGAAGTGCTGTCTTGATGCAATTGCCCCAAGACATGATAAGTTTGCTCTTAGCAATGTGGTTTAGTTCCTTTCTTTTGTATTCCTCTATCTCTATCTCTACTTTTATATTCTTTTTACTCCCTCCCCCCTCTTCCCCACTCCCTCCCTATATGTCATGTATATACAAAAGATGATTGGGTATACTTATGGTAACCGAATTAACTGCTACTGCTGGGATGGCGGAGGCCTAGGATTCTTTTTCGCACTCTGTGGTGAGCCATGCCTGACTTGACCATATGTTCGTGGAATGTGGGAGGTATCAACTCCCCAATTAAGCGTAGGAAACTGTTACTCTATCTAAACAAAAATAATATAGACCTAGCTTTTTTACAGGAAACACACCTGAGGGCTCCTGAGACCGTGAAACTACAGATGCTGGGTTGGTCCGTAGTGGCGTCATCCCCTTATACCTCGAAAGCACGCGGAGTGGTGATACTGGCCAGACGTGCGTTAACGCTGGAGATATTGGAGACTAAGACGGATGACAAGGGAAGGTACGTGGTGGCATCTGTCTGCTTAGCCGGTAAACAATAAACTTTAGCAAACGTTTACGCTCCCACACCGTACTCTAAACACTTTTTCCGTTCCATAATAGCCATACTGACTCCATACATAGACAAAAACCTTATACTGGGAGGTGATTTTAACATTGTCATGTCCAATACACTAGATAGGTCCTCCCAAAGACGCACCCCTACTCACTCACCAAGAGTGGGCCTTGCCCTACTCCAAGAATCATTACAGGTGGTCGATGTCTGGAGGGCTCACCACACCCTAGACAGAGACTATACCTGCCTCTCATCAGCCCACGGCACCCTCTCTCGTATCGATTGCATATTTCTATCCTTAACTATCTTTCCTCTCTCAACGAAGTCCTTGATAGCACCAATAGTTCTATCAGATCATGCCATGGTGACAACATATCTGCACATCCCTGATGAATCTGGTTCTGGCAAAGTATGGAGATTACCCTCCAGATTTTGTAAATCACAAAAATTTAAAGATATGCTGGAAGCAGAAATTCAAAAATACTGCATAGACAATGCGGAGATGGCAATCTCAAACCCCTCCCTTTTCTGGATGGCCCTAAAACCAGTACTACGGGGATCTGTGATATCATTCACGGCAGCAGCCAATAAAACGTACGCCAAAAAATACTTAGATCTACAGACAGCACTAACCACAGCCTTCCAGGCCTACAAGGCCTCCCCCTCCCCAGGACTCAAACAGACTTATCTTTTAGCAAAAACACACCTAGATGAATATCTGGCAGAAATGGGCGACAGGTACCTCTTCAATGTGCATTACAAATTCTACCGCTTTGGAAACAAGGTAGGAGCCCTATTATTGAATCTCCTCAAAGGAACATACAAACCCGCAGTGGTACACCCCTTACGTAGATCAGATGGGTCACTGACCAACTCCAATGCTCAGATAGCACAAATAATGCATTAATTTTATGAACGCCTATATTCCACCTCCATTCCAGTAGAAACCCACCCACCTTCCTCGACCGATCACACCCCCCAACCCCCATCCAATAGCGAATGGGACTCCATTCTATACCCTACCCTAACAGCAGAAATGTCTACCTCTCTCTCAAAGGCCATTACAGAGGATGAAATCACTCTTGCTATAAAAGCCCTCAAAGCAGGAAAGGCCCCTGGCCCAGATGGTTATTGCGGAGAATTTTACAAACTTCAACCCGACTAAAAGGCATTATGCCACATATAATCCACCAGGACCAAACAGGGTTCATAGCGGGAAGGCACTCGGTGGTGAATGCAACGAAGGTCTTGGCGGCCTTGGTGGCCTCGACATCTTCCCCCCCTCATGTCCACACTGCAATTTTGTCTCTCGATGCCGAAAAGGCCTTTGACCTTATAGAATGGCCACACCTTTACAACACCTTAGTCAAATTCGGATTCCCGGTACAATTCATCAAAACCATTCAACTACTATACAATAACCCCCAAACCCGCAATGCATGCAACGGATTCCTGTCAGACCCCTTTATTATTGAAAAGGGCACGAGACAAGGATGCCCCCTCTCACCCTTGTTGTTCGCTATAGCGCTAGAACCATTAGCAATGATGTTGAGGTCCTCAGACACATACAGAGGTATGAGGGTGGGAGAGGCAGAGCTGAAAGTCGCGCTATTTGCCGACGACATGCTCCTGTTTATCTCTGACCCCTTGGTCTCTATCCCTGAAATTTTAAGGCTCATATCCTTATTTGGAAGTAGGGCGGGATACAAAATTAATATTAGCAAATCTGAGCTGTTACCACTCAACATCCCACAGCATGATATTTTGACCCTAACCACACAAACCCAATTAAAGATCATCCATTCCCACTTTAAGTATCTTGGAATACTGGTTCCAAAATCTCCCTCGGATATATACCATCTGAATTTCTCAACTGTTATAAATAGCATCATAACCAAACTAGACGGATGGCACAACCTACCAGTCTCTCTGATAGGACACATAGCAATAATAAAAAATATCATCTTCCCCAAAATACTCTATGTAATGCAACTTCTACCTTACACAATAGACAGGGGGGACGATCAAAAATGAAAGAAAGCCATTACAAGGTTTATCTGGCAGGGGAAAAAACCCCAAATCGCCTTCTCTAAACTGGCTATGACTAAAGAGGAGGGAGGCTCAGGTATACCAGACTTACCCGCTTATTCCCTATCCATACTTATGAGGTACGCGGCGGACTGGTTACTAGGCCAAAGCAACTATACAGATCTTACACTGGATGCACAAATCTTTCACCCATACTCACCAAATGCGCTACTCCACACCAAGAGGAACCTGATCCCCCCTGAAATCTTAGGCCACCCGCTCTTCCATGACACATACATGAGCTGGATAACACTCAACAAGAAGCTCAAGACACGCCATGAAGCTACTCCCTATGTTCACCTTTGGGGAAACCCCTCCTTCATTCCCTCATTACACAATGTCACTTACCTCCAGTGGAGGGAGAGTGGACTGTCTTCCGCAAACCAAATTTTCGATCCAGGGGGTGTGTTTCTTCCGTTTCATGATCTGAGAGAACGCTTCCTCCTACCCAATTCTAACTTTTTTATGTATCTACAGTCAAGGCACTACATACAATCCTTACAACTTACTAACAACACACAGTCGTCTTTAACCAGGATTTTGGGGGTGCTGAGGAGATGGGAAACCTGGCCATATAAACTGAAGCAAATATACACACTTATAGTTAATGCTCCCTCCACTGCACTCATAACGAAGCTGGCAGACAGATGGCACCACGATGTGAAAGATATTAGACAGCAACAGATCTTACTAGTAACTATATACCTACAATGAAAATTTTACATTCAGCCTATTTGCAAGAAGTACATTTTAGGACCCTTCACAGGGCCTATATGCCACCGAGTGTCAGGGCACACTTTGTACCTGACGAGGAGGGACGCTGCCCTAAGTGCGACATGCTGTCAGCGTCTCTGATTCACTGTTTCTGGGACTGTCATAAGATCAAAAAATACTGGAATAAGGTTTTGCACATTAAAATTTCACCCAGCCTGGCAGCCTGTATATGCGCTAATTTCACGGGGTGGGCGGACATGGCTCAATACAGAGAGGCGATCCCATTACTCATAGTCATGTTCACAATATCTAAGAAATTGATATTAAAACACTGGACAACCAAGGCTAGTCCGAGGTTGGGAGATTTACACAGAATGGTGATCCAACAAATGTATTATGACTGGAAACACCTGACCGAGTCGCCCCACGCTAGTGCCTCCCGTTTCCACAGGAAATGGGGAAGATATGTTCACACGCTCGACCCAGACACCCAATCAAAGATTTACAGGTATGCAGAGTTTCAGTCATGGTCTATGGGCAGACAGACCACGGTAGTAGGTGCAGATCAGAACGACTCAACAAACAACCCCAATAATGAGGTCTGATCTAATCGTCAAATCAGTATAAGATTTCTCCGACCACTATCCACGACTGCGATAGATATGGCCTCCCTCAGAGCCTTCTAAAATCCCTGAGGCACATAAAAAGGGCCCGAACCAACCCAGGTTTTAGGAAATGTTGAAAGAAAGAAGACCCATCAATCAACGTGTATTTCCCTCCCCCCTTCTCCCTCCCCCTCTCTTCTTCTTTATTTCTGCTTTCTTTCTGATTCCCCAATGTAATGCACATGCCGTCGATACTGTATGATAAGTTATAAGAGCGAGTGGGACAACACACCTATATACCAGGGCGAGCCGTTTATACTGCCTAGGCTCAATGACCCACCCGGGCCAAATTTCGGGACTGAAAGCTTGAGTAGTAAGCTCTTTTTTCAAACTAGCTGAACAAGAAGACACCTGTGACCCACGGATTGGGAATGGCCAAAACTTTTGTATACCTTGTACCCCCCTGGACTCTGCTCCATCTGATAACACAAGTTGTTCCTCTTGAAGCATAGGAGGCATTAGACATTGTTTACAGATATTGTTTATTGATATCATTATTGTTAATGCATATCTGTGAATATGTACCCATTGAAATAATAAAATGTTTATAAAAAAAAAAAAGAGGCTGAGCTGCTAGAAAAAAACCCCAATGGATTAAACGAAAAAATAGCGTGGAATGCGTTCATCTGACCTTAGCCCCAGGGACATACAGAAATTTGATCAAGTGTCATGTTCAAGTATAACATATAACAGTTTAATGCATATCATCATTTTGTACAATGTAGCGTTGCCTAGAAAAGCGCAGATAATTCTGTGTGAATCTCTCACACATAGATAGCCGCCCTCATACAACCTTATTTACAACATAGATGAATTACATATATATATATATATGGTTACCATCGTTTTAATTTTTTTCCTTAAAATTTCTCTTTCATAGTTATGCCATGTCACTTTTTTTTCTAGCAGCTCAGCCTCTTTATTAGAAGTGTAATATTGTTCACTGTTTTTTTATATCCAACAGTCTGTTACTGCTGGTCCTAAACTCACAGCCCGTTACGGAGCCGATGAAGCCCAGAAGCCAGCGTCTACGGTAACCCAGCAGCGGCCCGCATCACACAGTGGGCGGAACTGAGAACCCGGAAGTTCGGCCGGGCGACACCGGCGTCCGTGATGGTTTCTCATTTGCACGAGCTGCTAGATAAGGTAGGAGAGCACACTGCTCTAATCTTTTGCACAGCACTATCAGCACTTTTCTAAAGCACACGTCCTGAGGAAAAAGCTGACACGGCTTTGAAACGTCGACCATGCTTTGAATGACCATGCCCTGTATCACTATTTAACCCTTGATAAAAATTGGATACAACCAACGCCCGTGAGTGCCGCCTGTCTGTTATAGGGGTCACCTACTCCTGGGACATCTATCTGCATACTACTTCGAGGAAGGCACCGGGGCACTTTACATCATCGACGAGAGTGCCGGACAATCCATTCCCCTATATATATATATAATTGTATTTGATTTTTTTTCCGTGTATATGATGCAGTGCTAGTGGCGAAATTTAATTTATTTATTTGCAAATTGAATCATTTATTTGGCATGCAGGGTAAATATTGGATGGTGCTACATGTAGCCTACAAATTCTGGAGAGGTTTATTTTTAATCTGCAAATAAACCTCTCCAGAAGTTTTGACATGCCCCTCTCATATTAAAAGCTTTTGGCACATTTACAATCTGAACTACCTGTATTGCAACATGGTTGCACCATGGTACAAAGCTACAGTTCCTGTACTCACTTTTTTTGCTTTGCTCCTAGCAGATCACGGGCCTGATTCCAGTATGATCAGTTCCCCATGTGTTTGCATGGGGGACCAATATTGAAGCACTCTGCAAGCGCATATTTGCTTATGTGCATGTGCAGGGCTTCTGTGCAGGCACTTCAGTGACTTGCATAGTCTTTGTGGTTTTTGCACAGGGTGGGGGATGGATGGAGGTGGGCAAGGGGAGTCACATACGAACATCCTGCGTTACCAGTGGGTTTATTAAAACCGAAATGCTGAGTGTGCCAAGGAAAACACTGGGCATTCCCATGCATATGCAGGCAGGCACCTGCCTGCCGGGGGCAGGCGGCATACATCACAGGACGTCAGCTGCCAGCCCAGTTCTCAGACTAGATGCCTAAAGTCTAATTCAGTAAAGACTGACTTAGATTTGCTAGGACTGCAGAAATCATTCGATGGTCGGCAACATTCAAATTATTTGGGGCCCGCACACTACCTTGGGAATCAATGTTTATGCAAAACATTTTATCGCAGTGCGGTGAGTACAATTGCTGGGCACAGGCATTTGCATGCCTGCAGGGCAGCGTTACAAGGCTCGCTAAGCAGTGAACTACCACTACTTAGTGAGCCAACCAGAATCAGGCCCCATTTGTACACCTTGCGGCACCTAACATAAAAAAAATGTTATTTAACAAATAAATATACAGTACAAATAAATGTAAACTGCTTTCACTTGTCTACTGCTTCTTTACATTCATTGTTACCAAACTGTAATTATTGTAATTGTAATTATTAAATAACAATATATTTTCCAGCCTCAGAAAAAAATTGTTCCTCATTATGTTGTCTGATGCTATTGTCTATGGTCTAACAATGGTAAAAGAAAAACAACAACAATCAATCAGGCACAAAGACGTGTGCTAAACAAAGCTGTTAACAAAAAGGCAAAGTGTGCATTCTAATCTGAGTTTGTCTGAGATAACTGCATTCTTCATACTTAAGAATATCCGGTACTTGTGTATTATCTGGGCGCCCATCACATTGCATTGCATACCACTAATTAAGGTATGTGATGGCATGCGATGGGACCCGATTTGAGGGTTTCCAGGGCCGACCATAAAATTTTAATACCGCGTCGCATCGCATGCCATTATAATGGCATGCCATGTGACGCGATTATACCCAATTTTACATTGTACAGACTATGGGTGCTGGCTATGTGAAATGACCCCCCCATTGTTAATGCCCCCCATTGTTAAAGCCACCTCAGTATCAACGCCAATCCGAAGCGTGGCGAGCTCGACGAGCCCGCAAGGGGCGGCGGTACATGTCCTCCGACCTTTTCATACCCCCACTCTCCACGTCGGCGTGGAGTTGACTCTATATAGTGTGGCGAGCGCAGCGAGCCACCGAGCCTGAAGCGTGGCGAGCGTACGCGGAATAAATGAGAAGTAATCCACATGCGCTCACCACGCTTCAGGCTCGGTGGCTCGCTGCGCTCGCCACACTATCTAAAATCAACTCCATGCCTACTTGGATAGTGGGGGGAAGGAAAAGGTCGGAGGACATGTACCGCCGCCCCTCGCGGGCTCGCTGCACTTGCCAAGCTTCGGGTTGGCATTGATACTGGGGTGGTGTTAACAATGGGGGCATTTCACATACTAATTACCCATCAGGGTGGGTGTACAATTAAAAATCGGGTCTGGGGGGTGCATTTAACATAGGAATCAGGCATCAGGGTGCCTGTACAATTAAAAATCAGGTCGCATCACATGGGATATGATCGCATGCGATGCAAACGATTTTTGATTGTACAATGCCCTACGATGGAAATCTTGGGCGCCCAGATAATACACAAGTACCGAATATCCAATTCTCACTGCATACTGTAGCTATTTATTATAATGTTATGTTCTGAGATTGATTTGCTATTTGCTTTTTTTATCTTAGTGTGTCATATCCTTTTTTTTAACTGACTGTATACATATAACACTGATTCTATTATACAGTTGTGCTCATAAGTTTACATACCGAAGCAGAATTTGTGATTTTATGACCACTTGTGAGAGAATATGAATGATAACTCGCAAACTTTTCTTTCACTCATGGTTAGTGGTTGGGTGAAGCCATTTATTGTCAAACAACTGTGTTTAGTCTTTTTAAATCATAATGACAACAGAAACTACTCAAATTACCCTGATCAAAAGTTTACATACCCTGGATATTGTGGCCTGATAACATGCACACAAGTTGACACAAACAGGTTTGAATGGCTACTAAAGGTCACCTGTGATCTGTTTGCTTGTAATCAGTGTGTGTGTATAAAATGTCAGTGAGTTTCTGGTCTCCTGAAAGACCCTTGCATCTTTCATCCACTAACGTGTCTGGATTCTGAGTCATGTGGAAAGCAAAAGAATTGTCAAAGGATCTACAGGAAAAGGTAATTGAACTGTATAAAACAGAAAAGGGTTATAAAGAGATATCCAAGCAATTGAGAATGCCAATCAGCAGTATTCAAACTCTAATTAAGAAGTGGAAAATTAGGGATTATGTGGAAACCAAATCACGGTCAGGTAGACCAACAAAAATTTCAGCCTCAACTGCCAGAGAAAATCGTTCAGGATGCAAAGAAAAATCCACAAATAACTTCAGCTGAAATACAGGACTCTCTGAAAATCAATCAGCCCGGAAGCTGCGCATGGAATGTACTTAGATGTTCCAACATGACAATGATCCAAAACACAAGGCCAAGTCAACCTATCATTGGCTACAGCAGAATAAAGTGAAAGTTCTAGAGTGGCCATCTCAGTCTCCTGACCTCAATATCGTTGAGCCACTCTGGTAAGATCTCAAACGTGCAGTTCATGCAAGACAGCCCAAGAATTTACAGGAACTGGACACTTTTTGCCAAGAAGAATGGCAGTTTTACCATCTGAGAAAATAAAGAGCCTCATCCACAACTACCACAAAATACTTCCAGCTTTCATTGATGTTAAAGGAGGCAATACATGGTATTAAGAACTGGGGTGTGTATACTTTTGATCAGGGTCATTTGGGTAATGACATAATGGGTATGTCATTATGATTTAAAAAGAGTAAACACAGTTGTTTGACAATAAATGGCTTCATCCAACCACTAACCATGAGTGAAAGAGAAGTTTGTGAGTTATCATTCACATTCTCTGACAAATGGCCAGAAAATCACAAAATCTGCTAGGGTATTTAAACTTATGAGCACAATTGTATGTACTGTATACAACTCCCATTTCTATCTGGTAGGCAGTTTTTACATATATTCCTGTATATAGTACCTCTATAGAGTGGGAGGAAATAACTCTTTATTCCTCTTCCATTCCCTATTTTCCTCTCTCCCTTCTTTACTTCTCCCTTCTTTACTTAGAAGTTACAATAAAAACAATTTCCCACTTTAAATAGCATATTATGTTCTCTAATTTGTTGAGTGATACTCGCAGTTCCAAGAGGCACCATTGCACCACGATGATGTCAGTATGCATGTTTACATATAATAACTATATACTGTGGAAGTCTAGTTGCACACACGCCATTTTAGGATAGTATGGCCGCCATTTTGGTTCGCAGAGTTGCGCAAATAAAGTTTCCATACCCGAGTATGTGTGACAAAGTGGACCAGAAGAGTAGCCATACTATCACACATAAATTCATAATAACATACTTACACTAAATAAAATATAGTTAAAGGTTTAGAACGCCACACATAGCTTAGTTAGCCCTGCATACATCTGTCTGTATCATGTTTAGTACCGTTCCGTTCCGTTTCTTATGCGTAGTATTCCGGTCATTGCGAATATTTCGCAATAGACACGGCCCGATAGTTATGGACATAATCCATATTCCAGAGACAGTTTCTGTTGAAAGTATGTAACAAAGGAATCTGGATGAAACTGGTTCTTATCACTGCTGACGCCGAAACCATCAAACAAAGGACTCTTAAAGTTCACTCCCCTGCACCTAGTCAAACCAGTTGTATCATCTTACCCTCAATCACAGTGGACCTGACATACGATCTCTGACCAATGGAAATGGCCTTTGACCTCCCCCTTCTGACCCTATAAGATAGGCAACCCAGAGCAGTCACAGTCACTTCGGCACATCTACCTTTCCCTGACTTTCCACCGGACTATAGTTCATCCCTGAACGATAGTGAGCTCTGACCGGACTGCGCTTTGCATATTTGATGAGACGGTAACGGTTGCATTAACGGTATTTATTCTTATTATATTGTTGGCTGATTGTGTCTTGTATCTGTTTCCTTCCCCCTAGCAGAGCCTGATTATAGTATTTTATTGTTAGTCTATTGTATTACCTGTTAAACCTGTATTTTCTATTCCTGTAACCCCCTTTTGTCCATTAGGGACTTAAATACAACCTTTTTGCGGAGTTCTTATCTCCTTACTTCTATACTGTGGTTTGTGTCTGTTATTCGCATTTAGCGATAAAGGTATATTACGGACACTATCCTTAAAGGTATATTCGCAGATTAGAGACAAAGTACTGCGAAGGGATCTCTTATTAAGGTATCGGTTCTTGGTGTATAATATACAATAAAGGTAAGCTACGCTGCGCTACGTTTTGTTCGCACGTAGTTAGGTATAAAGGGTACTCAGGTTGCGGACTTATTACGTAACCTGCGCTTTTCACTTATTGTCTCTCTGGTCATATTTAATCGCCATTAACAATTGGGGGCATCGTCCATCCGCTCCACATTCCAGAACTCAGTACCAGGCGTGCGACCCGACCTATACCAGCAAAAGGGTGGAAGTATTATCCATTGCTGGATAGGCCGGGTCCGCGGCGGTGCGGGGTTTGGGAAGTGCTAGCGTTGAACCCGGAGTACAATAAGTGAAAACCACGTGTTTAAAGCATATATTAAGTATTTAGTAAACTGTACTTCTGCCTGCCACAAGTAGTTTAACGGGGTATAGTGTCTTGAGTTGCTTGTTCATTACAGTATATGTACCACGTGCGATAAGGTTCGCACACGTGGAGTCTGTGTTTATTATAGTACATAGAGGATCCCCTCTGTGCAAAACTATAACTTTTATTGTTAGTTACTGCAAAACCAGGGACTCCGCCACGTGGCGACAAGTCCTGGGCCTTTTGCAGTAACGTAAAGCGTCTATTGTGTATTACGCAAGGTGCGCGCGCACGTGCCCACATCGGGAAAGTTTCGCATCTTTGTACGTGATTTACGGATTAAGTGCGGGATTTATTTCGCATCGTGATACGTAACTTTCGGACGGAGTTAAGGGATTTATTCCACATTTAGGCGCAATTACTGCGTATAGCGAAACCCGAGCGCAACCTTGCAAATACACTATAGAACACGTGGGTGGCCGATTCATCGGCGGCCTGTGAACAGCGCACGTACACACGTGGCTGTTCATTGGTACTGCACATGCAGCACACATAGGAACTCAAAGGTGAACAGTATTAAACCACTAGCCTTATTTAAACAGTATAGTAATATACTGCGAATGGGGCGGTGATTAATAAAAGAAAATAAGTTTTTCTTTTTGTTCATTTTTTTTAAGCAAGCAACTCAAGCATTATTTTAATAGATTCCTATAGCGTATTATAAGGGATTTATACCTGCATAAGTATTTAGTGAAAAGCTACGGGCCTGGGAAGATTTTCTGTACAGAAATATTTCAAAAATAAGCATAAGACCAAGGTGTAACTAGCGCCCAGTGTGAAAAATAACTGAGGCGAACGGGTGTGTGACGGCACGACTCAAGCGCAGTGTAGTCCAGTGTAGGACAGTCCAGTTAGGACAGGGTGTACGTGCCGACGTACACATAGGAACTGCCCCTTCAGTGGAAATAAATTCTGCTAGGAGGGTACAAGAAGATACATCGGAACCCAGTTGTTTCCGATTAGCTACTTTAGAAATCCAGTTTCTGGGGGCACAGGAAAACAAGTTTGTTGGGCCCTGGAGAAATTAGGCCGCGCCTTGCAAGTTGACTAGAAGTTCGCTGCTAGTTGAAAGACTTGGTGATTGAGTACATTACCTTGCATTGTGGGCTTCACGCTTGATTGCGGAATAGTGCCACTGTGTGGAGAAGTGAGTGGTTGGGGAGCTCTCAACTTAAATAACCCAGCGGTATCTATTAAGCTGTGAACGTTTATTCCTGTAATTATGGGTCACGCTGTGATAACGTGCATGTTAGGGAGGAAGCAAGCCGGCCAAAAGGATCGGCGGCTTTTATTATGTGCAGGAAGCACGGTGAACTCGCAGTTGTTTACCAAAATAAATGGAGAAAAATGACACAAGGCAGCAAGTTAGAATTTCCCAGTGTTGGTAGCTTCGATCCAGAAATCTTATCGGCAGTAAAAGATGAAATATGCCTACTCTCCAGTCGTAAGGAGAGAGTGAAGCATATAGATATTCTTAAATTGTGGCAGAAGGAAGGACAGGAACAATGGGGAATCAGAGGTCTGGCAATACCAGACGCAATCAGCCACAATAAAAATGCAACCGCTGCCACAATAGAATCAGCTCCCCCACCACCATATGTGCCGAAGGGGTTAATGACTCATAAGAAAGACATGAGTAATAATGTATCCATTGCTAACTTGTACGCTGTTTTTACCCCCTATAAGCAAGATACAGATCCACAAGGGAGATTCCTGACATCAGCCATCCCTTGCGAAGCTAGCAGAAAGGAGAGAGAGGCTGAGACAGCCCAAGCTGCTGCTGCCATTCTGGTCGAGGAGATGGCTGATGCCAGGAACACGATTGGAGACACAGGTAAGTACACACAACACAACACAGAGATAGTTGCTCCTGGGATGTTGTCCAATGGTGCAGGGGGGATACAGATCCACCCTCTGCACACAGTGGAACCTCCTTGTGGACGGGGAGACGGGGATGAGGTAATGCCTGTAAAGGATAGTGACATGCACAATACATGGACACGACTGGAACGTCATTCAATCATCAAAAATTTCCCTGATCCCAGCAAAGATCTGGCAAAGTGTCAAAAATTTGTAAGGGAGCGAGGAAATTCAGATGAGCCCACCAATAAGGATTGGCGATACATGTTGAGAGCTTGCCTCCCTTCACACATAGATGTCCAGAAGTTCATTCGAGACAGTGGTGTGGAGGGCGATAAGATTTTAACTGAACAGGGCAACCAGGAAAATATACGCCTAATAAATATACAATTGGGTGTATATTTCCCAGCGACAGTTGAAAATACCCTAGGGTTCACCATCACACAGAAAGATGGTGAGTCCACCAGCGGATATTTCAACCGTGCTTTACAGGCGTTGCCAAAACACTCTGGTATCCCCAGCCCCAGGGACAACATACATCTTAAGGGAGGGATTGTCTCTGTGCTGATACAAGGTCTTAGGGAAAATCTGAGAACCAACACAGAAACCATTCACCCCAACTGCAGACAGATGTCAATACACACTTTAAAGAAAACTGCTGTTGATCTGGACAAACGATTTATGACAGAAAGACAAAACCAAATGGTATGTTTCAAATGTGAAAACAAAGGACACATAGCCAGACATTGCAGGGTAAGTAACCATAGGAAACATAACACATATGTAAGTAACTGGGAGACACAATGGGAGAAGACAGGTAGGTCTCAACACATAGCCATAGCCCCACCTAGTAGCCAACGCCGCCCTAAGCATGACACATATATGCAAACAGGGAGTAGGACACACATACACCCCACATCCAGGTAACATAAGACAATATCTGAGGGAGGAGCCTCAGATATGGGTAAGTGGAATAGTTTAAATATAAAGGTTTTTTTTGCATCAAACCCGTTAACAACATTCCCTCCTGGTCTAGGTTGTGCCAAGCAATTAGTAGCAGCAATTGGGGTAACAGGAAAAATACAGCATTACCCACTGACGAAACCAGCAGATGTTACAAGCGGGCCTCTGCATACCAAACAATCTTTTCTGTTGGCTGCAGCGGCCCCGAATAACCTCCTGGGTAGAGATTTACTATGTAAAATGGGATGTGTCATCTACTGCACCCCTGATGGGGTATTTCTGGACACTCCTAGAAATCTTACACAAGAATTGCAAGATATGCTGGACCGTCCTCAGAGGCTAATGTTGTATTCCACTGTTATAGAGACAAATCCATCTAAGGTAGCTAAAAACTACAGCACAAATACCGAGTTCCCTTTGAACTAAAGATGGGAAGGACACAGGATCAATGGCAACCATAGCTTCAATAGAAACCCTGTTAAAAACAGAAAGTATAGCGCCCCAAAGTACAGCTTCACCATTTGAAATCTGAGGTTGAGCTGGAAAAATACCCAGTGAAATAACAAGGTTCCCAAAATAGAACTTTTAACTAAATACCCCTAGACACAGCCCATAGTCACAACCACACTGGGAAACAGAAAGAAAGGGAGGGCTTACAAATCAGAACAGGAGTTGAACAGGGTAAGAACCAAATAGTTGAGAGCCAATTCCCCCATAGTGCTAAATCCTGGTGTCATTAAAAAAAAAGGTAAAAGAAAAATGTCCAGTTGAAAATAAATGTACACATTACTGTCATAAATATTTTCTAGTTTTTGAGTTTTTCTTTCTCTCTTTTTCCAATTTTTTTTCCTTCCCCTACTCTTCTGTTCCAGAAACCCACAAATCATAGAAAAATAGTTCGAAGAATCTGTCGCACTCCCAGCAGAGAAATACAATTGTGAATATGCGGTACCCCGTAAAGCGAGTAGTCACAATATAGATATTTTTCAGTAAATCTTGAACAAAGTCCCAGTAACTTTAAGCATTGCTCCTAATGTTACCCAGGGCAACCACGGCCACCATCTTGTGAAAAGCAGTCCAAGTAATGCACAAAGCATTCCCCTTCTACAAAGAATGAAAAGGGTTGTAAAACGCATTTACATATAAATAGGTACAATCGCAAAACCCATGTCTTCACAGACAAATGTGGATAGTAAAGAAGAAGAAACAGGCCTGATTACAGCTTTTTGCCATGGGTAAAACTGACACAAGAGATCATGTGACTTAGAATATTAGACCTGCTGAGGGGGCGACAGATATAGTGACGTAAGAAACCTGGTGATGCCAGCCTGACCAATGTCGTACTGCAGTGTACAATTAAACCCTATTATTTGAGCACTTCCTACGTGTCTACACAGTGTAGTTGCCATAGCACTACCGGTAAACAAAACTGAGAATGTGGTGTTGGGGTGTGTTTTAACTGTTTATGCTCCTCATATAGTCTGGACATTCCTAAAATTCTGCCTAAACATGTGAAAAATATTCATCAGCCAAGTCCACTAAATGGGAACTTGCATTGATGTTACCAGTAAAACGGGTAATATTGTAATCCCAGCAACACTCCTACCAGGTGTGCCCTCCAAGGCACAAAGGGTGGAGTGGTGCTGAGGTTGCTGGAATGGTGGAGTTTGGGGGGAGCCGAGACGAATATGATTGCATGACATGTTTGAATCAGACCTTTGCAGCATGCCCCCAAAGGGTGGTAACAACCCACTGGAAGAGGAAAAATCATTTTTCTTTCCACAACACAGAGAGGGGAAAATTGTACACTGGCTATACCGTAATAGATGGAAAAGGCATAGTAGAGGCTGAACCCATTGGACGTCTCACTCAGCAACAGCAGTCTCATTAGTAGTACTGCGGGCTGAGAGAAAAAACAGCCAATATTCATGCCGACTCCAAGTACGTTTGTTGGGGTAATACAGAAGATCTTAGGCCCTATGGCGCCTCAGATGTTTTGTTTCAGTAACTGGCACTCCAGTGGCGCAAGCGTTGTAAGTTTAAAAGATTTCTGACAGTCACACAACTGCCGGACAGAATGGCTGTTATCAAGTGTAAAGCCCACATCTTCGATGAGGATTCAGTGTCACTTGATAATGAACATACTGGCAAGGCAGCTGGGTGAGCCATGCGCTCTGCGGATAATATTTGGATGGGTTAATAGATTGGTATATCGCGCATCCAGCAGCCAATAGCCTAATATTCCACAATAAGGTCCCTCTAAACCTTCACCAACACCACAAAAAAGAAATTGGAATCAGACTTATCCGGCGCTTGGGATCTTGATTACACCAGGATCTCTCCGGTGACCATTTACATATAAATGAGAAAAAAGTGTGTAATAGTGAAGTACGTTTTTTTAAACACTTTCAATTTAATACATTTCTCATAAAAACATGGTTGCTAAAAACACACATATAAAATCTCAATACATAAAACAATTAGCACCGTTTTAAAGTGCATAAGTGGAATCCAGAATTAGGAAAGTACTGAGAATTACCGGGTGGAGTGGGAACTGATACACGGAACAGTCCCAAATCAGCTTTAGTAGTGCAGTCCTATGGAGTAAATCTGCTGGGCTCCAGGTCCTGTCACAAATCCCCGGGTGTCAGTCACAAATTAAAACCTAAACAAACAAAATCTAGAAATAGAAAGAAGAAAAAAAGTAAACCCATCCTCACAGAGGGAAGTAATGAACCCTTGGAGGAAAGAGGTAAAATTAAAATTTTTAACCTTAGTAACCATCTTCTAGAAACGGCAGAAATAGCCGTTCTGGAAAAAGGGTTAAAATATGCCCCCTCACTCCCGCTAAACAAATTCAACACTTTTGTGGATTTAAACAAATTCATTCGGAAACTCAGCTTAAAAAAATTATTTTTAGGTAGAGATGTAGAGGTGGAAGAAGAAGAACAAACTACTCCATTTAAACCAAAGTCCATTTTTAATCCTATCCACATGAGAGGGAATTTTATAGAGACATTCCTCAAATTGGTGTCAGACGACATAAAAGAAATGGCTCCCAAAACTAAAAATTGTAACCTTACTTTCAAAGAAAGGGCAGCCCTAAGGAAACTTAGGGAAAATGAAAATCTGGTGATTAAGCCCACGGACAAAGGGGGAGGAATTGTCATAATGACTAAGGAAAACTATGACAAAGAAGTTTATAGACAACTCCAGGAGGGTAACACTTATACCAAACTAAGATGCGATCCCACTACTAAAATTCTGGAGAAAATTAAGGACCTTTTAAATATTTATAAAGAAAAGGAAGTAATATCAGAGAAGGAGTATTCCTTTCTCCTAAATGAGGAACCATCCCTCCCTGTTCTCTATATTCTCCCAAAGGTCCACAAAAACCCCCTTTGCCCCCCAGGCAGACCGATAATTTCGGGGATTGGGTCATTAACGGCCAATCTCTCGGAATATATCGACTATTTCCTCCAACCATTAGTAACCAGAAATAAATCACATCTTAAGGATACTGGGGACATCTTAAACATCTTACAGAATGTCAAATGGGAGGAGGATTATATGCTAATTACAGCGGATGTAAAATCGCTCTATACTATAATCGAACATCGCAAAGGCATAGATGCCCTTAAAAAAGTTTTAAGTACAAGTGATTTGGGTAACGACCTACAAGAATTTTTAATACATGGAGTACGTTTTATTTTAGAAAACAACTATTTCTCGTTCAACAGTGGTTTTTACTTACAGAATGTGGGCACCGCGATGGGCACCAGGTTCGCCCCCAGTTATGCTAATATCTTCATGGGGCAATGGGAAGAGGAAAATATCTGGAACCATTGTCCTCTGGGGGCGAACCTGGTGCTATGGAAACGTTACATCGATGATGTCTTTTTTATCTGGAAGGGGGGAGAGGAGCTTTTAAACTCATATTTTACATATCTTAATACAAATATGTGGAATATAGAATTCTCATATGAGAAAAGCCGCGAGGAAGTCAATTTCCTCGATATCTCCATATATATCGAAAATAATGTAATACACACACGAAACTATAGTAAACCAACTGATTCAAATGCCTATATCCAGGCTACTAGTTGTCATCATCCAAATTGGCTTAGCTCAATACCAGAGGGCCAATTTAGGCGCTTAAGAAGGAATTGTACTGAAAAAAGCGTCTATATTGATCAGGCAGTAGGGATGAGCAACAAGTTCAAATCTTCTGGATATGTAGGAGACAAAATCGATGGTGTCAGCAGTAAAGTGGCTGAATTAGATAGGTCAATACTCCTCAAACCATCTGAGAGAATAAAAGAGGATAATTCATCTGCATTCCAATGGGCCTTTATCACTACCTTTAATAGTCAATATAAGTCCCTGGAACGGACACTACAGAAACATTGGACCATATTACAAAAAGACCCGGTAATAGGAAAACTTATACCAGAACGGCCCAAATGTATTTACAAAAGAGCCCCCACTATCAGAACACAACTGGTAAAGAGCGCAGTTCCCCCCAGCAAATCCATGACAACCATAAAGTCTAAAGGGTTTTTTAGATGTGGACTATGTCTGGGGTGTAGGGGGATACCAGGGAAAGGATCCAAAATTACCGAAATATCTATTAATGAAAAAATTGTAAAAATAGATAATTTCGTTACGTGTAACAGTAGCAGTGTGGTTTATGCAATACAGTGCAAATGTAACTTATGGTACATAGGTAGAACATCAAGGCCCCTGAAGGTGCGAATTGGGGAGCACCTCAGGAACATAAGAAATGGCTTTAAAACCCATGCACTATCAGAGCACTTTAGGGTGCACCACAACTGCAACACAAGAGACATTTTAACCTTTTGTGGACTCAAACAAATTAAAGAAAATTGGCGACAAAAGGGGTTAGCAAAACAGCTAGCACGTGCTGAAATGCAGATGATTTATGACCTTAATACATTATTGCCTGGAGGTTTAAACTCCGATTTTGAAATAAAATGGTTTCTTTAATCTTTTTAAAGGGGTATCAAAAAACTTTCAATATGCATAAAAAATTGTTTTATTTGTACCTTATGGTGATTTTATATGTTATGTCTTCTATATAAGTTAGTTTTATACTGAGTCCAGATCTCTGTATTAATTTTGTATCTATCCATATATAGATTCATTCCGCAAGGCTATTATACATGGCACACAACGCATTAGTGCCTAGCAACCACGTACAACAAAGATGGAGGACGGCAGCGCACACAAAGGCTGCTGGTATATGAAGTTCTCCATTCTATGAACTGCGCTCAACACGGAAGTGACAGAGCGGAAATGACGTATCGGCACCAGACCCGGCTGCATCTGTGAGTCTATGGTTGCCGCGGTTACCCTGAATGCCGTCATCAGGCGGCAACAGGAAGCCCGCGCTCCCGCAAAGGACTATGGGACTTGTAGTCATCTGCTAATTAGAGTCCGGCGGAGCGCGGGAAAGTTTTAGGTATTTAAACAGACTGTATGCCCATCACAAGCACACCTTGAAAAAGTCCTCCGTTTAGAGGAAGAAACGCGTTGGTGTTATATGCATATGGACTGAAGGAAGTGACTGACACCCGGGGATTTATGACAGGACCTGGAGCCCAGCAGATTTACTCCATAGGACTGCACTACTAAAGCTGATTTGGGACTGTTCCGTGTATCAGTTCCCACTCCACCCGGTAATTCTCAGTACTTTCCTAATTCTGGATTCCACTTATGCACTTTAAAACGGTGCTAATTGTTTTATGTATTGAGATTTTATATGTGTGTTTTTAGCAACCATGTTTTTATGAGAAATGTATTAAATTGAAAGTGTTTAAAAAAACGTACTTCACTATTACACACTTTTTTCTCATTTATATGTAAATGGTCACCGGAGAGATCCTGGTGTAATCAAGATCCCAAGCGCCGGATAAGTCTGATTCCAATTTCTTTTTTGTGGCTCTGCGGATAATGTTTGTGTTCCCCCTGCAAATGTCAGTATATTCACATAGAAATACAAGATTTGTGTCCCCTGCAGGAGAAGCAGTCTGGAAGCCGAAGGGATGTGGACAGGAATAGAAAGATGGACAAGGAAAACCAGTGACTCTGAGAACATGCCAAACTGTCAGGACAGAGATAGCCCATGGCCTGACTTGTCTTGACAGGGAAGGTATGTGGAAAAATTAGTCCGAAATTACTAGTGTGCCCACAGACAGGTAAGACGACAGGATCATGCCTTACTTGTCTGGGGGAAAGAAACTGCAACGGCTGTTCCCACAGAGCCATCTCCACATCCCTCCTCCAGCAGGATCCTCTGCAGGTAATACAAAATTGGCTTTGTACAGTCCACTCTAGAAGCATTCTAGTTATTTATTTATTATATATATATATATATATATATATATATATGTTGACGTTTGTGTGTATAGATATGGCAGCCCAGAAGCACCCTTGAGTATGCAAGTATATATATATATATGAAAGGTTTAAGTCATGTGTGAACCTTTAGGGACTGATGGTACACCCCATAATCTCTTTTTGTAGTAGTAGAATCACTCTCAGAATTCCACCTCATTTGTCCCCATCGAAACATTGCGTGGCCACCAACCCCAGGTTATGGTAATCCCACAAGGAGATCCTAGACCACAAATGCAAGTGATGTATCCACACCTGGAAAACTGCAGCAAAAGGACTTTGTTGACACCTGTTGTGAACTGTCATAACCATGAACCAGGAGATGTTGTTGTTGTTTCCCCTGCTTTGCCATATACAGGTTGCTTGATAGACCTTTGGAAAGGACCACCCCAGATCTTGTTGACCAGCACTACCTCAATAACAAAGTCGCAGAGAGAGAGATTCGGGTACGTTCGTCATACTGCCAAAGGAACAGAAAACCAAAAGGTCCTTACACTCGAGGGCGAAAGAAAGAAATCGCTAAGAGGCACCATTTCGGGAGGACTGGAGAGCAGCTAAGGTCAAGCAACCTGTACAAGCTACAAAAGGGACTGTGACACACCCCACTGGTAACAGGTTGGAAGGATCACTAAAAATTTTTTCTCAGTTTTCTCTATTGTTGTGGGTCCTATTCTTGTCTCCCCCCCACACTATCCGTTACCGCCGCCGCACTGCTGCCAGGCATTGGACGGACGATACAGAGTTCTGAGAGTGTGTTACCCGTCCCAGTTTAGGTCAAGGTAGAATCTATAAACTTGACACATTACCCAGGACCGGATGTTTGATAGTGATAATACCATCATACTTAAAAGCATACCAAAAAAAAAGACAACAAAGAGTTCAAGGGTCTGTTGTCACAAACAGTACCTACCAAAGGATGCCATATCTGAAAAAAAACAATTGTATATAGTGTAACCACCCCTGTTTTTATTTTTATCCCAAAAATTGTACATTATCCTTCGTGACCCTGAGTAGATTGTTCGATAAATGCGGCCCATCGTTTATCCGTGATCCTGGATCGGCCAAGAGCAGATGGTTTACTCCCCTTATATGTTTATTTCATGGATCCCAATTTCTTTGTTAGGATTATGAATTTCTGTATTGCTGTGTAAAATGTTTTGTATTGTAACAGTTTTATATTTACTGTTAAAGGGTGGACTGTGGAAGTCTAGTTGCACACACGCCATTTTAGGATAGTATGGCCGCCATTTTGGTTCGCAGAGTTGCGCAAATAAAGTTTCCATACCCGAGTATGTGTGACAAAGTGGACCAGAAGAGTAGCCATACTATCACACATAAATTCATAATAACATACTTACACTAAATAAAATATAGTTAAAGGTTTAGAACGCCACACATAGCTTAGTTAGCCCTGCATACATCTGTCTGTATCATGTTTAGTACCGTTCCGTTCCGTTTCTTATGCGTAGTATTCCGGTCATTGCGAATATTTCGCAATAGACACGGCCCGATAGTTATGGACATAATCCATATTCCAGAGACAGTTTCTGTTGAAAGTATGTAACAAAGGAATCTGGATGAAACTGGTTCTTATCACTGCTGACGCCGAAACCATCAAACAAAGGACTCTTAAAGTTCACTCCCCTGCACCTAGTCAAACCAGTTGTATCATCTTACCCCCAATCACAGTGGACCTGACATACGATCTCTGACCAATGGAAATGGCCTTTGACCTCCCCCTTCTGACCCTATAAGATAGGCAACCCAGAGCAGTCACAGTCACTTCGGCACATCTACCTTTCCCTGACTTTCCACCGGACTATAGTTCATCCCTGAACGATAGTGAGCTCTGACCGGACTGCGCTTCGCATATTTGATGAGACGGTAACGGTTGCATTAACGGTATTTATTCTTATTATATTGTTGGCTGATTGTGTCTTGTATCTGTTTCCTTCCCCCTAGCAGAGCCTGATTATAGTATTTTATTGTTAGTCTATTGTATTACCTGTTAAATCTGTATTTTCTATTCCTGTAACCCCCTTTTGTCCATTAGGGACTTAAATACAACCTTTTTGCGGAGTTCTTATCTCCTTACTTCTATACTGTGGTTTGTGTCTGTTATTCGCATTTAGCGATAAAGGTATATTACGGACACTATCCTTAAAGGTATATTCGCAGATTAGAGACAAAGTACTGCGAAGGGATCTCTTATTAAGGTATCGGTTCTTGGTGTATAATATACAATAAAGGTAAGCTACGCTGCGCTACGTTTTGTTCGCACGTAGTTAGGTATAAAGGGTACTCAGGTTGCGGACTTATTACGTAACCTGCGCTTTTCACTTATTGTCTCTCTGGTCATATTTAATCGCCATTAACAATACATGCAGGTTGGTTGGTGCTTGGCATGCTGGTGGAGAGAAAACAGTGTCATGCTTATGTGCAGCATTCTAGCACCTAGGTGGTAAGTATTCTAACCCTATCCCTACTCCCCTAACCCTGCCTTCCTGTATCATAATCCTCCCCATTCACAGCTTAACCCTAACACCTCCCCTCAGCTGACTGTGCACAGGCTTGAACTGGCCCACAGGGAACTGAGGAAACCTCTGGTGTGACCCACTTCCTGGGTGCCCACCTCCTCCTTTAAAGATAAGGTTCCAGACTGTGCACTTGATTAACACAAAGTGCCTGGTCTTGATGGGATCTTAGTGACTTAGCTCAGATTTTTCCATTTGAATCTGTCTTTAGCAACTTGCACTGTCCCAAAATGTTTTAAGTCCACTGTAATCTTTCCTGTTCTTAAAAGCTTGAAAGTTACAAGCCCTCAGGGGGTTCTTAGATATGCACTGCAGATTGAAGAAAGACCCTAAGGAGTGACCAGGACAAAATAATACAATTAAACTTCATTAAAGAATGTTAAATGATAACAACGGCAGATAATGATGGTAGCAATAAATTGTATTTCCATACAGGCAATCAATAAGAAACAGTTAGTAATATAAAACTTGACTCATGGGTGGAGATGATGTTTTGCTTGATTGGAAGAATTAGTCCCGAATACTGCCCTGAGGAGGGACACTGATGCAGACTGTAATGCACTGGTGGATACTAAATGAAGAAGACACTGTAAACACTGATGTTGGGTGAACAATATTTGTGGAAGAACTTGAAGAACTGGAGGATAGATGCTAAAGTATGGAAAAATCGATGTTAACTGAAATATCAATGCTGAAGAACTGAAGAATTGATGTTAGACAATCTGTCTTTGTTGAAAAACTTTAGTACTGAAGAATTAATGTTAGATAAACTATGGATGCTGTAGAAATGAATATCAATGTTACAGTAGATGAACTATTAATGTTGAAGCACTGAAGTACCGAATAATGCATGTTAAATGAACTATCAATGTTGAAGAACTGAAGTACTAAAGAATTGATGTACTTGAAGAAATGCTGAAGAATAGGAAGAAGTCAGGTGACACCTATGAAGATAATAGGCGCTGGTCTCTTTAAGATGGGTAGCTAGTACAGGAGCTGGAATCCTGGAGACCGGCAGCACACAACCATCTACAAGAAAGACAATTAAAGCACTGATGATTTTTATCAAATTTCCCAAGATATTTATCCCCACAGGCAGAAGGTGATAGGCTGGGCAATTATGCTAGAAGCAGGCTGGAAGGTATTAGCTGCTCCGGAGTGAAAGTATGTTTGTTATTAGCATGGTTGAGGCCTACTGCATTGGTAATGGAGTGCAACAATGGCGGTGGCTCTGGAGACCACAAGGGAGCAGTCTTGAGAAAGTTTCCGGTTACCTGGGAAATAAAGCATGTTGATGTCACTACTGCATTCATCACATCCAGAATTCCTGTCTTGGAGTGCAGTGCAGCCTCCGCGAACCAGCTTGCTGTTTTGTCCAAGTGCGGCTGCATTCTATGCATAGCATCTTACCGTCTCTACCTTCATCCCGAGCTGCTTACCACCAATGGAACAGGAATCCCCCCAAGCAGTTTGCACTATACACGCGGCTGGTGGTACCATCATAAGGGGTGAGCTGGGCTGCTGCAATCATACTGCTCTTCATTGCGAACACAGAGACATATGGCGAGCCAGACTATGCATCCCTCTGTCACAGTGCTGTATGCCCGACGCTTCCATTTGCTTATCTAACATCTGCAAACTGCCAACTAACTGCATTATGTGTGTCCTGCTTACATGCTAAACTGGCTAAGACATTTCTATGAGCTTACAAACATCTGTGCTTCAGACATAAGCCATTATAATTGCTGGCTCTCACATAGACTCTCTGGCCAATTAACTGCACTGTGGATACACCCAATTTGGAATATAAACAACCAATAATAATCCTGATGTGATTCTTACTTCATTATATTTTCTTTTATTGATATGTTATATTTTTATATGTGTTTTATTCATATGGTTATTGTTATTTTATGATAATTTCATATAAAATTACATCAGCAGTTCATTGTGTTTAATTCTTTTTGCTCTTTGTTCACTGGAGGAGCAGGAGAGACCATCCAAGTGGCCGCACACTGGCAGCATAGCTGACACTGATGGAGATGTTGCCCGCCGAATGGCACGCAGACAGCGCTCATAGAATCCAGGTCTACAATGGTGAGACATTCTTAGAAGACATGTGGAAGGCAGAAATAAGTATTTAGTTACTTGGATCATGACAAATGTGTTTTGAGAGGATTGTATTGATGCATGTAAAAGGTCAATTGCCTGCTGGCTTTGATAATCATCAGTTTGCTTACAGGTGTAATAGGTCAACAGAGGATGCTTTGCTTTCTGTAGTTTTATTTTCTTGGATTTTCATACTTTCTAATTAACAGACCTCAAAAAGTGAAAATGGGTAATAAGGTCATCCATCAGTGATCAGAATAAGTACTAGTACCCGACAGGGGTGTGCTCTCTGTCCACTTTTATTTTCTTTGTTTACCCATGACTGTACTCCAAAGACTATAGCCAATTCAATTAGTGACTGATGACACTACTGTGCCAAAAATGAGAAGACGTATTGTGCTAAAGTTAAGTTTTTGTTCAAATGAACCATTTGGTCAATAATAGTTTGATCAATAATAATATAGTTTTATGTTCGAAAAAGCGAAAGAGATAATGGTGACATTTAATAAGGAGAGATATTCGGTAAGAAATCTCCAGGTTTTTTTTTAAGCAGCAATCATTTACACTACATAATCAAACTGTTTTTGCAGTGTAAATGATTGCCACTTTAAAAAAACCTGGAGATTACCAATTATCTCACTTTCTGAATCCATTAAATTTCCCCCAATATTTAAGATGGCAGAGTAGGACTGAGTCTTTATCCTTGGTTATTTACAGTACATGTTGGTGGTAGAGAAAGTTACAGATTTTAGTCACAGTTATCTCAGATGATCTGACATGGACTTCTAATATAGTACCTAAGGTTTGCTTAGGTTTTATAATTGTATTATTAAAAGTGTGCTCATGTACTTCAGGGGCGGATTAATGTCTATGAGGGCCGTGGACAACAAACTTGTGGGGGCCCCCCAGCACCCCCACACACAGACACATCCCCCTGACACACACACACACCCAGGGGGGGGGGGGTGGTACCTGGTCAGCACATGTGGGCAGGGGGTCCCTGCAGTGGCCTGGGCAGTCAGCGCTGTGGTCCCTGCAGCATATGGTAAGTCAGCGGCGGGTCCCTGGAGCAGATGGGAACTAATAGTGGTATTGGCTACTAGTTCCTATCCACCGCAAGGACCCCACCACTGACTTCCCATCTGCAGCAGGAACCCTGGCGCTGACTGCCCAAACCGCTGCAGGGAACCACTGCCCGTCTGCGCTGCCTAACTCCTCTGCCCAAGCACAGGGCAACAGGAGCCCCACACTGGCACCCCTTATGTGTGGGCGTTCCGGGGCAACCGCCCCTGTTGCCCCGTGCTTAATCCGCCACTGATGTACTGCATTAAAAATTGGTACAGCAATAGCACCAATGTTGATTGTTAGCTCTTAGAGGGAGTTGTACTAACAGATGTGGGTATTATTGGCAGTGACCTCCCATCAACTGAAGATATTTACATTAAAAACTGCTGTTGTTAAGGTAATAGCATTGTAATAGTCATTGTACAACATTGCTCTCATCCTAACTGTTCCATTTTTCCTTTCTTCCATCTAAAAGGCCATTCAGGTGTATTGACGCTAGAACATCTCATTGTAAGAAAAAATATCCCCCATCTGTTATCAATTTTAATTTGAAATGGTGATTGGTAACTTATATATGGATGATCTAGATTGTAATTTTGTTGTGTCTTTTAAAATGACAATAAACATCTATCTATCTACTGTATCTCTCTCTGCATTTAATCCTACCTCATTTTATATAGAAGCCACGATCCTGTTTTTATTAAAAATATTATATTAAAATGTATTTCAATGTAACATTCTTTGGATGCTAATTCCCATGCAGTTAACTTCCAGAGCAAAATTTCCAACACAACATACGTATTGGTGAAAAAATACACAAGACTCTAGAGTTGATATCTCAATCATCAATCCAGTCCACTAAATGCTGATATCTGCATAATCAGATTCACTCTACTTCCAATGTTAAACTCTAGTCGACATCTGTATCAGTCCGTTATCTGTAATCAGTTCCAGTCTGATGTCTGAGTCATCAGATCTAGTTGAGTACATGAATTATTGATTCCAGTCTAATATCTGAGTTCTTGGATTCATGCTACACCTGTACTGTTAAGTTTCAGGGGCAGATTTATTAAGCTCGGTGAAGTGATAAAGTGTCTGGTTTTTATCACTGGCCAATCAGCTCTTGTCTGTCATTTTTCAAACCAAGCCTGTAACTTCACAGTTAGGAGCTGATTGGTTGGTGATAAAAATCAGACACTTTATCACTTCACCGAGCTTAATTAATCTGCCCCTCAGTCTGATTTCCTGTACCATTGGATCTCATCTTAAATTTAAAATCACCAGGATCCTGCTACTGAAAGACTCAGTCAGTTCGTGGTGACCTGCATGTCACGAACAGTTAAGCTCAAATTCCCTTACCTGGTGAAAACCATCAGCAAGCTAGTCAGCACACCTCTACTCTGGGTTTCTGCCAACTATCCAGCATTAGATGAAGACCATTCCATATCAGTTGCACAGGAATTATTTCTGGACAGACAGTTTCTAAATGTCTACCCTTAGACCTAAACCCAGATCCACAAAGAACTTCAGCATAACAACCAGTCCTTAGTCTATCATTTCTGAGTGAACTGGGACTCTAATGCTGTGTACACACGGGGGAGATAGGTGCTATAATCGCTGGGAATATGGTCGCAGGCGACCATATTGCCAGTGATTGGGAGTGTGCCCCGGCGATAAATCGCCGGGTGCGCGCTCCCGTTTTCTGCCCCATTGTAATCGCTGGTCGCAGGAGCTTGCTCCTGCGACCAGCTTATTACCTCTGCGGCACCCCCAGCAGAGGTTCGTTTTCAACAGCGACCATCTCTGGTCGCTTGTTGAAAAAGAGACACTGAGCAATATATTGCTCAGCAATATATTGCAAGCAATATATTACTAGCAATATATCTCCCCCCGTGTGTACGCACCTTAAGGGAAATATAGGACTTCTATTTTCAAAAAGAACTTTGATTGAAAAATCATCAATAAGATTGTCATTTGCAGCTCCATTGGAAACATAATGGAACAGTTTAAAACTGAGAAGAAAGGTTTCCCCTCCATCGGAACCAAGGAATCCCCCAGTTTTGCTGTGACTTACTTGCTTATTCCATGATGTCTCATTCAGTTGTCAATTGCATGCTTGTGCGTTTGTTATATTTTGACACACATCTATATTTTTTAGTGTGTCAATTTTTTTTCCAGATTTTACTTGTATCATACAATATTACACTATGTGCAATTTGTTTCTCCTAAATAAAATCTGGTGCTATCTTAACTGCTATATCAAGCTGTGCGCAGAATTTCGTGTTTTGGATTTTGGTTCTAATTTAAAAAGATGTGCCGCAGGGGGCCCAATGTGTGGTCTCATTTATATGTAAGTAAAATATACATTTAAGTACAAAATACATCTGTGCCTTCTGTTCTGTATCAATTATATGAGCAGTATCTATTACATTTGGAACCTCTAAAACTGAAACACAATATGCCACAGATTAAAATTTTAGTCCAAATTTGTGCGGTCTTTGCATTAGTTTTTTCATCCATAGAATCATTGAGTAAACTTATAGCTAAAGCATTGCTGAATAAAATAATCTTTCACCCTATATATTTATTCCAAAGGTAAGGTTTCAAGATCAGAATGAAAGACTTCCACCTCTATAGACATTCTTTTCTGGATTAAAATATATGTCAGATAAGTTTCTAAGGGCTTCTCCTAAGAATTGTAGGATGATTGAAAGCTATATTTTTTCATTATTACTTTTAAAGTGAATGTCCAACTAAAAAAATAAAAATTCAAAAACTATTTGGTCCATTTATTATGCAATACATTTTCCAGGTCTCCTCACAGAATCATAATTGAAGTAATTAGCTCCACCTGTAGATCATTTATAATGTGTCAATCATTAATGAGTGCACCTGTGCCTCAGCTAGGTGATCTAGAAAACGTGAACTGTTGGTAGGTCTCGAGGACTGGAGTTGGCTACCACTGATCGGTAGTATTCATTAAAGACTACAGAATCAGAAAAATTATTGTGCTGAACTTGTTCAATATGTAATCAACAATTTACAACATAAATTACCATGATAAATATTATCAATAGTGTATAATTACAAATTTTTCAATGTGCTAGGACTGTAGAGTATTATACATTGATTTTCTTGCTTACTTTATGAACTACTGTACAAACCAACACCACTGTCATGAGGACAAGCTTAACGTCATTGATTGGAGTAATGGTGCACCAAAAGGGCTCCATGTGTAGTGCTAATCAAAAGCCATAATTAGTGTTAAAATATTAGACACTTTGGAACATGAACAATTATGTTACAGACTAATGCTTAAGCCCCATACACACGGGGGAGATATATTGCTCAGCAATATATTGCTAGCAATATATTGCTGAGCAATATATTGCTCTGTGTCTCCTGTTCATCAGCGACCAGAGATGGTCGCTGATGAAAAAGAAACTGCCGGGGGGAGCCCGGCAGTGGAAATCAGCTGGTCGCAGGAGCGATCACTACATGGGTAAAACCGTGAGCGCGCACCCAGCGATATATCACCGGTGCACACTCCCATCGCGGGCAATATGGTCGCTCAGCGACTATGTTTCCCGCGTTATTACACAAAATTGCCCCTGTGTGTACGCACCTTTAGAGTTAAATACATTAAACAACTATCCAATAGCCATTCCTTTTTGCAGGTCTCTAAAATCATTTTTTTCATATAGAGTAGGGTTAGGATAAATGAAATACAATAAAGAGTGCTTATCTTAAACAGTTTATAAATAAATGCAGTAATGTATCATTATAATGAGAAGGATAAAGGAGTTTAACCATTTTTAAATTGCCATTACGACTCCTGGAAGAGTAAGGAATCCATTTACACCCCGTCCATTTCCATGGGCAGAAAGGGGGAATAATTGAGGTATGAATAAGATCAATATAATATTGCACTGTGTCAGGATACAGTCATTAGGTCGACAAGCATTGGGTCAACATGCAGAAAGGTTAACATGGGTCTAGGTCAACAGGTCATTAGGTCAGCACAAGCATTAGGTTGACATGGGCAAGGCCGACAGTCAAAAGGTCGACATGGGGTTTTTCACTGTTTTTTGAGCAGACATGTGCCGACAGGTGGTATTTCATGCCCTACCATCCACTATGGTGTAGTGGGAGAATAAAATAGTGTGCTGAGCATAGTAAGGCACCATGCCCGAAGCATGGTGAGCTCAGCGAGCCATGCGAAGGGAAGCGGTGCTACAGTTTTTTGTCCATGTTCACTTTGTCGAAATTTGGGTAAAAAAAACAGTGCAAAAACCTTATGTTGACCCTTTGACTGTCGACCTTGCCCATCTTGACCTAATGCCTGTATTGACCTAATTACCTGTCAACCTAGACCCATATGGACCTAAACCCATGTTGACCTAGACCCATGTTAAGTGAAGCCATATCTAAAAATAAACATAAATTAAAATGCTTACTGGCTAATGCAAGAAGCTTAGTGAGTAAAATCGGAGAGCTTGAAACGGTGATCAGTAGGGATGACTACGACATCATTGGTATTACAGAAACATGGTGTAATGAGTCGCATGACTGGGCATTAAACATGGAGGGATATACACTCTACAGGAAAGACAGGGAAAATAGAAGGGGCGGGGGTGTGTGCCTATATGTAAATAATAACTTAACATCATGTGAGAAAAATATGAGCACAGACCTGGAAGACGACAACTCAGAGACAGTGTGGGCAGAGATAACCGACAATAATAAGAAACCAAAAAACTAATTTATAATAGGGGTATGCTATAGACCACCAAATATAAATGAAAGGGAAGAGTCTCTTCTTTTAAACCAAATCAAACAAGCATCAAATCAGGGTCAGGTATTAATTATGGGGGATTTTAATTTACCCGACATTGATTGGGAAAACGAAACAGGTAAATCAGCAAGAAGCAATGGGTTCTTAAGCTTACTTAAAGACCAGTTTATTACACAAACGGTAGAAACTCCAACTCGTGATGAGGCGCTCTTGGACTTAGTATTAACAAATAACACAGACTTAGTTTCAAACACAAAAGTAATTGAACAATTAGGGAATAGTGATCACAATATGGTTTCACTGGAAATCAACTTCAGTAAATTACATCAAAAAGGATCTGCAAAAATACTAAACTTCAGAAAAGCGAACTTTGAATTATTCAGGGAAGCCCTTACAGGAATTGGGTGGGAAACGGTTATGGAGGGAAAAAATGCAGAGGAAATGTGGGATACTCTAAAAAAGGTGCTTGATTCACTAACTATTGAATACATTCCTAAAGTAATTAAAGGTAAATTCAACAAAAAAAAGCCACCATGGTTGGACAAAGAAGTAAGGTCAGCTATCAACAATAAAACCAGAGCCTTTAAATTCTATAAAAATAACTTGAATGAGGAGGCGTTCGCAAAATACAAAGAATCAAACAAAACTTGTAAAGGGGTAATCAAAGCAGCTAAAATATTATATGAAGAGTGCATAGCCACTGAAAGCAAAACCAACCCAAAGAAGTTTTTTAAATACATAAATAGTAAACGTTTAATTAAGGAAAACATTGGCCCACTAACTGATACTAGTGGAAAAAGTGTTACTGAGGACAAGGGAAAAGCAAAACTGTTAAATGAGTTCTTCTCATCAGTATTTACTAAGGGAGAGCAGACTGTGGAACGAACATTTACCACAAACGGGACAAATAAGCCAGATCTCATTGTGGATTTCACGCCGAAGGAAATAATACTGAGGCTAAGCAAACTCAAAACAAATAAGTCACCAGGGCCAGATGGGATTCATCCGAGGGTATTAATGGAATTAAGGGATGAACTAGCTACCCCCATACATTATATTTTTAGCAAGTCACTATCGTCAGGTATAGTACCAAAAGATTGGAGAATAGCAGAGGTAGTGCCAATATTCAAAAAAGGAAAAAAGGAAGATCCCGCTAATTACAGACCCGTTAGTTTAACATCAATTGTGGGTAAACTATTTGAAGGATTTTTAAGGGATGGTATCCAGGAATATTTAGATAATCACCGTCTACTCAGTACTAACCAACATGGGTTCGTGAAAAATCGCTCATGCCAAACTAATCTACTAGGGTTCTATGAAGAGGTTAGCAAAAACCTCGATAATGGAAATGCTGTAGATGTGATTTTCCTAGATTTCGCTAAAGCATTTGATACTGTCCCACACAAGAGATTGATTAATAAAATGGAGAACCTAGGATTGGGTGAAAATATCTGCAGATGGGTAGGGAATTGGCTATGTAATAGAGAACAAAGAGTGGTTGTGAATGGTGCCGTATCAGATATGATACCGGTACTAAGTGGAGTGCCCCAGGGCTCGGTTTTGGGGCCCATTTTGTTTAACATTTTTATTAACGATATTGGGATAGGGTTACTCAGCAATGTATCCATCTTTGCGGACGATACAAAACTTAGCAAAGTCATCAAATCACCAGAAGATGTCACCATGCTTCAAAATGATCTTGCAATTCTAGATGAGTGGGCTAAAAAATGGAAGATGAGGTTCAATGTAGATAAATGTAAGGTTATGCACCTTGGGAGACACAACCAGTGTGCAAGTTACAACCTTAGCGGAGAGGAACTGGGTAATTCCATACTTGAAAAGGATCTAGGAGTCCAAATAGACAGCAATCTAGGATGTAGTGCCCATTGTAATGTAGCTACAAAAAAGGCCAACAAAATTCTGGCATGTATTAAGAGGGGAATGGAAACTAGGGACTCAAGGGTAATTATGCCACTATATAAAGCATTGGTGAGACCTCACCTAGAGTATGGAGTACAGTTCTGGGCCCCACACTATAAAAAGGACATCATAGAATTAGAAAAAGTCCAAAGGCGAGCAACAAAGCTTATTAGGGGAATGGAGAATTTAAGCTACGGGGAGAGATTAAGCAATTTGGGACTATTTACATTAGAAAAGAGACGTTTAAGGGGGGACATGCTCAACATGTACAAGTATATCAAGGGCCAATATAAGGAACTGTCACACACCCTATTTTCTACTAGAAAGGAATCTAGGACGCGAGGGCATGAGTATAGATTAGAAGAAAAAAGATTTCATTCAGCTAGTAGAAAAAATTTCTTTACGGTCAGAACAGTCAAACTCTGGAACTCTCTTCCCAGAGAGGTGGTAATGGCTGGCTCATTAAATGCGTTCAAGGCAAAGTTGGACAAACATTTACTGGAGAAAAACATCCATGGGTACAAATAAGAAATATAATTTGTCTGTAAAATACCAGAACCTACCAAATCAGCAATGGATATCTATACCAGGTTGAACTAGATGGACGCAAGTCTTTTTTCAGCCTTACCTACTATGTAACTATGTAACTATGTTGACCTTTCTGCATGTTGACCTAAAAATGTTGACCCAATGGTTGTCGACCATTCTCTTGTAGACCTAATGATTACATTAATAGTAATTGTATTACATGTTCTCATACAGTAAATAGCAGTCCAAGAACATTCATTTTTTTCTGCCATTAAAACTTTGAATTATTCTTATAAATGAGTACAAGATTTACAGTGGCTTTTGCAATCCAAAGCTTATCTGTGGGGTTGACCATGTGTAATCCCCCTGATAACTAAGGTATTAAAGCAGCCTTTCAGCATTTAGATTTTTTGCACATATACAAGCCATGAGAAGCCATGTGAGAAGACAACTGGAAGGTAGTTGAGAGGAGAGTCATTTGGCAAGTGGCAGTTTAGGAAGGAAGATGACCATAGATAGGAGAGGAGAGGAGAGTCATTTAGGGCCTTATTCTAGTTCACTCTTTCTGACAAATTCCTTCTTAGAAGGACAAAACCATGTGCACTGCAGGGGCGCAAATGTAAAATATGCAGATATAATTAGATTTGGGCGAGTTATTTTTTTTCTGTGCAGGGTAAATACTGACTGCTTTATTTTTACACTGCAATATAGATCTCACTTTGAAGTAAAACCCCACCCAAATCCAATTCTCTCTGCACAAGTAACATCTGCCCCACCTGCAGTGCACATGGTTTTGTCCATCTAAGTAGGATTTTGTCAGAAAGAGTGAACTAGAATAAGGCCCTTAGTGAGAGGCAGTTGAGGAGTGTTAGGAGGGTAGTTTGAGGTAAAATACATCCATGGCCATCTTGTGAAGTTGAGTCATCAGTGGTGAGAGCAGGAGTTTGTGCATAAAACCTCACAGATTGAGAGAATTTCATCAATGCATATGGGGTGTGAGCAGGAAGCAGAATGGGAAGAATAGAAATAAACAAGTTCAGAGATCAGGACTTCCTCCTATCTTCACTGCTATGCCTGCCTCAGAGGAACAGATAATATGGATGGGAACTTGTCTCCTAGCCTCTCCCTTGGGGGCAACCCTATTCCTCACTAAGGGTGTGAGGTATTGTTACAGCATGTAAATATCAGCAATGGAACTCGCACCCCTTGCAGCCCCTTTTAATGCTCAACTCTCAGGTACCATACATTTAAAGTAACACTTATATTATGTGCAAAAGGGAAATGTGTTTTCAAATTGGTGTTAATTTAAAGTTTATTTACAGTAAAATTACTTTTTAAGTCTAGTCCTAAATCCCTCTTGGATTAAAATCTTATACAAAGATATCATACAGTGATTTTTATTATGTTGTCAACATACTGATTATTTTTAGATTATGTTAAATTATTCCTTCTTGTAGGTTTTTCATTTCTTGCAAGACTGAACAGTAGTACATAGGCCAAATATTGCATACCTAAATATATTAAATAATAAAGCAATATGTACAGTATAATAATAGTTAACATATTCCATTTAAAATGGAAGAGAAATGTATATATAATTCTAGAATTTATTAAATTAAATGTGTACTTTTACAAACCTTTAAACAGTCAATTAACATTATTAATTGGTAGACTTTATAAAATAATTATATAACAAAAATTAACAGTAGTGTGCGTGAATGGAAGCTAGAAAAAACTTAAAGATTAATTCCTGCTGAAATATATAACTAATATAGTTGTATTATTCTCAACATAATCTGGAATCATCACTTTCTCTGAACAATTATATGGTCCATTTTTTTTTACAAAGATCCTGGTTGCACAATTGAATTAATATTATGCCTGTCTGTATTCTTTGTTGAAGTAAATGCTCTGTGAAATTAGATCATGTACAGAAAATGGAAAATGTGTGCATTTTCTGTAAGTGTCAGAATTTTCTGAGTAAACACACTGTAATTTGGTTCAATGTCATATAACTTTAGTTATATTCTGGAAAGGAATGAATAGAAATATAAAAAATAAACTGAATTGTAAAAGGAAATGAAAGAACAAACTCAAACATGTACCTTTAATTTAAAAGATGACTGTTTTACACACTTGAGAAAATTATCATTAGATATTTTCAAAGCTTAAAATATAAACAAAACAGCTCTTATGCTGTGCACACATGGTGAGAGTACTGTGCAATGTAATATCGATGCGATCTGATCGCATCAGGATCTCATCGCACAGCATGCACGCGATCTGCATACAACTTTGACTGATAGTGCAGATTTGCACTATATAGTCAAGGCAGTCAAGACTTTCTGCTTGCGATACGTGAACATGCATCAGGATCGCAAGGGTAAAAAACCAATGCGATCTGTATGCAATCCCGATGAGATTTTGACTATATAGTCAAAATCTCATGCAGATTGTACCCGTGTGTACACACCACTAAAGTAAAAGCAAAAGAAAACAAATTGCGTACATTTTGCAATTGTTCCAGGCATCCACAATGGATGTCACATTGTTCCGCAACTCCTTAAATACCTCGGACAAGATTGTAGATACTCAACACAGTGCAAAATTATATTTTTATTTCAATAATTAAAAAAACAATCCTAATAAAATAATAATAAGGGTCATAGTACCGTAGTACAGTATTGGGCCTTATCATCAAGGCTATGTGAAGTTGTTATAAGTTCCAATAGAGATCCCGGGTCTCCAGAGTAACAGCCACAATTTCTAATTCATGGCAAGATGTCTCCCTCAAGTATAACAACACATTTCAGCTTGAATATTATTAATTAATTAAAATAGTCCCATCACCAAACCTGGAGTTTCTGAACCTATTTTTCCCAAAAAACCTTACTGAATAGGTCTCTCACATTCGTAATGGTAAATGTTACCACTGTAGATTATATCTGTTAACCAAAACAAAATATGATGCTCTGTTTCTTTCATATTTTTATTTTATTCTTAAATTACACATACATACTGTACATTTTAATCTGTTTTAATCTTATAGACAGGGTATACATTTCTGAGTATCTGAGAGCAGTGGGTCTAATTGGGATTTGTATACAGCACTGATGGTTTGGGTGTGGTATAGGGTTTCGACAGTCTGGATCCCAACAGTCATTAGCCCGATGTCAGACTCAGACAGCGTGGCGAGCGCAACAAAGCCCCTTGCACGCTCGCTGCGCTCACCACGATTTTGGCACGGTGGCCCGCTACGCTCACCACCTATTCTATTCTCCCTCTATGGGGGTCGTGGACCCCCACGAGGGAGAATAGCTGTCGGGAACCCGTCAAATTCAATGTTTTGGGGTCTGCACATGTAAGAAAAATGGGTCCTGCATGACTCTCCCTTAGCCGCACCAGGATTGCAAGATGCAGTATGTGGTAGGTAGAGCAGAATGGGCAGGGGCATCTTAAGAGAGCGGTGCCGGAAGCAGTAGGGTCTGACCAGTCTAGTGCTCCGACTTTACTGTACATGTGCGAACCTCCGCTGCGCTGTGGAGTCTGAGCACTAGAGCGCTCAGACTCCACTGAGCATGGGCAGATCACGGAAAATCAGACACCTCACCATTTTTCTGGTGATTTCTGCAGCACTCCTGCCTCAGGACTACGGAAGGTAAATATTTCCAAAATTAATGCATTGTGCACGGTGTGGACCACCCTGGGACTCAGGGGCCCATTTGCACCATGCACACTGCACCTATTATAGATACACCAATGAGGATGGAACCATTTTACAGAATGAGGGGCTTAACGCATGTTGTGAATGTGTGTCAACCCATGCTCTGTGTTGTCAGATATTTGAGCACTTTACTTTGTCCAAGGTCATAAAGAAGGATTTTAAATGTAATATATTGTCCACATGCTGTCCTGCTACTGCACATAGGTAAAAATATTCCATGTGTACAAGTTATAATGGCGGAAGTAAGTGAACAAATAGCCAGTCTGGGTAGATAAAAGACTCATGGGCTATGGGGGGTAACCATCATCAAATATCTGCAGGATTGACATCAACACAGGGTAAGGGACAACAAGAACTACATTCTTTTTATTACAGAGTAACTCTAAAGAGATTGTCTTTTCATAGTGAAAATCACAAAAATGCCGTTTTCATTGTCAAATTGTCAATGTCTTCGAAAATCAGTTCACTCTATTTTTATTTACCTAATAGTTACAGTGGTTGTGTGAATGTCCATCAGTGACGTAACAATAGCCCCACAGACCCCACGGTTGCAGGGAGGCGCTGAGTACGTGTGGGCGCCGGGGGTTTGCGGGGCTAATGATGCGCTTCCCTAGCCCTGCCATACCCCGCTGGCACTGCTTGCTGTTGCCGCCGCCAGGTGTGTGGCCGGGACCTCAGATCTACTTGAAGTTGTCTGCGGTCCCGGTTCTCCTGCTCGCTGGCTCCTGATAATGGCAAAAATAGCTTTCACAAAATGTCCACCCCCTTACAGTAAGTGGGACAATGCTGGAGAAGGATTCATTTAGGTTCTATATAAATCTTAATTACAGTACATAAGAATTTGAAGTGGACTTTGACCTGTATTCAGATAGTCGTTAAGGCCTTAACTTATATCGCATTTATTTTTCCACTATTTAATACAGTGCTTTCCTGGTCCTGCAAAGGGAGTTACAAAAGCAGTTATAAGCAAAGATTTGTAATTTGCTTACATGGGGAAACAGTTTATCCCTTTTTTCTAAATGCATAAACGATCCATGCATAAAAACATATAACAACATATTCCATATCAAATGAACATATAATCACTCCCTATTGTTTGGAGGAAAAAGTTCAGCTGCAAAATTTCTGATTTAATTTCTGTTTAGCAATGACAGATACATTATTTATATAACATACTGTAAAAACAAAAAAAGCTTTATGTGGCCTACCTGATAACTACTTAAGGCTTATTGTTGAAGCCCATGGTTGATTGACTCTTCTTTCAACTTATAGGCCCTTATTCTGGTTCACTCGTAAAGGTACATTCCTTCTCAAATGGACAAAACCATGTGCACTGCAAGGGGACAGATGTAACATGTGCAGAGAGATTTAGATTTGGTTGAGTTATTTTGTTTCTGTAGAGCAAAACTTGAGCGCTAGGGATGGTGTATTGTGCTTATACACAGGTGGCTGCCTTCTGGGAGAGGGTTGCCGCCCTCAATACAAGAGATACCAGAAACAAGAACCAGTAGGCGCCTCCTGTGTATAAGTATAAATTTATTACACAATTAACAATCACCAAATAACACACATAGAATAAAATAAAATAAAGGATAAAAGGTATTGGATAAATTGCATGCATGCACTATTCAATTAAAAGAAGGCCATATCAATGCGTTAGCATAAATGTGTAACAAATAGTTACCAAGTCCTGGATTGGACCAAATGGGACAGTAGTAGCAGTCACTCCATGGGGGGTAATCCCAAATACAGTCTGTGTTGGTCGAATATTTTTTTGTAATCCTCCCGGCAAGGGTAAATGCTGGGAAAAATGGAGTGGATCCCTCACAGCTGCAGGTGACCGTTTGGGGATGGTGCCTTGGTCGCTTGGCTGGAGGATTGACACTGTCTCACAAATCTACAGTGTGTAGTGCAGAGTGGGTGGGCACACTTGACCAGTATGCCTTGCCTTGGTGTGCAAGCTACAGCTGCTGCAGCGGCCAGCAAGCTGACTGTAGGCTGAAGTACACAGTCTCCGGCGGGTGCAACTCCATGTAGACTTGTGCTGCTGTAGGAAGCAGACTGGCTGATCACGGTCCTCCGTGTATCAGCATCGGCAGGGGGAACACTCTGTGCTGCTTGTGAATGTCCGTGGGTTGGACCAGAGTGTACAAGGGGGATTTTTGCCGGGGGTATATGCTCCCAATCGACCCTTTGTGTCCTCAGTCTGCCGATAGTTAGGGGAAAGCTCTTCTTAAGACCGGTTTCGCCGCACACAGGTGGCTTTTTCAATTCAGGAACATTCAACATGTTATTTTGTTTCTGTGCAGGGAAAATACTGACTGCTTAATTTTTACACTGCAATATAGATCTCACTTTGAAGTAAATCTAATTCTCGTTGCACAGTTTACATTTGCCCCACCTGCAGTGCACATGGTTTTGTCCATTTGAGAAGGAATTTGAGTTTGTGAGTGAACCAGAATAAGGGCCATAGTGCAAATGTGCAGTCCAGGTAAGCCGCCTTTCCTTCCGTGTATAGCAGCTGCATAATATGGGATTATTGCGCACAAAATTACGTTCTCCAGTCTGTAGCAAATACTACTCTCAAATTATTCAGAAAGACTTTGACTAACATCTCAGTTAGGTAAGACTCAGGAATAAAAATGTTGCAAGAAGGAATCACATAAACTTGGTAAGGCACAATTGTCTGGATCTTAAGGAATGAAGATAGCAACAAGGCACAATAAGGATCAGAAATACTCTAAGATTGTGATACTGTATTTATGCATAGCTTCTTTGTAAAAGTCAACATAGGCGCAGACAAATTGGCTGTAAATCCTAATTTGCAGCATGAATAACCAGTTTAATCAAAAAAGTCTGATAAGAAATAAAATATATATATATATATATATATATATATATATATATATATATATATAAGAAATAAAATAATTTAGTTGCAGTGAATAAACCATTTATCATACATGACAATGCATGTTTGCCAGGTAGGCAGAGAGCATATACAATGAACTACCGAGCAGTGGAGATTGTTGATATGATCAAATGAATTACTCTTCACATCTCAAGAAAGTGATTACTTCACATGTGGCAACTACCTTAAAATCTTTAGTTTCCAAAAGAGAAGAGCTTTGCAATGTTACTGTACAGACAGAACGCCTCCTCTGGCAAGCACCTGGCGGAGAGGGACACCATTAAACTGGGATGCGTGTCTGTCTCACGTGCACGCGCTTCCCATTCTCTTGGCCAGGTTTAGGAGGTGGGGGGAAGCGTTGGAACGGGGCAGTGATGGGGCGGGGACCCTGGGGGGAGCTCCGTTGACACGGGGCCCCTGGTGGGAGCTGGCAGGGGCTGGCGATAGTTTTGTCAGCCCCTGCCTGAATGAGGGGCACTACATCTGTATGTGTATTACACATTGTAATATTATTTTAGGGAGAAGTGTCTTTTAGGATAACAATACTACAGAGCACATGTGGTTACTCAACAATGCAGTGTTTCTCAACATCGGTCCACATGGCACTAAATGTGGTGAATTTACTAAGATCAGATGGGAACGAGTGCACTCATTCGTACCCATTCGATGTCATTTACTGTCGGGATCTAGTGCCCAGCTAATTTACAATCAACCAAATGTAGCTGATTTGCCATATTTATATAATGCAAGGTCAGGTGAATTCAGCTGTACAAATGAATATGCCATTGATAGAACTCGGCCGTATGTGGCCATAAAGTTCTATGTGATCATCAAATTTATAATAATTCTTACTGATGAATTCGGATACCTCAGTCCGGTGGATCGGGACACTTGGGTTGCTTTTTTAACAACCATGGATGCCTACGATGAAAGGAAGAGGTTGCGATCTATGCCGCAGGAGCTGGTGAGTATAATTTAATTTCACAGGTACCCTAAGGATTTCTACTGGAGAAGAGGACAGGCTTATGGTGGACCCTATAGGTAAGTATGTACAGATGGTTGTAGTATGTTTTAAAGTTTTATTTTTCTAGGTGTGTGTGTGATTTATTGGGAACTTGTGATTTTGTAGAACCTAGCAGGCCCATTACTGCTGTGCATGCTTGGACATATGGTTTGCCAAGTCCCTGCATGCAGAGGAAGCTTGCTGAGACTTGTAGTTTTCCAACAAAACACAATGTTTATAATAAGATTTTTACACTTTATATACCTTAAGCCTGGTGCCAACCGCTATGGGGCACTGGGGACAGCCTGGGCTTCAGCCTGGGCTAGGGGTACCTTGGACAAGGGGACCCCTTTATTGGGTGTGTCCCCTCTCCCCCAGGGTCCCAGCCCAGGCTGACCATCCACAGGTTGATGATTTGGCCGGGGGACCTTGTAGAAAAAAAGCAATTTGAGCCTGGTGCTGGTTGCCGGAATTCAGGGACTCCTTCTCTATTGTCCCTCATATTTTAGAAACCAGGACATGAGCCTGGTGATGGTTATAGAAATACAGGGGGACCCCAGCTGTTTCCCCCCCTGTATTTCTGGGCCTGGTTATTGCCGGGGGGGGGGGGGGGGGGACGGGAAACACACGACTGCACACCATTTTTTTTTTATTTATCAATTTTTTTTACATAGGGCAGCATTGCATGGATCTGACAGATCAATACAATGTTGGTGGCTACGCATTTGGTTTCTGGTAATATGGCAGCCAAATATGAATGCCTATGACATTGGCAAATCCGAATCCAGAGATTACAACAGTTTTTTAAATTTTCCTCCTTTATATACTGTATTACATTACACGCTGCATCACTGTGTTACATTTATTTATTTCTTTATTAACAGTTTCTTATATAGTGCACACAGATTACGCAGCACTTTACAGATCCACAATACACTATACTGGATCACTACAATGCATCCTCTTATACTTATATCCTGCACTATATCCCTACATTGTATTTGCCTTTATGCTACACTAAATCACAACACCCCCCGAATACACTGCACTACATTACTTTATTACATCCCCTAAACGTCGGACTACGTTACTTCACTACATCCCGTAAATGCTGCACTATATCACTACACTACATACCCTTAAATGCTGCACTACATCACTACACTACATACCCTTAAATGCTATACTACATCACTATATTACATCAAAATTACATTACTACACTATATACATTATACACTGCACTACATCCCTACACTATATCCTCCTATATACTGCACTACAGCACCACAACCCCCAAAATAAGCCGCACTACATCACACTACATCCCCCTATATGCTGGACTTTATCCACCATATGATACACTGGGGGTGGTGATTCTGGTTCACTTGCAAAATCAAATTCTCTCTCTAATGGACAAAACCATGTGCACTGCAGGGGGGGGGGGGGGGGGGGCGATGTAACATGTGCAGAGAGAGTTAGATTTGTGTGTTATTTTGTTTCCATGCAGCGTAAATACTGGCTGCTTTATTTTTACACTACAATATAGATATCAGTGTGAAGTACAAACCCCATCCAAATCTAACTTTCTCTGCACATTTTACATCTGCCCCACCTGCAGTGCACATGGTTTTGTCCATTAGAGAGAGTATTTGCTTTTGCAAGTGAACCAAAATAAGGTCCTAGATTACTAAAATATGTCCCCTTATACATCTTATACGTTGCATACATCACTGGAAACATCACCATAATATGCTGAACTACTGTACATCACTACAATATTTACAGAATTTATTATTTACAGTTTTCTTATAATAATTAGGAAGTGTGCTTTGGGTCATTGTCCTGTTGGAGATGAAAATTGGCTCCAATCAAGCGATGTCCACAGAGTATGGTGAAAATGGAGTGATAGCCTTCCTTACTCAAGGTTCCTTTTACCTTGCACAATTTTCCCACTTTACCAGCACCAAAGGAGCTCCAGACCATCACATTACCTCCACCATGATTGACAGATGGCACCAGCATCTTTTTACTTGTTCTACATCTCATAAATGTTCTTCTGTGTGGTACAAACACCTCAAACTTCGATTTGTCTTTCCATAACACTTTTGTCTTCTTTGTGTTCTTTTGCCCATATTAATCTTTTATTTTTATTGACCAGTCTCAGATATTTCTTTTTCTTTGCCACTCTGCCTCAAAAGCCAGTATCCTGGAGTCACCTCTTCACTGTAGAAGTTGACACTGTCATTTTGCGGCTACCATTTAATGAAGATGACAGTTGAGGACCTGTGAGGAGTCTATTTCTCACACTAGAGACTCTAATGTACTTGTCTTCTTCTTCATTTGTTCACTGGAGCCCCCGACATCTCTTTCTATTCAGATTAGAGCCTGTTTACTGAAGGAAGTAGTATACACCATTGTTGGAAATGTTCAGTTTCTTGGCAAATTCTTGCATGGAATAGCTTTTATTTTGAAAAACAAGAATAGACTGTTAAGTTTCACATGAAACTTCTCTTTTTCTGAGCATTTTGAGAGTATAATCAATGCTCCAGATACTCAACGGTAGGTCATTTTTATCTAACATGCAAACCTGTTTGCATCTCTGCTAACATAATTGCAAAAGGGTTTTCAAGTCTTTTAACGCAATTATCAAACACAATATACCATTAGAACATTGGAGTGATAGTTGCTGGAAATGGACCTATATACACCTGTGTATATATTCCTTTAAAAACCAGACATTTGCAGCTAGTATTATAAAGTATAAATTAAGAATGATCCTGAGAGAGGCATCTTTGTTGAACTCAAAGCAAACAGCAGATGTTGAACTTCTAAGTTGCCACCTCCACAAATTCACCTACGTTTCTGGAGGGTATTGGTGTTTGGGTGGTGTGGGGAAGTTTTGCCTAGGTTACAGAAAAAAAACTTGCAGAGGAGGAATAGTGGGAGAAAAAAGAGCAGTAGAGAGGAGTAAATGTGGGAGATCAGGAAAGAGGAGGGATAGTGAGAGATGGGAGAGGAAAAAAGTGGGATAGGAGGAGCAGTGGGGAAAGGAGAGGAGAGAGGAAGAATAGTTGGAGAAAGAAGAGGGAAGAGAAAGAAAAGTGAGAGAGGGGAGAGAAGAGATGAAGAATAGTGAAAGAGAGGAGAGAGGAAGAATAGTGAAAGATTGTAGAGGAGAGAAAAGGAATAGTGGGAGAGGAAGAATAGTGGGAGAAAGGAGAGGAGAGAGGAGGAACTGTGGGAAAAAGAAGAGGGGAGAGGCAGATAGATGGGAAAGGAGAGAGGAAGAATAGTGAGAAACAGGAGAGGAGAGGGGAATAATAAGAGACAGGAGAGGAGAGAGGAAGAATAGGGGCCCATTTTGTTTAACATTTTTATTAACGATATTGGGATAGGGTTACTCAGCAATGTATCCATCTTTGCGGACGATACAAAACTTAGCAAAGTCATCAAATCATCAGAAGATGTCACCATGCTTCAAAATGATCTTGCAATTCTAGATGAGTGGGCAAAAAAATGGAAGATGAGGTTCAATGTAGATAAATGTAAGGTTATGCACCTTGGGAGACACAACCAGTGTGCAAGTTACAACCTTAGCGGAGAGGAACTGGGTAATTCCATACTTGAAAAGGATCTAGGAGTCCAAATAGACAGCAAACTAGGATGTAGTGCCCATTGTAATGTAGCTACAAAAAAGGCCAACAAAATTCTGGCATGTATTAAGAGGGGAATGGAAACTAGGGATTCGAGGGTAATTATGCCACTATATAAAGCATTGGTGAGACCTCACCTAGAGTACGGAGTACAGTTCTGGGCCCCACACTATAAAAAGGACATCATAGAATTAGAAAAAGTCCAAAGGCGAGCAACAAAGCTTATTAGGGGAATGGAGAATTTAAGCTACGGGGAGAGATTAAGCAATTTGGGACTATTTACATTAGAAAAGAGACGTTTAAGGGGGGACATGCTCAACATGTACAAGTATATCAAGGGCCAATATAAGGAACTGTCACGCACCCTCTTTTCTACTAGAAAGGAATCTAGGATGCGAGGGCATGAGTATAGATTAGAAGAAAAAAGATTTCATTCAGCTAGTAGAAATAATTTCTTTACGGTCAGAACAGTCAAACTCTGGAACTCTCTTCCCAGAGAGGTGGTAACGGCTGGCTCATTAAATGCGTTCAAGGCAAAGTTGGACAAACATTTACTGGAGAAAAACATCCATGGGTACAAATAAGAAATATAATTTGTCTGTAAAATACCAGAACCTACCAAATCAGCAATGGATATCTATACCAGGTTGAACTAGATGGACGCAAGTCTTTTTTCAGCCTTACCTACTATGTAACTATGTAAGACGGGAGAGGAGAGAGGAAGAATAGTGAGAGACATGAGAGAGGAGGGATAGTGGGATAGGAGGAATAGTGGGAGCAAGGAGAGGAGAGAGAAGGAATAGAGGGAGCAAGGAGAGGAGAGTGGAGGAATAGTGGGAGATGGGAAAGGAGAGAGGAGAAATAATGGGAGAGAAGGAGAGAGTGGGAGAAAGTAGAGCACGAGAATGCAGCAAGGCATTTGCCTGCCTATAGTATTCCTCGCTGCAGCTGCCTGCTTCCTTTGGCTGCCTGCTTTTTTTGGCTGCCAGCAGTCTTAGCACTGTTCACTTGGTTCTGATGCCCCTTGCACCCGGAGAGCCGTAACACCGTTTGCACATCCTCATCTTCTTGCAAAAAGCCCTACTGCGGCTTGAGTTGACCAGACTGCTAGATGGCCAGTTCGGCCCTGCTGGCAGACATTGATGACATGGAAATGGGGACAGCTAAAGGGCCATTATGCCAACTCTGTAGAATGCTCTGTGTGGGTTTATAGAACTGGCCCTGCTACAGCAATTGGGATGGGCACTGCGGGATACATGGATTGCCTCAGACATCATGACTGCTGCCCCTCCACCTATGGGTTGCTGTTCCACAGCGACTGTTGAGAGCCCAGACTGATATCCATGCCAGAGCTATAATTTACATGCACCACTGAGCATCCTGTGGTGCCAGAGCCACTGTATTGGTTGGTGTACCCCCTACAGGGGATCAGACCGCCTCTCGCAATGTCCCTGTTGTAGTGTTCCCAAGAATCATGGTCCAGATTACACCCATGGAAGAGGGGGCAGTACACCAGGGACTGGCTGCTGCCAGGACCAGATTATACCTTGTTGGGGCCAATAAAATGGATGCAGCCAGAGCATCACTATTCAACTGCATAATAGTAATAATAAAACAAAAACAAACATGACAGTCACAATCTCTTTGGTACATTAGGGCAGTGGGGCTAGGCATGGTGGTCTCTTGGCAGCTAGGTGCCATCTTGCAGTGTGAGGGTGCTGGCTAAAGCACCCCATCACAGCTGCTGTCATTGTAATTGGCATGGGAGAGCAAACTAGCATGTACACACAGTGACATATGCAAGCACACTGTAGAGTGCAAGGTGTATTAAATGTCAGTACCCCAATATTTCATGCCCTCAGTCACCATCTTTACAGTAGTGGAGATTCTGTCAAAGGCAGTGCAGCAGCATGCAGCAGTCTGGAAAGGGAGAGTGTAGAGTGGAGCCCCCAGGTATACGAATCAAGGGCCAAACACATCCATCCCTGGCTGCTCTGCTTGTCATCCAGCTCTGGTACTGCTGCTGCCAGTGCCCTGTTTTATGGGCTGGCCCAAAACCTGACCACTGCTTCTGATCTACAGCCTCAGCATGAGGGTTCTCAATGCCTGGACATGTCTCATCTGAGAATCCCACAGGCTCACCGCAATGAAAGGGTACACAGCTGTGAACATTACTTAAGAATCCCATGATGGGATTCCTATGTAATGTCCATGGCTGTGTGCCCTGCCGTTGCTTTTACTGTGATACTTAAAAATCATTTTTTTATACATTTTAATTGTTAAGGGGATAACTTGGAACCCCTTGGGTTGAAAACAGATGGTGCTTCTATACAGTTTTAGTGGTACACACTATGTTGCATTTTGGTTTGTCTCCCACATATTCAGACTTACAATATGGTCATGTGGCTGAAGAAAGTGAAAAATAATCTTTTTTTTTTTTTTTTTTAATCTCTGGGTGTTAATCATACCTATTATATTTTTTATCTTGCACTATTAGATGCCTAATTCAATCTATATGTATAGCTATAGTATATATAGTATTATAATAAAGCAGAATGTGAAATTAATTTGATCACAATACTAGGTGTCAATGTTATGGATATTTTTCCAGACACAGAATAATCAAATAATTTTACAAGGGACAACATTATACCTGCCATTAATGCAGCCTCCAGTGGGAGCAGGAGTATGAGTGAGCCTGGTTCGGTGGTACCATTGGTGGCTGCATGCTCCAGCAGGGGGAGTGAAGGGTGCTGTACTCCTAGGCTTCCACTGGGGGGAGAGGGAGTTTGAACACTTAAACTGTCAGTGGCAAATCACCAGGAAGACCAAAGCACTGTAGCAGCTGCAGTACCCCTTGTATGGCTAGATACCTACCGGGGAAAAATAGCAGTTAGTAAGGAAGGTGATGATAACACTACTGACAGAACTTGCATGCATGGGATCTGTTGGTGCACGCAGGCAGGATAGCAGCAGTAGGTCAGAAGGAGGGCACCCCCACAGCTTGGCACTGTTCAAAGCTGCTTATCCAATGGAATGGTTGGGCTGGCCCTGGTCTAATATCAAATTAGAAAATATGATGCAATTCTAGTTTACAATCACCTCAGAAAAATACTGTTTTACTATTTACTGTGGCAACTTTCTGTAACCATTTTTATATGATTATTCCAAAAGTAGGATTTTTTTGATATGATGGGGGAAATTTACCAATATGAAAAACCTAGTTTTTCGTATTGTTTTTTTCCCTACGGTTGCATACGACTGTTTAAGTCGTATGCAAACTCGTGTTCCGGAGGGGGATTTACAAAGCAGTCAGATACGACTGCTTTGTAACCCTCCGATGGTGTAGCCATCCGTATTAGCAGCCGTATATACGGCTGCTAATACGAATTATTTCTAGCAGTCTGCACGGATCAGTCAGATCCGTGCAGGCTGCAAGGTGTAAAAAAAAAATAGAAAAATAAATAAATAAATAAAAAAACGGCGTGGGGTCCCCCCCACAGCCGAAACCAGCACCAGGCTGACAGAGCCTGGAGCCGGTAATTAAAAATCAGGGAACCCAACAAATAGGGGCTCCCCGATTTTTAACAACCAGCCCCAGGCTCCAGGTCCGGGGCTGGTTCCCAAAATACAGGGGACAAAATGACTAGGGGTCCCCCGTATTTCAAGAACCAGTCCCAGGCACAACCAGCCGGCAGGGTAATGTCACAGCCGGGGGGAGACTTTTTATGCAAGTCCCCCCGGCCAAAGCATTAACCCTACCGACCAGTCAGCCTGGCCAGGGGCCCTGGGGGAGTGGGGACCCCCCCAATGAAGGGGTCCCCCCCCTCCAGGACTTACCTGACCAGGCTGAAGCCTGGTACTGTCCTCGATGCCCCTGGGCGGTGGGCATCGAGCTGATAAATGGTGTAAAAATAAGGTTAAACTATTGTTTTTTACTGTGCCACTACAAGTGCCAGCAAGCCTCCCCAGCAAGCTGGGACTTGGAGAACCACAAGTCCCAGCCTGCTGGGCATTAAAGGGCCCGCTGGCACTTGTAGTTCTACAGTTAAAAAAATAGTGCACAAAACACACTGATACACTTTTAAAATAAAACTTTATTACATACAAAGCCCACACATACTAATACTTAATTATCTTCTTTCCGTAGGTAGCCCTGATGTCCTGTGTCGGCGTCTTCTGGTCCTGTGTCGTCTTCTTCCTCCATGTCGACCGTCGCTGTCGCCGTCCGGATCCGACGAAATCCATTTGGGAAGCTGTGGAAGGAAACCATACTCACCTGTCCCAGCGCGACGTAGTCCAGGTAAGTGTCTTGGCAAAAAAACAAAACGAACACCCGAACCAAGCGGACAGCTGAGAGCCGCACGGTGTTTACATTGTGCGGCTCCGCCTCCCGAATGCCGCTATTGGCCGCCTTGCGGCCTAGCGGCTCCTGATTGGCCGCTAGGCCGCAAGGCGACCAATAGCGGCATTCGGGAGGCGGAGCCGCACGATGTAAACACCGTGCGGCTCTCAGCTGTCCGCTTGGTTCGGGTGTTCGTTTTGTTTTTTTGCCAAGACACTTACCTGGACTACGTCGCGCTGGGACAGGTGAGTATGGTTTCCTTCCACAGCTTCCCAAATGGATTTCGTCGGATCCGGACGGCGACAGCGACGGTCGACATGGAGGAAGAAGACGACACAGGACCAGAAGACGCCGACACAGGACATCAGGGCTACCTACGAAAAGAAGATAGGTAAGTATTAGTATGTGTGGGCTTTGTATGTAATAAAGTTTTATTTTAAAAGTGTATCAGTGTGTTTTGTGCACTATTTTTTTAACTGTAGAACTACAAGTGCCAGCGGGCCCTTTAATGCCCAGCAGGCTGGGACTTGTGGTTCTCCAAGTCCCAGCTTGCTGGGGAGGCTTGCTGGCACTTGTAGTGCCACAGTAAAAAACAATAGTTTAACCTTATTTTTACACCATTTATCAGCTCGATGCCCACCGCCCAGGGGCATCGAGGACAGTAACAGGCTTCAGCCTGGTCAGGTAAGTCCTGGAGGGGGGGGACCCCTTCATTGGGGGGGTCCCCACTCCCCCAGGGCCCCTGGCCAGGCTGACTGGTCGGTAGGGTTAATGCTTTGGCCGGGGGGACTTGCATAAAAAGTCTCCCCCCGGCTGTGGCATTACCCTGCCGGCTGGTTGTGCCTGGGACTGGTTCTTGAAATACGGGGGACCCCTAGTCATTTTGTCCCCCGTATTTTGGGAACCAGCCCCGGACCTGGAGCCTGGGGCTGGTTGTTAAAAATCGGGGAGCCCCTATTTGTTGGGTTCCCTGATTTTTAATTACCGGCCCCGGCTCCTTCAGCCTGGTGCTGGTTTCGGCTGTGGGGGGGACCCCACGCCGTTTTTTTTTTATTTATTTATTTTTCTATTTTTTTACACTGAAGCCTGCACGGATCTGACTGATCCGTGCAGGCTAAAACGCAAATAGAACAGGAAAATGGTGTTCTATTTTCCTGTCGTATTTGCGTGGGTGTTTTACACCACTAAGCAGCCGTATTATCAGTACGGCTGCTTAGTAAATCAGAAGCCACCATTCTTTTGAATGGTGATTTCTGTCGTATCCTATCGATGGTGTAGGGCATTCGTATTTGTAACTACAAATACGAATGTTCCATCTTTAGGACTACGAATTGTTGTATTTTTGGGATTGTAAATCCCGAAAATACAAATTCGTAAAAAAAAGGTGTATTTCTCCCTACGAATACACCTTTTTTCTACGAATCCATTTTGGTAAATGTCCCCCGATGTGTGGAGTGAATAGAAATGGATTATTCAGGATAAAACATATTTGTTATTTGTTGAAATTGGGATGATTTATAAGGCAAAAAAAAAGTTAAAGTGTATATAAGAATATACGGAAAGGGTTTGAGTGTGAGTATTTCAAGTGTGGCGTAGCTCACAGACAAAGTCTATGTCAAAAGTCTATAAATTAACCCCTAAAAGGTTGACAATGGCACACAGAAAAGGTCAACACATGAAAAGAATGTTGACACCTGGGCATGTGTACCACCAATTACTATGTCGCATCCTATCGTATGGTTTACTTTGCTCTAAATGCTTCAGGCAAAGTGCCTAGTTAAACAAATACAAAGATATCAGACTACTATCATGCTTGGAGCAGCTAACCAGAAACCTATCAAAAACCAAGGTCGCCAAACCTCTTAAACATAGAGTATACAAAAGGAGGGAAGATAGTCTCTTAGTTGCGCTCTTACCATCCAAAACAATATACCAATGATCAGGATACAGTCCTTTTTCAAAGCTCTTTTCCTTTTTCAAAGAATTTTCCAAAAAGTTTATAAAGGAAAAAGAGTAGACCATGGTGTAACCAATTTCACATAAAGGAATGGTCGTATCAATCAATTTGGGATTCGCCCTTCTTCCACTATGGGTCGTGGGAAATTCTTTCTTTACTGGAGCACCTCAGTGTTAGTGAGAGAATGATTCTCTTACATGAAGCTTACATTCATAAGTGTTCTACCAGACATATCAGGCTATCTTTTATAATGAGCTTCACACCACTCAAACCAACCCAAAGTAGTTGCTCACACGTCTGCTTACTTGATCCAATTGTGTATCCTCATATCTCGGTTTCTTTCATCAAATCCATAATCCACAAAAAAAATTCTCCCAGAGTAGGCAGCGGCACCTGTGCTCCCTCGCTCCTTGTCTGCGCCTCCCGGTAACCCTGAGGCTACCAATGCACTCGCTACACTTATCGGTTGAACGTTTATTCTAAATAAATCACCACTGTTCTGCCAAGTGATATTGTTCTTCTTTTTATACTGTATATTGTTATAATCTAAAATCATTTATATCTAATGATGATCAATAGTACAGGAAATGGTATTTATTTATTGCTTTTCCTCAAAATGGTTTCTGTTGTTTAAAGTGTTTTAATTACTGGGCCACATTTAATACAGCATGCTTATTGAAGCGTTCAGTTACTAAACTACAGTGCAAAGCCTGGAAATAGACAAAGTGTTACCATTTTATAATCTATTATAATAATTATTTGTCATGCTAGTTACTATTATTGTAATCCCAACTATTTGTTTTAAACCTTAATTAAACCCAGTTACTTGTTGTCCCCTCGACTGCAGCAGGATGAATAGAACATCACATTATTGTATCAATGCTTTTTAATTTAGCAAGACATTTATTACTCAACAATGCACAGCACACAGTACAGTACTAAAACTTGCAGTCTATTGAAAAACCATTATGTATTTAATTTTAATTACATTCTTTACAGGATATTACAAACTACTGTAGTTACAACACTTAATGTAATTCACAACATGCTAAATGTAATTCACAAAGTGCTCCTAATGCATATAGCAAAATATCAGATTCTAGTTATGTAGATTTAGGTTAGATATCTCTGTACTGAGGTGTGTTAAAGTGTAAAATCACAATTGTACAGTAGTTCCCCCAGTAATGCTGGTTTAGACAGTTATGTTCTGTTACGCAATGTTGAATTTTAAAATCAGGTACTGTATGACAAGATGGGGAGCAGACTCTTGTTTCGTGCCAATTTCTAATTGATGGTTAAATCTCGGCTGCCGGACTTACAAGAACCCCTGTTGGATGGGGGAAAGAGAATGTGGATAGCAGTTGTAAGTTGGCGCTCCTGTTTGAACCCTCAATAATTGGTTCTATAGTAGCCTTTAGTTATATTGGAAGTAAATCAAAGTAAAGTCCAATACTTAATAAACATTTATAAAAAGTCTCTTTTTTCTTTTCATTTTAATAAAGGTGCTTTTTTCAGACCATAAAAACTTGAATGTTGTATTTCAGAAATTTTAAGACTAGCAAACAAACGTTCCAAACGCGTTTCGTCCCTGCAAGGGACTTCATCAGGGGTTTGCAGATGTTATTCTCGCGATTCTTTCGCGTAGGGTATATCCCAACAGGACGTCGACACACCAGATCCTCTATAGACTTTGAGGCGCACTTTAATTATGAAACTCCACTGTTAGGGGTTACACTAGTGTTTGGGGTCTTTTCTTTCCTGTCACAGATTTGTAACCGTATAGATTCACACGGACAGCACTGAGTGGTCAATTATGGGTATGGTCTGTATACCATCATAGGCCCTTCACAGTTGGGTCCTTTCTGTCCGGTGTACTCCTTTTAGGGCCGACCAATCTGCACTTAAAAACTGACACTGCTAGTGTAGAGCTGAGGTCTCGGTTCAAACAATAATTTTCACTGTCCCTTTAGAGATGTGAGCTGGTGTGAGGTTCAGTGAAAGTGAGTATGACAAGATGCCTGATCTTTGTGACGCTCTGGATGTCAAGTTAAGGCTTGAACGCTACTTACTGAAAATGCAGGTGCAGTCTCCTAACATTACTAATCACAATAGTAATAATGTTGCAATTTAACATCAAGGAAAATTAAGGGTTTTTTTAATATAATTTTGGCCAAAAGTATGGGCCTACCTACCAAGCACAGGAAACTTCATCATGTACTGTAGGTCCTTAATATTCTTAAGGTCTGGCAGTCAGATGGTTGAGTCGAGGATTGGCAGATGCCAGGAGAGCTCAACCTGCCTGGCTGCATTATGACAATTGTGAAGTTTGGTGGAGAAAGCATATAAGCTTGGGGCTGGTTTTTGGATATTGGGCTAGGCCCCTTATCTCCAGTGAAAGGCAGTCTTAATGATTTGGCATACTAAGAACTTTAGAACAAGGCTATGCTTAAATCTTTATGACAACAGTTTGGGGGAGATCCTTTTCTATTCCAACATAGCAAGGACTATAAAGACATGGTTTAATGAGATTGGGGTGGAAGAACTTGACACAGACACAGAGCCCTGACCTCATCCTCATTGAGCACCTTTGAGATGAATTGGAATGGAGATTGTGAGCCTGGTCTTCTTGTTAAACATCAGTGCCTGATCTCATAAAATACTCTACACACTTAATGGACACAAATTCACACAGAAACACTTCAAAATCTTGGAAAAACCTTTGGTTTATTAATCACTAATGCACAATAGAATGGAAAGTTTATTGCCCATCATTTAGTAATTGGTTTCTAGCAATGAATCACACCTCATAACTTAGTGCAGACAACAATTTCAAGCACTTATTTATACTGTACATAATACCTAAATACCTAAATATCATGGTATATTAAAGTGATACATTATATTTCTCAGTCCCATGGCATCAGATGATTGCTCCTTTCTTGTATTGAGAGCATATTCCGGTAAGTATAACTTAGAAGAAGAAGTATACAATTCCATATTGAATGGCCCAACCACATTATTTACTTGAATAGTAACAGGAAAGTAATACAAAAACATTTCACAGAGACTATTTGAATGGCAGCAAGATATCCAACAAATGAAAATAAGCTTTCTCATAAACCTTTCAATTGAAGGGGCAACTAAATATGCAAAATAGTGTCTCACGGGATAAACATGGATACTTGATAGCCAATATATGAACTCAATGGATCCAAATATTTCAACAGCTTTAAATGGACACTGACTGCCCTGCATAGATGAATCTCTCCAAGCAAAGGGTATCAGGAAATTCTATAAAGATATATAAAAACAACATAGAAAACACCATAAGAGGTGCTTAGAAAACACTGGATGCAGATATCTGTTCAGGGTGATACTTGGTATCGGTAACCCCAGGGAACCGGTTCCTCCAGTGGCTCCCAGATGGTTATCAGGTTTCTCTGCAAAAGTTTCTCTGGAACCAGTGATATGAAAGGAACACCATCTATATATATATATATATATATATATATATATATATATAAGGACAGGTTACCCCAACCGCGCTTTTAGAGATGTGTGGCAGCAAAACTGGGGGGCCCTCTGTTAGACAGGACCCGAGATAGAGATAGAAACCCATCCTATATATATATATATATATATATATATATATATATATATATATATATATATATATATAGCCCCACATTGTACTATGAAGAGCACAATTATCAAAACCACTGTGAATAATTTTAAGTGACACATTATGCAAATGAAGTGTTAAAAGCATGTAAAAAAAACTCCTTAGATGCTGAAAAAGCATTTAGACTGAATTGCCTATATATGCAAACATTTTTAGAAAAATTTGGTTTTAAAGGTCAAGTCCTATCCTCAGTGTTGCCTCTATACAGTTCCCCTTCTGCAGGAGTATTTAGCAACGGATTCCTGTGTGACACATTTCCTATCACAAATGGGACAAGGCAGGGCTGCCCTTTATCACCCTTGATCTTGCGGAAAAAAATTTGGATGGCTAGAAAGTTTCCAGAGGTGCTTATTGGCAATGGTTCACATAAACTGTGCTTATTTGAAGATGACGTCCTTCTACTCATCACAGATCCAATTTATTTTCTTCCCTGTTTATATGATATACTACAAAGATTTAGAGAGGCCTCATACTATAAAATGAATGCAATGAAAACGGATGACCCATTAATATCCCTGCCCCAATATTACCTACTCTCCGATAACAATACCCATATAATTGTCACTCTGCATCATTACAATAACTAGGGATACAAATCCCCCCTCTACCTCTTCTGTCTTTGAAGTCACCCAAGACAGTCCCATTGGAATGGTGTTCCCACAAGGATGCTGCTATATGCAGCAGCCCATAAAGGTGGGTCTTGTGCATGCGCCGGACCCAGGAACATGAATATGCTTCTATGGACTGCTGCCTAAGAGGCTGGGGGCCAGCGCATGTGCAGTACTGAAGAAGCAATGCTTATGAGCTGGTCACATGGCCGCGACAGGGGTCGGGACCAGTGGGCACCTGCAGTGATATCCAGGAGCAGCGGAGAGGGATCCTGCCATTGCAGCAGTCCCCCTACTCCACAGATGTAAGAGCCGCCACTAATTATAATAAAATGTGAATGGCATGCCATAGCGTGGCTAAACCGAAGTTCATATCACAACCTACTCCATCACAAGACTCAGGGCCATGTACTAAGCTTGAAAAGGGATAAAATGGAGAGTGATAAATCACCAGCCAATCAGCTCCTCACTTCCATGTCACAGGTTGTGTTTGAACAATGGCAGGTAGGAGCTGATTGGTTGCTGGTTTATCACTCTCCATTTTATCACTTTTTAAGCTTAGTACATCTCGCCCTCAATGTGGTAAATTTACTAAAGATGCTAAATGTAATAATTGGGGATCCTACCTATGTTTGGTATCCAGTTTTCAAAATAAAATAGATGAGGACGAAGATGATGTATAGCAGCACTACTTTTCTTTGTTTTATTTCTATTAGCACAATTTTTGCATCTTTTTCTTGAGAAATGTGATAAAAACACTGAGGTTGAATGAATCTTATTTTTTTTTTTAGTTGATCATTCAAGATTTAGGATTATCTAAAATTGTCTAATACAAGCAATACTCTGGAGTAAATTTATGAAAGCTTATAAAATGAATAGATCACATTCTGTATATAAAGAAATGATTGGGGGGGTTTGTGACCTTCTTCCGCGCTAAGGGGGTGGCATCACTTCTATAGCGCCTTGCTGTTAATAAAGGCACAAGGGATAGGAATGAAAAGAAGAGATATAGAATTGCGCTCTTATATTCTCACCAGAAATGGTACACAATGTTGAAAATGAATAGTATTTATTCAGAACATCAGTACAAAAAAAGTATATCTCTTAATTTGATGATTCTCATAAAATTTCAATAATTAATCCAACATCTGACTTTAAACAGCATAAATGACCGTACGTGTTTCGTCCCAAAATGACTTCTTCAGGGGTTAACTGGATCTAAATGAGAAGTTGTGCCGTAAACATATAATATATATGATGGTCCCACCTATAGATCTAATATAGATCATTAGAAAGAGGTTTTCAGCTTGTCACACCCCTTTTTTATATTATTACCCCCTTTTATTACTCCCTATATAGTGTATTCTTATTCACTTGTATTAGTAACTATCTAAATAATTTTATAAACACCATTTAGAATATTATTTTATCTGAAATATGTAAGGTCAATTCATGCGTAATTAATATTTTGTTTAGTATACCCCTTTTGTAATTACTTATTATAACCTTTTATTTGCTTTCCAAACTTTTTTTCCCTTGTTTTTTATTATTTACTTTTTATGAAACTGTTTTTTTTTTTTACTTTGCTTTCCCTGCATCATGGACATAGGAAGTGAGGTCACAGGAGGACAGGGTATATAAACCCATGCATCCCAGCCAGAGATCACTTCTGCTTACTGACTGAGGATATTATTTGCTCCTAAATTGCTGGTAGGCTGATCCCATATTTTATCTTTATAAAATGCTTAAAGATAGTGTTTTTATATATTGTTACACTTGTACATGTTTTTGTGCTAAAAAGAACCTAATATACCATCGACTTTAAATATATCTTTGGTTTAAAATGTTTTTAAAGCACATTGTTTTAAAATGTTATGTTAGAACATCTTCAGGTGTATGCCCATTGTAAATCCTATATAACGCTTATCTATTATGTCTATATATAAAATTGTTACATTGATACCATTAAGGTTGTTTCTATTTAAAAGACCATGTTACATTGATAAAACTATGTATTAATTTTAGAATGTACTGTTAAGTACCAATGCTGTGAAGGAACCCCAGTTGGTTAGCTGTATAGTTTTTATCCAAAACTTGACGCGATTTCTGGTACGTGCCTTTTATGCAAAATATATATTTTTAAATGTTTTTTTTTTTTGTGACAGCTTAACATATGGTATGTTCACTGGAACCGTATTCATCTTTTAGGTTACAGATGGAACCACATTATTTTATATGTCAGATGTTGGTCTATACCTTGCCTCTATTATTGAGGACAATTAGACCTTTTACCTTATTGATCTTTTGGTATGCAGAAAAATTGCTAATTTTTCTATTTTTTTTGTTCAGTTGAACACAGTGGTGTATAGGACTCGTTGTCCCTTGTAATGATCACCTCCCATTCCCTCATCTTCATCATCATGTTCCTCCCCCGATTTTCTTTTTCTTTTTTAAGAAATGTGAATGAAGGTTTTTTATGGTTTTATTATATATTATATATTTCTGGCACAATTTCTCATTTAGATCCAGTTCACCCCTGAAGAAGTCCTTTTGGGACAAAACGCGTAGGGTCATTTATGCTGTTTTAAGTCAGATGTTGGATCAATTATTGAAATTTTATCAAATTGTGAGAGATACTTTTTCTACTGATGTTCTGAATAAATACTATTCATTTTCAACATTGTGTACCATTTCTGGTGAAAGTATAACATTGCACTTAAGCTATAATCTGATTGGTTGCTATAGGCAACATCCCCACTTCATTTTTAGAACCTTTAGTAAATTTAAAATATCATTGGTTTAAAATTATGCAGTCTAACATCTTCTTTGTTTTACATTGATTTTGATTGACAGCAGCGGATATTTAATATATTACAACTTCATAAAAATACTGAGTAGATCCATTTATAAGGAGATGTAAGTATGCCTAAACATACTTTACTGTAGGAAAAATTACAGCTACAATGCCAGCTCACCATTTCACACACTAATCTAAAATTGTGACCTGTCTCAATACACAGCCTATATTACAATCCTTTATTAATCTGTTATAAATATAGAAAAATCAACACATTCTATTATGTTCTTGTCATAATGAAGACATATGCAATATCCTATAACAAAGCAAAAAAAAAAAGAACTACAGTATAGTAATAGTCTTGCTTATTATCAGCATAGTCTGTGATAACTCAATGTATCTTTGCTTGTTTGCAGTCTCAAAATGGACATAGTAGGCTGAGTAATTTGGAAGTGCTTTATTTCTTGTTTGCACAAAATTAAATACATATATCATTCTAACAAATCTCTGCCAGCAGATCATGAACTCTGGAAATGGGGAAAGGGAATTAATGGCAGCGTATTTCATATTTGTGTTCCTGTGTCTACTGACTCAATTATTTTTCTGAAATAATAGAAGAATAGAGAATTTATAGCTTCCAAACAAAATGTTGGTCAGCCTTTACAACAGCATAGGAGAAGTAACTAGAAAAATGACCTTGATCTTAAAAAAAAAAATTCATGGAACCTATTTTTTTCTATTGGGGATATCAAAACACCAGCATGCCAGGTTTTAAGATGATCTTTTTTTGATTTTTATGCCAAAGGCTAATTTTCAAAGATGCAGACAGTCATGAAAGGTTCTGAAATAAGATTTTACAATGTGTTTATAACTTTAACAGGGATTTTCTAAAGTAAAAAGCTAAACACATCCTTAGATAATGTCAGTATAGATAATGTATGTCAGTATAAATGTGTTGTCAGCCAAATATCTAGACAATCCCCTATGTATTATTGGTACAGTATAAAAGTTAAAGTAACATGCAGCTAAATATCATGACTGTATTAGCTTAATAATAACATATGTCCACAACATGGAAGTAGATATAGTGGGTGCGGGTGCCGGATGACTGCCCGACAGTCGGGATTCCAACGGTCAGTACTCAGACAACAGAATCCTGACTGTTTAAATGCCAAACAGTTGGGATCCCGACTAACAGGGGATATTCTCCCTTATGGGGGTCCCGCGAGTTGGGATTCTGATGCCGAGATTCTGACAGTTGGTATCCCGATTGTCGGACTGCCATACCACACCCAGTGGGCACCATTGCTATGGGGCACAGAGGCTTTGGGTCAAAACTCAGATTACAACTTTAGTTGCATACCAATTTTCAGGATGTTTCTGCTAAGCCAAGGGCCCTAGAAAAAGGTCTAGAAGTAGCCTGAACTGGAGGGTACTCTAATGTCACATATTATGAACTCTTCATTGTATTGCGTTATGATAAGCACTGGAGGGCACTGTAATGTTACATTATATTAATAAGGGCACTATTATGAGCATGATATTAATAATGACTGCAGAAAGGTGTATAGAAGTATTGGGATACTTCCAAATGTTGCTATGTGGCATTGTTATGAGCATGGTATTAATAAACGGCTGCAGAGAGGTTTCTAGAAGCATTGGGGCACTATTATTGAACCCAGACCAGCTGCCATTCAGATCCGCATTATATAGCCATCCTTTACTCCGGAGGAAAAGATTCCATCTCTCAGCACCACTACTGTGGAGGATACTGCTGCTATACATTCCCAAATTGGATTAATTCCTCAAGTGGACATCATTTGTGGTAACAGTACTTTCGCCTTCTTATTAAAGAGAGACTTCCCCATTGGAGACTTGTTATTGTGGACTGGACACTGGCGGTATATATAGAAACGGATCCATTCATATTTCAGTAATTCAAACAGAAAATTGTCAAAAAGGGGACCTGTGGTTTTTATCATATATTGTGACTTGATTTTATATCATTATTTCATTTTTAATTTCATTGTTTTCAACACTACTGTTTTTTTTGTTGCTTTTTTTCATGTAGTTTGAGGGATCCCGCCCTCCCTCTTAGTAGCTGCTTCACAACCCATCCCTTTCAGCGCCTGATATTGTTGCCTAGGCAACCATCCCTATTCAGGCACATGTGGCTGCATCATGGGCAGACATGTATCTCATTCATTTATTAACAGTTATTTATATAATAGACACATATTATTTTACAGAGAATATTTGAACATTCACATCAGTCACTGTCCCCAGTAGTGTTTACAATCTATATTCCCTACAACATGTACACACATTCACACTGATATTAATTTTGTTGGGAGCCAATAACCCTGCCAGTATATTTTTGGATCTTATGTGATAAAATGAGAGGTTCTTTATTGCTGTTAAGATCTGGCAGACTGGAAACTGTGTGTCAGTATCTGGAGTAATGCTGCCCATACACGCCCGATACGGGGCGTGCATTCTGTGCTTAACAAGCACGGATCACATTGCATTGCCTGTGCATGCGTTGTGCATGCAATGCGATGCAATGTGATGAAAACTAAGTACAAAAAGTATGTGCAAGCACATACTTTTGATACTGTGCGATGAGGTGCCGGGGGAGTGCGCCCCTCAAAGCACAGCCCGCATCGCAGCGTGTATGGGCTGCTTAAGCAATGGGCTGGTACAAAGAGACAAGACTGTGGCTGCAGAGGAATTCAGACAGGTTCAGGACTCTGGACCAGGTGTGGAAAGGTAACTGATGAGTAATGTAAGATTAACCCCTTCTGTGCAGAAAGTCTGAGAAACACACAAAGCTTAAGGTGCCCATACACTAGTAAGATTTATCTTCAGATCTGGCTGGTTGGAACAAAAACATGGTTATGGATGAGTGACAGTTTGTCAGTTTTCCAGCATTTCCAAGCAAATGGTCTACTGTCATTTGCTCTCATCCATAACCATGTTTTTGTTCCAACCAGACCGATCTGCAGATAAATCTGCATGTGTATGGCCACCTTTAGACAGTGGAGGGCAGCAGCTAGCAATGACATAACCAAACCAGGACCTGGATGCAGCTCAAATGAATGTCCACAGAAAGTAACAATGAAATACTTTATTCAGGCATCAAATAATAAAAGTATAACTTCCACAGCAAATAAAGTAACTTCCAAGGTACACGAAATGCAGGAGGATAATACAAAGGAATATGGATAATTGCAGGTGGATAATGCAGAATATATGGATTATTGCAGGATGCAGAGTAGTGGGAGAATGCAGGCCAGCTACTCGGTATATGGCAAGTAATCGCAGGACCTAAAGTACTTAACTGACAAGTCCTTTTGCAAACAGAGAAGGCAAATATCCAGACCAGGTTGACGACAGAGACAAGGCAAATATCCAGAGCAGGTTGAAGACAGCAGGGACGTGCAGTCAGGGGAGGCAGGGGAGGCAGTGCCTCCCCTGTCATTAATGATTGACATAAGATAAAATACAAAGAACATACTTATGACACATATTATGTGTCATAAATATATGCCTCATATTATTCTAATAATTTTTACCCCATCATTGAGGCACCAAGAGCGGTGCTTCCGGCTGACAATGTTAAAGGACGGACTCATGGGGCGGGCGGTGGGCGGAATCATGGGGCGGGCGGTGGGCATGCTGCAAAAGACCATTAAAAAAACCTGCATAAGCGGCACTATAGAAGTGCCTCAGTGACAGGGACGTGCTTTCAGTCTACATGAAGCACACCCCTGTCACTGAGGCAGATCTGTGATTGGTGCCTGCAGCTTATGTACAGTACCTGCCTGTCAGCGCAGAGCCCGCGGCATCCCTCCCCTCCTCACAACGGGAGCCTCCAGCGGCTGCTTGTTGCGATGCCCAACGGATCTCCTCGTCGTCGTCCCCCTCCCCAAGCGGCGGGTGCACGGACCTCCACACCCCAGCCCCCCTCCATGGCTGAAGGCAGCACGGGGCACAGACCTCCGCACCCCAGCCCCCCTCCATGGCTGAAGGCAGCACGGGGCATGGACCTCCGCCCCTTAGCCCCCCTCCATGGCTGAAGGCAGCACGGGGCACGGACCTGCGCACCCCAGCCCCCTCCATGGCTGAAGGCAGCACGGGGCACGGACCTCCGCACCCCAGCCCCCCTCCATGCCTGAAGGCAGCACGGGGCACAGACCTCTGCACCCCAGCCCCCCATCATGGCTGAAGGCAGCACGGGGCACAGACCTCCGCACCCCGGACCCCCTCCATGGCTGAAGGCAGCACAGGGCACAGACCTGCGCACCCCAGCCCCCTCCATGGCTGAAGGCAGCACAGGGCACGGACCTCCGCACCCCAGCCCCCCTCCATGCCTGAAGGCAGCACGGGGCACGGACCTGCGCACCCCAGCCCCCTCCATGGCTGAAGGCAGCACGGGGCACGGACCTCCGCACCCCAGCCCCCCTCCATGGCTGAAGGCAGCACGGGGCACGGACCTCCGCACCCCAGCCCCCCTCCATGGCTGAAGGCAGCACGGGGCACGGACCTCCGCACCCCAGCCCCCCTCCATGGCTGAAGGCAGCACAGGGCATGGACCTCCGCACCCCAGCCCCCCTCCATGCCTGAAGGCAGCACGGGGCACGGACCTGCGCACCCCAGCCCCCTCCATGGCTGAAGGCAGCACGGGGCACGGACCTCCGCACCCCAGCCCCCCTCCATGGCTGAAGGCAGCACGGGGCACGGACCTCCGCACCCCAGCCCCCCTCCATGGCTGAAGGCAGCACAGGGCATGGACCTCCGCACCCCAGCCCCCCTCCATGGCTGAAGGCAGCACAGGGCATGGACCTCCGCACCCCAGCCCCCCTCCATGCCTGAAGGCAGCACGGGGCACGGACCTGCGCACCCCAGCCCCCTCCATGGCTGAAGGCAGCACGGGGCACGGACCTGCGCACCCCAGCCCCCTCCATGGCTGAAGGCAGCACGGGGCACGGACCTCCGCACCCCAGCCCCCCTCCATGGCTGAAGGCAGCACGGGGCACGGACCTCCGCACCCCAGCCCCCCTCCATGGCTGAAGGCAGCACGGGGCACAGACCTCCGCACCCCAGACCCCCTCCATGGCTGAAGGCAGCACAGGGCACAGACCTGCGCACCCCAGCCCCCTCCATGGCTGAAGGCAGCACAGGGCACGGACCTCCGCACCCCAGCCCCCCTCCATGCCTGAAGGCAGCACGGGGCACGGACCTGCGCACCCCAGCCCCCTCCATGGCTGAAGGCAGCACGGGGCACGGACCTCCGCACCCCAGCCCCCCTCCATGGCTGAAGGCAGCACGGGGCACGGACCTCCGCACCCCAGCCCCCCTCCATGGCTGAAGGCAGCACAGGGCATGGACCTCCGCACCCCAGCCCCCCTCCATGCCTGAAGGCAGCACGGGGCACGGACCTGCGCACCCCAGCCCCCTCCATGGCTGAAGGCAGCATGGGGCACGGACCTCCGCACCCCAGCCCCCCTCCATGGCTGAAGGCAGCACGGGGCACGGACCTCCGCACCCCAGCCCCCCTCCATGGCTGAAGGCAGCACGGGGCACAGACCTGCACACCCTTTCACTACCCCTAGCCTAGCCTGCCCTGCAACATTTTTAGATATATTTTTTCTAAAGGGATGTGGCCACAACTATATGACTAGGCCATGCCCAGTTGGGTGTGTATATATGTGTATATGTGTGTGTGTGTGTGTGTGTGTGTGTGAGTGAGTCTGTAACTGTGGTAATCCTGGTGTGTGGGTGTGTGTGAGTGTCTGTAACTGTGGTAATGCTGGTGTGTGGGTGTGTTTCTGTGTGTAGGGAACTGTGGTACTGCTGGTACTGTGGCAATAGTGGTGTATGTGTGTGTGTGTGTGTATATATACATATAAATTTAATTATGTACACACACATACACATATATATGAGGCTCTATAACAGGCAGCACCCACAGGGCTTGTAATAAGTTAAGAAACTTATTTTTTTATTTGATGTGAAGTGTTTATATGGGTTGGGTACGAGATCCTGGAGCTTGGGATGCCAGTGGTCAGAAAACTGACAGTGGTATCCCGAGGCACACAATACTGACACCTCCCCACCCTCCTAACCCCAACCCTCCCTACCTGCAGCCTAAGTCTAACACCCCCTTAGTTCCTAATCACACCACCTGGCCTTCCCTTCTTTTTTTTTTACTTCAATATTCTTTATTTTATTTTCCACATAAACATATAGCATAGTACAAGAAAACAATACATGAACATATTAAAATACACAACATTACATTACATACTTAAACTAACAATACAACATTTACATCGGTCATCTCTGTATCTTCAAAAGGTTTTGATATAAAGTGCTTAGAATTGTACAGCTGCTTCAATCAACGATCAAGACTTATCCATACATCACTTAATATTGGACTATATTAGACTACTTATTTTATTTACCTAGGTTAGATCCCTTTGTTCATTCTCACATGCCTATTACATTTTATTATTATCGTGCAGCAAAAAATAAATAAATAAATAAATAAATAAACCAATTTTTTTTTTTTTTTTGTCTCAGTGTGCTCCATTTATTCATTCATTTTGCCGTGCCTATTAAATTTCATTTTTAATGTGTTACAAATTTGTCTACAGCAACATTTTCCATGTATTCACTCTAATGTGCAAATTAAATTTTATTATTATGATGTCGGGTATAGGCTTTTTTTTTTTTTTTTTTTTTTTTAACGCCTTCCTGAAATATTATTATTATTAACTCTATTTTACTGGGTGATTATTCATGTGTCTACCTCTTGTGTATATTCTCATTTTTTTCCCCTTATTCCTTTTCTAAATTTTTCATCTTGCCGTGAAAAGTGCACTCCAATTACACACCTCAAAAATAACAGGGAGCCTTAATAGACAAATAGATCAACCGCTTATCTGTAGTCCAGTAGATTTTTTTTTTTTTATTATTATTTATATACTCATATTGGATCAGCTGTTATATCTTCATCGCTTAATCTGGCAACTGGGGAATTACACCATCTGTCCCATTTAGCGTGGAACTTATTCATTGTGTTTCTTGAGCTATGCATATATCTCTCATGTCTAATTACTTCTTTTACTAGTAATCGCCATTTAAGAAACTCAGGTGGTCTAGGAGAGAACCATGAGCGGGCTATTATTACCTTTGCCATAGTGGTCATACTTATAATGTATTGGTATAATAGTGGTGACTGATCCCCCCCTATGTCTATACCGAATATACATGCTCTAGATGTAATTTGGGACAGTGTTGGGACTGTGGTTTTGAGATCCTCCCATACTTTGGTTTTGAGATCCTCCCATCTCCATTCATACACCCTCCCGCCCTCTACGGTCAGCTGACGACTGTCGTCTCTCCTCCACCCTGATCACTGCTTCCCATGCTAGAGTACAGGACTTTGCCCGTGCTGCACCCCTTTAGTGGAACGCACTCCCTCGCTCCATTAGACTCTCCCCGACCTTGCAAAGCTTCAAACGGGCACTGAAAACTCACCTATTCATCAAAGCGTACCCTTCCACTGCATAAACCAGCTGGTTCTCCGACCCCTTGCCTGTTTCCTGTTTACATCCTGCTATCTAACCACCACCCCCTCGCTTGCACCTCTTGTAATCTGTCTGTCTCCCCTTCCTACTAGATTGTAAACTCCTCCGAGTAGGGCCCTCTTCCCTCCTGTTGTCAAAGCCCACTTCTCTTCACATTTCACTCACATCTCTCCTTTACTCCAACACACAGTGACCATCTTCGTCTGCATACTCATCTCCATCATTGGCCTCAAGCCTCTAGTTGTATGTTGATTGAGTCCTCACTACTTATATCCAAGCTGTAATGTGTATTGATCTGTGGCGCTCTTTATTTGTACTGTATTTTTGTTATTTATTCAATGTTATGCCAAGTTTTGTTTCCCTGTATTGTTCCTTTGTACGGCGCTGCGAAACACTTGTGGCGCCTTATAAATAAAATTATAATAATAATAATAATAATAATAATACTTTTTGCCAGAATATATGCACCCCTGAGCACTCCCATAGGAGATGCATAAACCCTACTTCTTCCTCTACACATGTTGGGCACTTTGTGTCCTCTCTTAGTCCGGCTCTATGCAAGCCCATTGGAGTGCGATATATTCTATGCAATACAAAGTAGCAGATTTGCTGATATCTAGTACTAGATGTTGCATATCTTATAGACCTAAGGACACCTTTCCATTGCTCTTCTGATATTGAACCTATATCTACCTCCCACTTCCTTCTCAGTTGGTCCAATGGCCTATCACTCTGATTTATGTCCATAGCCATATATATTTTAGACACTCTACCCTTATTGTTTAATTTTTGCAGCATTATTTTAATTGGTGATGCGGTGATCACCAATGTGAGACATCCAAATTGGCTTTGAATGGCATGTCTTAATTGTAGATATCTATAAAAATTTGTTGCCGCAATATTAAATTCCGTTTGTAATTGACTAAATGACTTAACCCCTTCATGACAGAGCCAGTTTGTGCCTTCATGACAGAGCCCTTTCTTTCAAATCTGACATGTCTCACTTAAGTGGGGATAACTTTTTTTTGCTTTTACTTATCCCAGTGATTTTGAGATTGTTTTCTCGTGACACATTGTACTTCAAGTTAGTGGTAAATTTTCGTCGATACAGTCTGTGTTTTTTTGTGAAAAATACCAAAATATCGTGAAAAAATGGAAAATTTTGCAATTTGCAAAATGTTAAATTTTCTGCTTGTGAGACAAATAATCATACCACTCAAAATAGTTAATAACTAACATAGACCATATGTCTACTTTATGTTTCCATCATTATTTCAACTTCCTTTTAATTTTTTTGGACACTAGGAGGCTTACAATATGAATAGCAAATTCTCAAATTTTCATGAAGATTTCAAACACTGATTTTTTTAGGGACCAGTTCAGTTCTGATGTGACTTTGAGGGACTTGTATGTGAGACACCCCCATAAATGATGCCATTTCAAAAACTGCACCCCTCACAGTATTCAAAACAGCATTTTGGAAGTTTGTTAACCCTTTAGGTGTTTCACAGGAATTAAAACAAAGTGTAGGTGAAATTTCAAAATTTCTTTTTTTTTGCAGAGTTTCAATTTTAATACATTTTTCTAACGAATACAGTAGATTTTACTAGAGAAATGTGACTAAAAATTGATTCCCCCAATTCTTTTGTTTTCAAAAATATCCTATATGTGGCCCTAGTGTGCACGTTGACCAAACCACAGGCTTCATAATAGAAGGAGCACCTACTTGATTTTGGAGCCTCCTTTTTATGAGATTTTTTTTTAGGCACCATGTAGGTTTCTAGGCACCATAAGTGCTAAAAGTTAGGAACCTCCCCCACAAGTCACCCCATTTTGCAATCTACACCCCTCAGGGAATTCATCTAGGGGTATAGTGTACATTTCAAACCCCCAGGGGTTTCACCAATTTTGGTACAACTGGGATGTGAAAATGAAAAATTACATTTTTTTACACAAACATGCAGTTCTGGCTCAAAATTTTTCATTTTCACAAGGAATGAAGGAGACAAAGCACCCCAAAATCTGTGCCCCAATTTCTCCCGAGTACGGCAATGCCTCACATGTGACCAAAAAATACCAGTTGGGTGCATGGCAGGACTCAGAAGGGAAGGAGTGATTTTTGGATTTTGCAGCACAGATTTTGGTGGAATGAATGGTGGGTGCTATGTTGCACCAATACAGTGGAACCCCCCCACAAGTCACCCCATTTTGCAAAGTACACCCCTCAGGGAATTCATCTAGGGGTATAGTGTACATTTCAAACCCCCAGGGGTTTCACCAATTTTGGTACAACTGGGATGTGAAAATGGAAAATTACATTTTTTTACACAAACATGCAGTTCTGGCTCAAAATTTTTCATTTTCACAAGGAATGAAGGAGACAAAGCACCCCAAAATCTGTGCCCCAATTTCTCCCGAGTACGGCAATGCCTCACATGTGACCAAAAAATACCAGTTGGGTGCATGGCAGGACTCAGAAGGGAAGGAGTGATTTTTGGATTTTGCAGCAAAGATTTCGGTGGAATGAATGGTGGGTGCTATGTTGCATTAGCAAGACTCCCAAAGCACCAATACAGTGGAACCCCCCCACAAGTCACCCCATTTTGCAAAGTACACCCCTCAGGGAATTCATCTAGGGGTATAGTGTACATTTCAAACCCCCAGGGGTTTCACCAATTTTGGTACAACTGGGATGTGAAAATGGAAAATTACATTTTTTTACACAAACATGCAGTTCTGGCTCAAAATTTTTCATTTTCACAAGGAATGAAGGAGACAATGCACCCCAAAATCTGTGCCCCAATTTCTCCAGAGTACGGCAATGCCTCACATGTGACCAAAAAATACCAGTTGGGTGCATGGCAGGACTTAGAAGGGAAGGAGTGATTTTTAGATTTTGCAGCTCAGATTCTGGTGGTTTTTTGGTGGGTGCTATGTCGCATTAGCAAGACCCCCCAAGCACCAATACAGTGGAACCCCCCCACAAGTCACCCCATTTTGCAAAGTACACCCCTCAGGGAATTCATCTAGGGGTATAGTGTACATTTCAAACCCCCAGGGGTTTCACCAATTTTGGTACAACTGGGATGTGAAAATGGAAAATTACATTTTTTTACACAAACATGCAGTTCTGGCTCAAAATTTTTCATTTTCACAAGGAATGAAGGAGACAATGCACCCCAAAATCTGTGCCCCAATTTCTCCCGAGTACGGCAATGCCTCACATGTGACCAAAAAATACCAGTTGGGTGCATGGCAGGACTCAGAAGGGAAGGAGTGATTTTTGGATTTTGCAGCAAAGATTTTGGTGGAATGAATGGTGGGTGCTATGTTGCATTAGCAAGACTCCCAAAGCACCAATACAGTGGAACCCCCCCACAAGTCACCCCATTTTGCAAAGTACACCCCTCAGGGAATTCATCTAGGGGTATAGTGTACATTTCAAACCCCCAGGGGTTTCACCAATTTTGGTACAACTGGGATGTGAAAATGGAAAATTACATTTTTTTACACAAACATGCAGTTCTGGCTCAAAATTTTTCATTTTCACAAGGAATGAAGGAGACAATGCACCCCAAAATCTGTGCCCCAATTTCTCCAGAGTACGGCAATGCCTCACATGTGACCAAAAAATACCAGTTGGGTGCATGGCAGGACTTAGAAGGGAAGGAGTGATTTTTAGATTTTGCAGCTCAGATTCTGGTGGTTTTTTGGTGGGTGCTATGTCGCATTAGCAAGACCCCCCAAGCACCAATACAGTGGAACCCCCCCACAAGTCACCCCATTTTGCAAAGTACACCCCTCAGGGAATTCATCTAGGGGTATAGTGTACATTTCAAACCCCCAGGGGTTTCACCAATTTTGGTACAACTGGGATGTGAAAATGGAAAATTACATTTTTTTACACAAACATGCAGTTCTGGCTCAAAATTTTTCATTTTCACAAGGAATGAAGGAGACAAAGCACCCCAAAATCTGTGCCCCAATTTCTCCCGAGTACGGCAATGCCTCACATGTGACCAAAAAATACCAGTTGGGTGCATGGCAGGACTTAGAAGGGAAGGAGTGATTTTTGGATTTTGCAGCTCAGATTCTGGTGGAATTTTGGTGGGTGCTATGTCGCATTAGCAAGACCCCCCAAGCACCAATACAGTGGAACCCCCCCACAAGTGACCCCATTTTGCAAACTACACCCCTCAGGGAATTCATCTAGGGGTATAGTGTACATTTCAAACCCCCAGGGGTTTCATCAATTTTGGTACAACTGGGCAGTGAAAATGAAAAAAATACATTTTTTTACACAAAAATGTACTTCTGGCTCAAAATTTTTCATTTTCACAAGGAATGAAGGAGACAAAGCACCCCAAAATCTGTGCCCCCATTTCTCCAGAGTACGGCAATGCCTCACATGTGACCAAAAAATTCCAGTTGGGTGCATGGCAGGACTCAGAAGGGAAGGAGTGATTTTTGGATTTTGCAGCAAAGATTTTGGTGGAATGAATGGTGGGTGCTATGTTGCATTACCAATACAGTGGAACCCCCCCACAAGTCACCCCATTTTGCAAACTACACCCCTCAGGGAATTCATCTAGGGGTATAGTGTACATTTCAAACCCCCAGGGGTTTCATCAATTTTGGTACAACTGGGCAGTGAAAATGAAAAAAATACATTTTTTTACACAAAAATGTACTTCTGGCTCAAAATTTTTCATTTTCACAAGGAATGAAGGAGACAAAGCACCCCAAAATCTGTGCCCCCATTTCTCCAGAGTACGGCAATGCCTCACATGTGACCAAAAAATACCAGTTGGGTGCATGGCAGGACTCAGAAGGGAAGGAGTGATTTTTGGATTTTGCAGCTCAGATTCTGGTGGAATGAATGGTGGGTGCTATGTGGCATTAGCAAGACCCCCGAAGCACGGTGAAATGATGAACCTAATAATCCATAGATGTGTGGTATATTTTAAAGCACTCCTTTATACATAGGCCGGGTTTGTCGGGGCAAGTTTCACAGTGGAAAATAGTTTCCTTTCTTATTCCCTTTTTATAACAAACTTTGCACCTTTTTTGTGTCCTGCCCTTTCTTGCAGTGGAGGGGATTTCGTTGGGAAAATGCTGCCCTGGTACAATACGGGGGCCAGTACTAGAAGTACTGGGGCCCTCTGCCTGCTGATTCCCAAATGTTAGGCTCTTTATGACTTCCTCTTGAAAGTGCATAAATGTCCCCCTCTGGCCGGTAGAACGGAATAGCACGTAAGCGTTATACAGTGCCATCTGGATGATATACACGGCCAGCTTCTTGTACCAGATATTTGTTTTCCGCAGGGCACTGTACGGCTTTAGTACCTGATCTGAAAGATCCACTCCGCCCATGTACTTATTGTAATCTAGGATACAATTTGGTTTGGAGGTGTGGGTACTGGTACCTCGTACAGGGATGGAGGTGGTACTGTCTCCATGAATTGTTGTCAGTATAAGGACATCCCTCTTGTCCTTATATTTGACCAACAACATATTTTCGGTGCATATTCCCCTGCTTTCACCCCTTCTCATTACTTGGGCAATGTGCGTTTTGGGGAGGCCTCTTTGGTTCTTGCGCACAGTACCGCAAGCTGCTGTACCTCTTGAACCAAGGGCCTTAAACAGGGGGATGCTGGTGTAAAAGTTATCCACATAGAGGTGATAACCCTTATCCAGGAAGGGGTGCATTAAATCCCAGACAATTTTTCCACTAACACCTACGAGGGAGGGGGGGCATTCTGGTGGTTCAATTCTTGAATCCTTCCCTTCATATACCCTAAACTTGTGGGTGTACCCTGTGGTGCTTTCACACAGCTTATACATTTTTATGCCATACCTTGCCCTCTTACTGGGAAGGTACTGGCGGAATTTAACCCTTCCTTTAAAATGTATAAGGGACTCGTCGATACTAATACATTTATCAGGGATGTATAGCTCTGCAAATTTGGCACTGAAATGATCAATGACCGGCCTGACTTTGAATAGCCTGTCAAAGGTGGGATCATCTCTGGGTGGGCACTGTGCATTATCGGTGTAATGTATAAATTTATGGATTGCCTCAAAACGAGCCCGGGGCATGGCCATACGGTGAAATGGGGTGCTGTACAGAACATCTGTACTCCAATATTGCCTAATTTGTGGCTTTTTTACTATGCCCATATGTAACACCAGACCCCAAAACGTCATCATCTCTACTGCATCTACAGGGGTCCACCTAGCAAATGATGACGTGGGGTTTTGAGCAATAAACTGCTGGGCATATAAATTAGTTTGGTCCACCATTAAATTTATAAAATCATCAGAGAAAAATAATTTGAAAAAGTCAATTTCTCTGAGACCTGTTGAATCAAATTGGATTCCTGGGATGGCCAAAAACTCAGGAACCTGGGGCTCAAAATTGTCTGGTGGTGGGGTCCATACGAGATCAATTATTGGGGGGGGGGTCTCAGCTGCTCTACGGGGGCGTCTTTGAGGGGGTCCCTCATCATCAGAGGAGGAAGAGGAGCTTAAGACAAATCCTTCAAATTCCCCGCTTGCCTCACTGGCTGTGTCAGAGTCAGATGCAAGCATGGCATATGCCTCCTCCACCGAATACATTCTCCTGGATGACTGGGACGACATTTGGGATGACATTTGGGATGCCATTTATATTTTTGTGTTACTGGTAGTGAAATGTTTCAACACGTGTATAGTGTAGGGGGGGGTACAAACTTTATTTCAACCCAGGGGGTATGTAGTGTGTATTGTGTATGTAGTGCAGAAAAAAAAAATACAAAAAAAAAAAATTGAAGGGTTCAAAAAAAAAAAAATGGAAGGGGTTAAAAAAAAAAAAAATGGAAGGGGTTAAAAAAAAAAAAAATGGAAGGGGTTAAAAAAAAAAAAAAAGGTCCTGCGCCAAAAATTGAGCACAGATGTTGGTCAGTAACGTCCGTCACTGAACAGCGCTCAAAGGCAACAGGAATTTGATCAAAAAAAAAAAAAAATAGATCAACCCTGTGCCGAAAAAGCTGATCAGTGATGTACGTCACTGATCAGTGCACAGTGGCCACAGGACACACACAAAATCACAGTGTGTGTAAAAAAAAAATGTAAAAAAGACCCCACAGCACTCACAAAAAATAAAAAAAGGTGATCAGTGATGCGACACTGATTACCAGTGAGGGGCAGCAGGTGCACAACCTTTGGTGGTACTGACAGGTATATATAAAAAAAAAAAACCTCTGTACCCCCAAAAAGTTGCTGATCACCTCAGATATAGTGATCAGCACAAAAAGGCGGGGGCAGCCGACACAAAATTTAGCACTCTATCACTATCTCTCTCTATCTCTCACTATCTATCACTCTATGACACTGCAGCAGTTATATAAAAAATATATAGCACAATCTGTCACTATCTCTCTCTCTATCTCTCTCTCTCTATCTCTCTCTATCTATCTATAGCTCTATCACACTGCAGCAGCACAAAATATAGCACTAGGCCTCTCTATCTCTCTCTATCTCTTTCAGTTATATAAAAAATATATAGCACAATCTGTCACTATCTCTCTCTCTATCTCTCTCTCTCTATCTCTCTCTATCACACTGCAGCAGCACAAAATATAGCACTAGGCCTCTATCTCTCTCTATCTCTCTCTATCTCTTTCAGTTATATAAAAAATATATAGCACAATCTGTCACTATCTCTCTCTCTATCTCTCTCTCTCTATCTCTCTCTATCTCTCTATCTATAGCTCTATCACACTGCAGCAGCACAAAATATAGCACTAGGCCTCTCTATCTCTCTCTATCTCTCTCTCTCTAACTCTCTCTAACTCTCTATCTATCTAATAAATCGCAGCAGCACAAGATGCAGCACAAGATGCAGCACAGGATGTCACAAAATGTCACAATATCAATGATCAATGATCAGGTAAGGGTTCTGGTCAGTATAGGCGGCAGGTGGGGCACGGTGACCGCACTGCACGCTTTTCCAGACCGGAATGGCGTCTGCAGTGCAGTCACCGTTAGTTTAAACCCCCCTCCACGGCTGTGATTGGTCCGTCGGTCCGACGGACCAATCACGGCCTTTGGGGGCGGGCGGGGTGAGGTGGGGTGACACCAGTGTCACCCTTACACCCCGCGGTGATTGGTGCTGTACTTTACAGCACCAATCACCTCCGATCCCGTGTCACCGGCGAACGTTATTCGCCGGTGACACAGGAAAACGCTGTGAATGGCTGTTCACACTGAACAGCCAATCACAGCGATCGGCGACGGGGGGGCGGCATCGCAGCCCCCCCTGGGCATGCAGGGACATGTCTGCTGTCAGGGACAGCAGACATCGTCCCTCTGTCACTGCGTCTCTAGACGCAGTGACAGTTTTAAGCCATGACGTATATATACGTCAACGGTCGGGAAGTACTTCCCGGCCATGACGTATATATACGTCAATTGTCGTGAAGGGGTTAAACTGTCCGTTAGAGTAAAGTTGACCTATACTGACAATATCTTTTTTTCGCCATATGTTTTCATCTGACAATTTTTTTAATTCAGGATATTTTTTATTGTCCCACAATGGTGATTCAGTTTCTGTCCCTGACCACTTCCATTTGGTATGCACCAACCTCCATATCATTAATGCTTGTCTAATAATGTGTGGTAAATTTGTTGAGGATGTGCCCGAGAGCAAAAAAATTAAAGGGGATCCCCATTTGCCTGTTTGTTCCTTAAAATAGGCTTGGAACGTTTTCCACGCTTCCAAATGCATCATCTGAGAGGCGATATAATAATTCCTAAGATTCGGGAGAGCTAAACCGCCCTGATCTTTTTTATGACATAGTGTTTTAAACGCTATCCGTGGCGATTTGTCTTTCCATATAAAAGATGAGATTATTTTTTCTATTACAGTAAAGACATACTTAGGGATGAAAACTGGTGAGTTCTGCCACATATACAATTATTTATAATTATTTATAATTAATTTACAATTAAATATATTTAGGTTGAATTATCATTTTGAACATATTAATTCGCCCTGTCAATGTTATTGGTAGTTTTTTTCAAACATGAATACGCTCCTTAAATCTTGTTGTTACAGGGTCTATATTCAGTTCTACATACTTTTGCGCATAGGGGGTTATCCAGATACCTAGATATTTGAACTTCTGAGTCCATTTTAATGGGGTTATATTTTGGTATCCCTGGGAAATGTCTCCAGAAATTGGAAATATACTAGATTTATCCCAATTTATAGAGAGTCCGGAATATCTCCCAAATCCATTTACCACTTCTAGCAAAGTCTGGAGAGACCTTCCGGAGTCTTGCAGAAATACCAGCATGTCATCTGCGTATAAAGCTATATTATCCTCGATTTCCCCTATTTTGATCCCCCTAATCTCTGTATGCGCACGTATTGAGCATGCTAGGGGTTCCACTGCCATTGAGAATAACATTGGTAACAGGGGACAGCCTTGTCTAGTACCTCTGCTCAATTTAATTGAGGTTGAGGTATAGCCATTTGCTGCTATTGTTGCCGTTGGCCTGGCATATAATATTTTAATCCATTTAATAAATTGAGGGCCATAAGCAAATTTCTTCAATACGGCCCATAAATATTTCCATTCCACAGTATCGAAGGCCTTGGCCGCATCTAAAGACACGACCAAGGCCTCCGACTGCGGGTCCTGTCCCCTCTGTAGATGACAATATAGCCGTCTTAGATTTTGCGTAGTAGATTTATCTGGCATGAACCCCGTCTGGTCTGGATGGATTATAGTTGTTATTATTATGCTTAATCTAGTGGCGATCACCCTGGCAAATATCTTCACATCGGTATTCAGTAATGATATGGGCCTGTATGAGTCTGGGGAAAGTGGATCTTTATCTTTTTTTAGTATCAATATGATCACAGCCTCTGACATAGTTGGTGGAAATGAACCCCATTCTGTCAGTGTATTATATAGTTCTGTCAGGTATGGTATATAAAAAATCACCAAATTTTTTATACACCTCGGTGGGAATCCCATCCCCACCTGGTGCCTTAGAGGCCGGCAGTGAGAGAACCGCCTTTTCCACTTCTGATCTTGTAAATGGCGCCTCTAACATTTGTATATTTTCTTCTGTTAGAGTTGGCATAGTGATTTGGTCTAAGTATTCTTGTATCTCAGATTTTGTAGCTGTCTCCCCAGACTCATACAGTCCCTGATAATAATCCCTGAAAACCTCCGCTATATCCCTAGAAGAGTAGCATATCTTTCCCCATTTATTTCTGATACCCGATATTAAATTACTGTTTTTTACATCTTTGGCTATGAATGCCAGCTGTCTGCCACCTGTGTCTGACTGGAAATATTGTTTATGTTTAGAGAATTGCATCCTTCTTTTAGATTTACTGTATAAATATGTAGCCCATTCGTGCCTGATATCTGTTAAATTGTTTCTATCAATAATCTCTCCTGATGTAATATATTTAGATTCAGCTTCTCGGTATCTTTTTTCTAGGTCCTGTTCCTCTTTTCTCCCATTTCTTTTTATCTCTGTTATTTTTTTGCAAAACGTGCCTCTCATTACTGCTTTAAAGGCATCGTGTCTTATGGCTGGGTTTTCAAACGAGCTGTTATTAATAACATATTCTTCCCAGCTGGATACCATCTCACCATTATTACCAATCAGATCCAACCAGAAGGGATTCAGTTTCCACGCTATCACACCCCTTTCCATTCCCATATCTATTTTAAGCAATATGGGCAAATGGTCTGAGATACCTTGTGCAATATATTTTATTTCTGTTACCATAGGAACCAATATAGGAGATATTAATGCGAGATCTATTCGTGAGAACGTATTATGGGTGGTTGAGTAGCATGAATACTGCAATCCCTCCTGGTTCAGGAGGCGCCAGACATCTATCCATCCCAGGCCTTCCCTTCTTAGTGACTAACCCGAACCCCTCCTTAACTCCCTTGTACTGCCTAATTCTATCCTCCACCCTCCCTCTCCTATTACCTAACCATCCCTGGGATACTCCTGTTCAGGAGTCTGACAGTGGGGATTCACCATCTCCTCCCCTGGCGGGTGCAGGACGGACAAATCTCTGTAACCCCCCCCTAAATACATAAACTTGGCAGCTGCACAGTGGATCACCCTTCTACCCACGCACCAACTGCAGAACGGGTGGACCTCCACACCCCTATCCTTAGATGCCTGCTACAGGGCAGGCGACCCTCCGCTTTCCTCTCCCCACACCAGGGCGGACCTCTGCACCCCTCTCTCCAGCTGCGGAGTGGGCATCTCTCCGTACTCCTCTATCCAACTGCTGGCTGAAAAGCGGATGGCCTTCTCCAGGAAAAGGCTGGAGACATAGAGGACCGTGGCAGTAAGGCAGTGGTCTGGTGAGTAACGTAGGGGTGCGGAAGGGCACCCATAATCTGTGCTCCACACGAATCCCCCTTACTGTTCCATACACTCACTGCTTCATACACCTACCATCACTGCTCCCTACACTCACTCACTCTCCCTATTCCCTACATTTGTCTCCACTGCTCCCTAGAACCAGTCCCTATAGTCCCTACAATTACTGCTCCCTACCCTTGCCCTCACTACTCTCTACACCTGCTCTAACTTCTCCCTACACTTACTTTCAATACTCCCTACACTCACTTTCAATACTCCCTACACCTGCTCTTACTGCTCCCTACACTCACTTTCAATACTCCCTACACCTGCTATTACTGCTCCCTACACTCACTTTCAATACTCCCTACACCTGCTATTACTGCTCCCTACACTCACTTTCAATACTCCCTACACCTGCTATTACTGCTCCTTCACAAATTACACACTACACAAGAATAAAAACCACCACAGTGTGGCATTCTGCGTATAATGGTACGACTGTGAGCACAGTGGCATAACTACCACAGGTGCAGGGGATGCAGCTGCTATGGCGCCCTCCCTGTACCAAGTCATGCTACTGCCAGTGCCTCACCAACCACTGACCTCACCGCACGTCACTGGAAGACAGTGACAAGGCAAATATCCAGAGCAGGTTGATGACAGGGACAAGGCAAATGTCCAAGGCTGATTTCCAGGGGGAGCTGGAGCACAGGCCATCCACACATGGAGCAGGAACAGAAACTATGACCAGCAGGGTTTATTATATTGCATAGTTTTATTGTACTAGTTAAAATCCAGTCAAAATGCTGGCTTAGTCCCTATCTGCTCCTTCCTCCAATCTATGTCTTCACGACTTCCTCTGTCCATATCCATGAAGTTTGTTATATACTGTATTTAATTTTGGTTTCACTTTCTGTTAAGGAGTAATTTAGTCCTATGAGTGGCTTCTACTGGTCCCTCTACTGGTCCCTCGCGGTACTTCCCTTAGAAGGTGAGGAGGATTTAGCCTTTTATATATACAGATCTGTTTTATTTGAGATATGCAGTTTGTTGGTTATACTGTGTTCAATGTGTAAAATTGTTAAGAACACTGATTCTAGACTAGACATTTCAAATTGTTTGAAAAGCTCATTGTAATCTAACTACCTTGACTGGATCTAATCTCCAAGCACAGGCTCAGCATGTATCTATGCTGATATCATCAACATGGCAATAAGCCAGGTTACACCTAAGCTGGACCCATATACAATATCCTGTGTGAGACAAACCATTGCGGTGTGACTAGTTGTATTGGTTCATAGATCTGTATTTACATACTTACTACTGCACAGGGAATGCTTTCAATGTAACTCTGATTTTACTTTGAAATATCCTATTTCCTTTTGGTATTTATAGTGTTTTTTGTGATTGATTGAGGAAACGATATTCATAATGGGAGTCTTCCTTTGCTAGTCAGAGTATAGTTGTGGAAAGCTGTTAAATCATCTACTTACCTTTTCTTTATTCTGCGAGTTGTAATAATGACTTAGTAAAGCTCTAAGGAGCATATACATTATATTATTCCAGATTCTTGTGTCTTGCAATAATATTTCTTTGCTTTGCTGCCTGTCAGTTATTTAACAAAATGAACCCTTTGCCTGCTAAGTGAATTTGACAAATAGGTGTAAAAATAACCAAGCAAATATTTGCATTCATCATAATGACCGGTAATGTTTTTTTATTTGAATTTATATAGGAAATGTAAGTGACGCTGGCATTTATAGCACATATTTTGCACATCTCACACAGAGATGTTGGCAGTCAAAGGGTTAAAAAACAATATGAAAATATCAAGTTAGTCTTAGAAAAAAAATGCTTATTCTCAGCATCAGTGGTCTGTTTGTGTAATTTAAAGGCCCCCATATACTGGGTCCATTTGTCCTAAGGACTAGTTGGACCAGTTTGCCCTTGATAGACCCCCCGGCAGCTCCTCTGGAGGCTCGCTTTGATTTGGCACTTGATGTGCCATTTTTACCTGCAATAAATTTCATGCAATTTATTGCATGTAAAAAAAACTTGATGGAAGCAGCTAGTGAATTTGAAAAAATATATTCATAAGACTGGACAGACACCGATTGGCTGAGAGAATGGGACAAGCTCCCAGCCGCTACCGCTCGGACCCCATTGCACGGACCCCGCCGCTTTACATAGGTGTGTGCCAGTGGTGCTTCACTGCTGGCACACACCTATGGATCGGACCCGACACATAGTGGGTTCTAAAAAGCACCCGCAATGTGCCACTGATGGGTCTGATTGTGAGACATCTAATGTCCCGCTGGTGCGAACACTGGGTCTGATGCACATGGGACCGTGCATCAGAGCTGAGAACATGTCAAATACAGCCAGTTTGGCCCGATTCATAGGAATTGCCTTTAGAAATGGCAAACTTTCTTCTTGGGCAGCAAAGTGGATTTACTAAGTATCCTGTCACATATGCTTATGGAATTTCATGCAAGACAAAAACACGGGTAGCAAACAGTATGGCCTCCAAGAGAAGTTTTATTTGTAGGAGAAGCTGACATCATTCATGAGCCCTTAATCAACAGGTAAAAAAATCCTACTGTTGCCTCTCCATATCCCACAGTGTCTCACCCAAATACTGCGATCTGTAGATGAAGGACTTTTAGCATTACCTTGAATCTCCTATAATTCATCTGGTGGTCAAGCTTTTAGCCATGCAGCTCCAACTCTATGAAACTCACTCACCCGCATAGTTCGAGAGGCCGCCACGTGAGAATCCTTCAAACACAAACTCAAGACTCCTATTTACTCAAGCGTTTCCATAATTCCATTAAGTATCTCCATGCTCTCTGTTGTTCATAAAAAGCTTTTCTGTCCTTCTTTGTTCCTGTACTGTATTACGTTCCTATTAAGCATCTTAAGTCCTATTAGAGAAAGAGCGCTATATACAAAAATTATATTATTATTATTATTATATGAAACTGGGTTTAAGGAAACAATCTCTAAAAGCATTGGACAAGTCAGGTGATTGTTTCATGTGTATTTTTAACATTTCTGTATAAAGGCAGGAATTTTTGACGGCCCACAGATACGGAAACTGGTGAATGATTCAAATTTTACCTGAAATTGAATTTGTTGACGAAAACTTAATCTGGTTAAAAACTTTTAAGACAATCACAAGGCAGACAACTTTTAGGAATGAGTCCACAACATGCTAAAATGTTTTTACAAAGTAGGTGCCATCATGAGTTTTGAAGTACGTATTTTGCATAGCCATTTACTTATTTATTCATTAACAGTTTTGGGAAAATGGTTCTGCCAGGACATTCAGGTGATGGATGAATGATATGAAGGAAGGTGTGACCATCACATGATGGCCAATTATTGTTGGAGTCTGTAGAGTGGGTATCCACAAGGAATACAAAAGAAAATCCTACAAAATAGTTCTCATAGCCTCCTAACACTTATGTATGTAATTATTCTGTGGTGTTTAACCACTTCAGTGGAATGCCCGCATACCACCAGTAGGTAGGTGTACACCAATGTAACTTAAAAACAATCAGACGCGATATCAATCTCTAGGCTCCACTTTTACATATGCACACTGTAACAGCGTGCGTTGAATAGACACAATGAATGGGCTGCTCCCAAGAGTAATTCTGGAAAAATGCTATTTAGGACAGAAATGGAATTTACATTTAACTACTCTAAACAATAAAATGTATACACACGTATACCTATATATACATGTAGATGAGAGAGAGCACCACACATCTGGAGAATTTATGAATAAAAATAAATGGATATATTTATTGATAGCAATTGATATTCTTATGCTGTATTAGCTCCGGAGTGGTACCACCTGTTTAATTAATGAGTAAATGGAGTCTCTATACTCAAAGGGCTTGAGTTCCTGCTTGCTTCCTAGTTTAGTTTTTATCTTAGCAGATGGTATTTCTACCAATTTCAGTGATCCGATATTGGCGCTTGGAAGTAATCATTGCAGACACATGTTTATGTCTGATTCAGCAAGGCTTGCGAAGTTGTTCGCTGCTTAGTGAGCCCATAAATGATGCCCTCTGCCTGTCCGAATGACCACCCTCTTCATGCTGCCTCTCCTGCCTGCTAATTTCTTTCTCCCAATTCCACCTCCAAAATTTTGCACGTGCTGATTCCATGAAATTCTTTACCTTGCTATCGCTATCATTCTTTATCTTGCTCACTAGAAGACTCTCCATTTCTCTGCTTATTTCAGTGTCATGACCACTGAATTGACAATGCTTATATACTTGTACTTGTCCTGCATTGTCTTGTACTGTTTTTTAACATGTGAGTATTTTTTTCATTCTCATTTACACTCTGGCACTTTCCATAGGACCATTGCCCCACTTTTCTTGCCACTACCTCTGTACCAATAACAATCACCATTTAGCTGCTTTCCTTTCCTCTCCTGACACTCTCCTCCTGTCCTCTGCTTTCCTCCCCTCTTCCTGCTCCATCTTCTGGTATCACCTCCATTCACCTATCTGCTTCTCCGCTCCCTTTTCTCTCCTGGTTTTTTTTTTGCCAAATCTACCCACTTCACCTCTGAGGCTCCACCTCTCCTCCAAATTGTTCATTTCTGTCCATTTCCTCCATAAGCTATCACTGGGAGAGCAGACATTATTGTGATTAATGGACCAATATCAGGATCAGAATTAGCTTTATTGGCCAGGTATACTTGTGTACACTAGAAATTTGTTTTGGATTGCTGTGCAACAGGGAACACATACCCGCCAAGCTGTACAGCGCCTAGGCAGCCAATTCAGCGGCACCACTGGTTGTTGCAGCAGCCAGGCAGGTAACAATACAAAATGAGACAGTACAGTTATCAAACAGGGAACACATACCCATCGAGCTGCACAGCGCCTCCCCAGCCATCTGTGGCACCACTGGTCATCGCAGCAGACAGGCAAGCAATAAAACAAGCAGAGACAGTACAGTTATAGGTTGCTATGCAGTGTACGAGACAGGAGAGACACAGGGGTACATATGGCCAAGTGGTACAGTTCCTAGGCAGCAAATTGCGGTGCCATCTTGGTCATGCTGCTTACAGGCAGCTGTAGGAAGGGCTCAACAGGCCATCTCCCCTACAGCACACTGCAGGATAGAGCCTTAGACTGTAGGGGGGGGGGGGCAGCGTGTCAGGGCCATGGCTGGAGATAAGCTGGGGGGGGGGGCACCAGCATGCAATGCAGGGAGAGAGGGCTAAGGACAGATAGAAGACTCAGTCAGTGAGGCCATGGGCCAGTAGTTGGAGTCCATAGGAGTTGTTGGAGCCTGCAACTACAGGGTATGCAGAGTGCCGACCCGGACACTGGATTTATATATATATATATATATATATATATATATATATATATATATATATATATATATACATATACAACAGAGAAAATATAGGTGTGCTGACACCTGTAGTCCTTAGTAAGACAGTCTGAAAGTCAGTGTCCTTAAAAGCACACACTAGTCCTGGTATAATTCTTGGACTGCAGCTCCCCTCCTGTGATCCTGATTCCCACGGGGTCTCTTACCACATCTCCATCTACAAAAATAAAGGGGGTGCCTGATATTGTAATATCCTTTTTAATCAAAAACGTGTGCAAACAATATCAAAGCAATTTTGCAGAAAGTAGTGCCCGTACCAGGGTCTCCCTCTGGTGTGGGCTGGCTACCACAAGATTTCACAGAAAACCACTGGCAAGACAGCTCACAATGATGGACTCACGGGACCCTCAAGATCTCCACAGGCTCTCCCGGCTGGCTGCGACTTGGCGCTCGGCACACACACCCGGCAAGCAGCTCGGACCACCAGCAGCGTCTCCAGCAGAAGAGTAGCGTCACACAAGCCACACCCCTACGCGTTTCGTCACAGGACTTCGTCAGTGGGGTGGTATATATATATATATATATATACTTGGTTGGTCGGCCTGGCACTCTCCCAGACTATTAGTGCCCCGGTGCCCTCCGGAAAATATTTGTATGGATTGCAAGAAAACAAGCTGCGGCACTCAAGGGTCTTGTAAAAAAGTCAAATGGCATTTATTTCATAAATGCAAAGAAATCCGACGTTTCGGGGATCAGGTCCCCGTTTTCAAGGTGTAGGTGAGACAGGGTGTATGCGAGTGGTGCTTACCTTTGTAGGGTGTCCCTCCCGCCATCACTTCGCCTGCTCCCGCTCTGCGCCGACGCTGGGACCGTCTGGCCGGAAGTTACGCTGCCGGAAATGCTCTGGTCCTCTTCCTGGTCTGTTGGAACGCAAGCCCCAGGTTGTCATGGTATCCGGGAGACCCGCTCCCTTCCTGTACTGCGTCTGTCAGATGCCAGGGATGCAGGGTCCGTGACGGGGTGGGTCACTGTGAAATATACATAAATAATATTGTAACGTGCTGTGTTGATGAGGCTCTGTTCATAGAGCCATCCTATGGTGGTCGTTTTATGTGCTGTGTATTGTACGTGATCCAGTCTGGAAAAAAAAACTTGTGCTATGTGTAGTAAACAAAACATCAAACAGTGAAAATAAACATCTATGTGTGAAGTGGATTGCGTATGTGAACAACAGCATCACTGTGAATACTTTTCAAAAAACATAAATTACATGTTAAGAGGGCTTAAGCTGCTTCGAGGAAGACATTTAGAAAAACAAATAAATAATAAATGAATGGAAAATAATAATACTAAATAAAAATAAAAATAAAGATGACTATAGAAAAAAATAAAAATGAAAATAAAGTGAAAAAAATGAATGAATATAAATAAAAATAAAAAAAATAAAAAAATTCCTCTCACAGTCACTGCACGTGCACATAAGGCTAAGCTGCCAGGAGGAAGAGAAGGGAGAAGCACGCTGCACTCCATTAAAGCACATACTTTCAGTGCAGCAAGCATGTCCACGGCACAGGCAGGAGGGAGCGGTATTGCACAACCCGATACCCCAGGTTTTACAGGGATTGCAGTGGATAAAAGGGAATTCTACAGCTTTTCGGAGGAAGACACAGGGAGAGTGCTGTTCCAGCTGAGTATGTCCACTATGGATGAGACACCAAGCTTGGACGCACTGTATCGACAATGGCTCAAGTTGCGCAAAAGAGAAGTGGACTTCCTGCTCCACGGGGTGTCATTGTCCGACTATCATAGGGACAAAATGATACCCCGTGGATTTAGAGTCAGAAATGTGCCGACCATAGGCCGTTACAACCCCGAATTCTGCCGGAAGTGGCTAGGGGTATTAAATAAATGTAGCCACGATCTGATGCTGCTTGTGGTGGAGGAGTCGGGGAGAGAGCTGAAAGTGAGCAGAGACAATCTTACCAAGTTTGAGGCGGCCAACAAACATCTATTTGAGCAAGACACTAGCCAGGATTGGCTAGCTAAGTTACAGGAGCAGGTGGAGAATTATCAGAGAGATCTTCTGAAATTCAAAAGGGGCAAATACACCACAGTGAAGGAAGACTACGAAAACAACGCTGTATACAGATGGCTGTCGGGGGTTAATGACCCAGGGAGCAACCGAGCCAGGCCACAGAGGCAAAGACCGTTTAGGCGCGCCAGGAGTGCTGCCAACAGAAGACCAAATGAATCTTCAAACAGCGACAGCGACTTCCAAGTGGAACAAGACACCCCCACTACCAATGTCCCTTTAGAAGTGCAGCCAGGGAGTGCCAAGAAGGGCGGCTCAAGAAGAGGAGCAGGCCGACCACCCGTAGGGGTGGCCAACACACGCGGCTCTCTAAAAGCCAAGGGAGGACAGAGTCAATAGTCTACAATCTGTCTTCACGGTCCTTCAGTAAAACAGAACTAAGTGTGCTGGAGCTTGGCCTTTCTTTTGTACAAACCACCCCCTATGATGACCTCAACTGGAAAAAAGAGCTGTATAGATTTGGCCGCATCCTCAGATTGAAGGAGCACTTTCAAAACAAACCGACCCCCACGTCACTTGAACCGCATCAAACATTCATCAGGAGCCACAGCCACTCATCTTTTGATCCGCAGTCACATAATGCTTCTATAGCTACATACCTGAGACTTATGGATGCCTCGGTGGAAAAATACACACAGGCACCTCATCCCACCCATAACAACTTAACTAAGAGCCAACAACTGGCCCTAAAACAGCTGGGCAGCTATAAGGATGTGACTTTCAGGACGGCGGACAAGGGTGGGGGGGTGGTCATTCAGGACTTGAAGGACTATGTGGGGGAGATAGAACGTCAACTGTCGGATGTTCTAGTCTACGAGGAATTACCAGCTGACCCCACTGATATTTACAAAAGGGGCCTGGATGATCTCCTACGGGAAGCTCATCTGGAGGGCACAATATCCACCAAGCTGAAGGAAGCATTGACCCAGGAGCACCCAGTGGTGCCGGTTTTCTTTACGGTGCCAAAAATCCACAAGAGCCTAGAGAGACCGCCCGGGCGCCCCATCATTAGTGCGCGTGGCTCCATTTTTGAACCAGTATCCCGTCTACTCGACAGTATTGTACAACCCCTCATTCTGAAACAACCCAGTTATATTAAAGATACCACCATGTTCCTGAATGTACTGGGTAACTTCCGCACCGTTCCAGAAGACACCCTGCTGGTGACAATGGATGTCACCAGCCTATATACATGCATACCCCAGGAAGAGGGGTTAGATGCAATGAGGGACTTTTTGCTGACCAACAGAATGGAAAGCCTGGACCTGACCCTTTTCATGGACCTTATGCGCCTTACCCTAACCAAGAACTACTTCCTGTTCAACGGCAAATTCTATAGACAGCGCTCCGGATGCGCGATGGGGAGCTGTGTCTCCCCCTCGTTCGCTAATATATACATGTTCGAGGCCGAAAAAAGACTCTTCCATGATAATGTGAACGCTGCAGGACATATAATGCTACTCACCAGGTACATAGACGACCTGTTTATGTTATGGAAGGGGAACGATGAAGAGCTATCTTCTCTTGTAAAAGAAATAAACGAGAAGCCCTCTCCGATCAAGCTGACGGTACAGAGTTCCAGGTCTTCCATCAATTACCTTGACGTGCTGATCAGGCTACAAGGGGGTGTGATTGATACCACACTCTATGTAAAGCTAACTGACAAGAACACCATATTGAGCAAATAGCTTCCATCCAATTGCTCTGAAGAAAGCTATGCCCAAAACCCAAATGATCCGAGCGGCGAGGATTGTCAGTCAACCGTCAGAATTACCAGACATATTGGAGAACTTTGTGACCAAGTTTGAACGAAGGGGCTATGACAGGAGCACAATGGAAATCCAGAAACATCAGGTGCTAGAGATGAACAGAGAATCCCTGCTGCACCCACAGTCAACTGGGAAGAAGCAGATAGAGAATGCGGTGCCTATGGTTACCAAATTGAACACCAGCAGCGCGGTCCTGTCTATGGCCAACAGGGTGTTGTGGCCGATTGTGAAGACCGACAGGGGTTTGCCCAGCCTCAATAACAAGAGACCGATGCTATGCTTCCAGAAAGGGCGCAGCATTAAGGACATAATAGTCCATAGTGACATCACCGGATTCTCAACCAGCACAGCTCCCAAGAACTTCCTAACAAAACTACCAGGATGCTATAGGTGCCCCAAGTGCACCACATGCCAGCACATGATTGTGGGTCGCGAATATGTTCACCCCGTTGACCAAAGGAGCTTCCCCTTGAAGCATGTATTGGACTGCAGGTCTACCCATATTGTGTATGTGATCCAATGCCCCTGTGCCAAAATCTATGTGGGCAAGACGATAAGGACCATGAGGGACAGGATGGCCCTGCATAGATCCTCCATCAAGGCCGCACTTGGGGGCAAGACCCATGAACAACCGGTGGCCCAGCATTTTTCTGAAGCCAAACACAAGTTGGGCGACCTGAAGCACATGGCTATAGACCATGTTCCAATGTCCATACGCAGAGGGGACAGGAACAAGAAGTTACTGGATATGGAGACAAGGTGGATACATAAGTTGAGATCCATGAAACCGTGGGGACTAAACGAACGCCTCCAACTAGGGACATGATGAGAGGAATGAACCAGTCATCAGGAACATCAGCGTGTGAGGGCCGGGGACAGTTATCCCTGTGATGTCCAATAGAAGGACTCTAAGTCTGACATATGTCAGCAGCCCCCAACAGATATGATGCCACAGTCCATGCAAAAGAGGGATGTCGAGCCGAAGCAACCAGGTCCCAGCAATTGGGCAACATATATATGTCCTCCCTAACCTTAGAAGAAAACTAACAGAAACTTTGCCGACCTCTGCTCTTCCCCTTTCTTTTTCTCAATTTTCTAATTTTCATTTTCATTCATTTTTTTCATCTTTATTTTCATTTTTATTTTTTAGTTTTATTTTATTCATTTATTTTTTATTTTCATCACTTTTATTTTTTATTTTTCATTTTTATTCTATTTTTTATTTTTTATTTTTATTTTATTTTATTTTTCAATTTTTATTTTTATTTTTTATTATTTTTTATTTTTATTTTGATTCTCATTTTTAGTGTATTTCAGTTCTGTATTCATTAATTTTTTTGTTTTATTTTTAATTTTTTTTTTTTTTTTTTTTATATTCATTCATTTTTTTCACTTTATTTTCATTTTTATTTTTTTCTATAGTCATCTTTATTTTTATTTTTATTTAGTATTATTATTTTCCATTCATTTATTATTTATTTGTTTTTCTAAATGTCTTCCTCGAAGCAGCTTAAGCCCTCTTAACATGTAATTTATGTTTTTTGAAAAGTATTCACAGTGATGCTGTTGTTCACATACGCAATCCACTTCACACATACAGATGGCGCCGGCCTTATTATTGCCGCCTGGACGCCATGGCGGAGGTTCTGGCGCATCGATATTTTTATGGCGCTGGCGTCCGCCAAGCGACATGGTTGCTCGCCATGTAATACAATCTGCCACCACTGGGTGGCTAATGCTCCATCAAGATACAGTCGGAGTGATTCCTCCATTCGCCGTATTACTATACTGTATGAGAAGCTCGTGCGCGATTAGACGCTCATGCACGATGAGGTGCTCGTGGGAAATGATAAAGTACAGTACAGTACAGTAAAGTAAATTAAAATGAGACACTAGTGAACGTACAATACAGTACAAGTGAGCAAATGGAGGAGGCGCTGAAGTCAAAGTGCCTCCTGCCTTTCCAGAGTTGGACGGTATCGACTTGCGCTAAAATAAAGTACAGTACTACAGTACATGACAGCACTAATCTATGAAAGGACAAACTCAGACAATCCATGAAAGAACTACAGGTATCAGACGCTGGCGGGCCGTCCTCGGGGTTCTCGCAAGGGGGGCGTCTCAGAGGCTGCAGGGGTACTGGTTTTGCCATCACATCCTGCCACGGATTACATGACAGTACAGTAGTCTAGTGGTTAGCTGCGCGGCAAACCAAGCAGGAGGCCCGAGTTCGATTACGGAGGGGAGGGGGTTGTAAGATAATTTTGATGTTTATTTATTTATTTATTCATTTATTCATTCATTTATTTATTTATTTATTTATTTATTTATTTATAAATGCACAGTAATCAATAAAGCTAGCGTAGACCACTAAATGTGTACTGAAGGATTCACAAGCCGAGTCCTGACAGACCAGACTTCACGGAGGTTCAGGCGCATCTGCGGCCGAATCTAGATAGTACACTCGGGAGATTTAGCCGCTAATGCGACTGAACCTCCGCGAGGACCAAGAGTTACAGTATGAGTTGAAGCGTCCAGTGCGAGGTTTGCCGGGGGTGACTGGTTTAAGAAAGCCCTATTTCACACGCTGCAATACTGTATTGTCTCTTGCAAGGAGTAATGAAGTCAAGCGCCTCCTCCCCTCCCCCCAGGGGTGGAGGGGGTCGGCTAATACAGGTCATTACACTTCAACATCTCCTGCAGAGCAAAGAATCCACGAAGGGGCGGGCCGTGCCGTCCTCGGGGTTCTCGCCAGGGGGGCGTCTCAGAGGCTGCAGGGGTACTGGTTTTGCCATCACAACTGCTGCTCCTCCTCCTCCTGCCACGGTTTACATGACCGTGCAGTAGTCTAGTGGTTAGCTGCGCGGCAATCCAAGCAGGAGGCCCGAGTTCGATTACGGAGGGGAGGGGGTTGTAAGATAATTTTGATGTTTATTTATTTATTCATTCATTCATTTATTTATTTATAAATGCACAGTAATCAATAAAGCTAGCGTAGACCACTAAATGTGTACTGAAGGATTCACAAGCCGAGTCCTGACAGACCAGACTTCACGGAGGTTCAGGCGCATCTGCGGCCGAATCTAGATAGTACACTCGGGAGATTTAGCCGCTAATGCGACTGAACCTCCGCGAGGACCAAGAGTTACAGTATGAGTTGAAGCGTCCAGTGCGAGGTTTGCCGGGGGTGACTGGTTTAAGAAAGCCCTATTTCACACGCTGCAATACTGTATTGTCTCTTGCAAGGAGTAATGAAGTCAAGCGCCTCCTCCCCTCCCCCCAGGGGTGGAGGGGGTCGGCTAATACAGGTCATTACACTTCAACATCTCCTGCAGAGCAAAGAATCCACGAAGGGGCGGGCCGTGCCAGACGTGCTTCCAGAGCTGGCGGGCCATCCTCAGGGTTTTTTCTATTGGAATACAGTGTGTACAGTATTTTGTAGAATGATATTTAATAAAACTATACAGTACAGTATGTCCTAGCGATTTAGTATCTCCAAACTCTTTTAAATAAAGTTTTGGGCGCATGATGAAAGTCATGTGTCTAGGACCCCCGCGCCGAAATTTTGCGTCACCTGTGCTTTATTGTACTGTATGCTGTGCACCACTGCATTGTACAGTACAATGGCGGAGCGCAGAGAGGGCCCGTACAGCACCCGGGAGCTGAGGCACCTTGTGCGCTGGAGAGACAGGACTCTCTCCAGCAACAAGGAGAAAATGAAGGCCTACAGAAAGACCCGCAGGGCTATCCTTAGGGACACTGGCCGTCAGCGGTCTATCCGCTCCTTAGAGCGGCGCTGGAGTGACCTGGTCAGGAGGGATCCTGAGAGACTTCAGGCCATCAGGCGCTGTAAGCACAGTACTGTACCGAGGGGGGTACAGGGAGGGGGGGTTGGCGGCTCTAGAGAGCACCGTCGATATGGTCTGTGTGGGCCCTGGGCAGCAGACCATATCAACGGCGCACTTTCACAGTACGGGATGCGGTCATAATGTCGAATGACATAATGTCGAATGTCAAAATGTCGACACCACAATGTCAAATGTGTAAAAATGCCCTAAGCATCGCGAGCGAAGCGAGCGATGCGAGGGTCCGATTCACTATGTCAATAGTGTCCATGTCGACACTGTTGACATTTCGGGCCAAAAAAAACCCAAAAGAGCAATTCGACATAACCCCAGTCAACATTATGGCAGTCGACATTTTTGAAATGTCGACATTAACCCATGTCGGCATTTTTACACATTTGACATTGTGGTGTCGACATTTTGACATTCGACATTATGTCATTCGACATTTCAATCCACACCCTACAGTACATGTACTGTACAGTACACCATAAACAATTGGGGCTGTGTGTGAATAGGGATCAACAATGCGGTGTACTGTAGGAAGGAAGAGGAGGATGAGGTGGAGCAGCAGGAGGACCAGGAGCCAGGCAGTGAGTACAGTGGTCCGGTGGAGGGGGTGCTTTGTGGGATGCGGAGGTGGGGGTTGGCTGTTGAAGTGGTTGGAAGTGCAGGTGGTTCTGGAGGAACTGAAGATGCCGTTCAGCGAAGGCATTCACTTTGGGGTGCACTGCATTGAGTGTCACGCAGCCTTTGGGCCTTTGCTGGTTGTACAGTACATATGTACACATCCCAGCATGCCACTTTTTGTATACAGTACAGTATGATGGATTGTTAAAACTGTGGCATGGCATGCTGGGTGGGATGTGTACAGTACTTCCACAACAATTGGAGGGCCATGACTTTGACACAACCGTTCTATGGAGTTCTAAAAGTAGAAGGGAATTTACTGTACAGTACAGTACGTTTACAATGTTTTTTTTTTTTTTTTTAATGCAGCATTACTAGGCCACACCCGGGAAGAAGAGGCGGTTCCCCTCGACACCGAGGAGGAAGAGGAGGATGAGGTGGAGCAGCAGGAGGACCAGGAGCCAGGCAGTGAGTACAGTGGTCCGGTGGAGGGGGTGCTTTGTGGGATGCGGAGGTGGGGGTTGGCTGTTGAAGTGGTTGGAAGTGCAGGTGGTTCTGGAGGAACTGAAGATGCCGTTCAGCGAAGGCATTCACTTTGGGGTGCACTGCATTGAGTGTCACGCAGCCTTTGGGCCTTTGCTGGTTGTACAGTACATATGTACACATCCCAGCATGCCACTTTTTGTATACAGTACAGTATGATGGATTGTTAAAACTGTGGCATGGCATGCTGGGTGGGATGTGTACAGTACTTCCACAACAATTGGAGGGCCATGACTTTGACACAACCGTTCTATGGAGTTCTAAAAGTAGAAGGGAATTTACTTTACAGTACAGTACGTTTACAATGTTTTTATTTTTTTTTATTTTTAATGCAGCATCACTAGGCCACACCCGGGTAGAAGAGGCGGTTCCCCTCGACACCGAGGAGGAAGAGGAGGATGAGGTGGAGCAGCAGGAGGACCAGGAGCCAGGCAGTGAGTACAGTGGTCCGGTGGAGGGGGTGCTTTGTGGGATGCGGAGGTGGGGGTTGGCTGTTGAAGTGGTTGGAAGTGCAGGTGGTTCTGGAGGAACTGAAGATGCCGTTCAGCGAAGGCATTCACTTTGGGGTGCACTGCATTGAGTGTCACGCAGCCTTTGGGCCTTTGCTGGTTGTACAGTACATATGTACACATCCCAGCATGCCACTTTTTGTATACAGTACAGTATGATGGATTGTTAAAACTGTGGCATGGCATGCTGGGTGGGATGTGTACAGTACTTCCACAACAATTGGAGGGCCATGACTTTGACACAACCGTTCTATGGAGTTCTAAAAGTAGAAGGGAATTTACTTTACAGTACAGTACGTTTACAATGTTTTTATTTTTTTTTATTTTTAATGCAGCATCACTAGGCCACACCCGGGTAGAAGAGGCGGTTCTCCTCGACACCGAGAAGGAACAGGAGGAGGAGGTGGAGCAGCAGGAGGACCAGGAGCCAGGCAGTGAGTACAGTGGTCCGGTGGAGGGGGTGCTTTGTGGGATGCGGAGGTGGGGGTTGGCTGTTGAAGTGGTTGGAAGTGCAGGTGGTTCTGGAGGAACTGAAGATGCCGTTCAGCGAAGGCATTCACTTTGGGGTGCACTGCATTGAGTGTCACGCAGCCTTTGGGCCTTTGCTGGTTGTACAGTACATATGTACACATCCCAGCATGCCACTTTTTGTATACAGTACAGTATGATGGATTGTTAAAACTGTGGCATGGCATGCTGGGTGGGATGTGTACAGTACTTCCACAACAATTGGAGGGCCATGACTTTGACACAACCGTTCTATGGAGTTCTAAAAGTAGAAGGGAATTTACTTTACAGTACAGTACGTTTACAATGTTTTTATTTTTTTTTATTTTTAATGCAGCATCACTAGGCCACACCCGGGTAGAAGAGGCGGTTCTCCTCGACACCGAGAAGGAACAGGAGGAGGAGGTGGAGCAGCAGGAGGACCAGGAGCCAGGCAGTGAGTACAGTGGTCCGGTGGAGGGGGTGCTTTGTGGGATGCGGAGGTGGGGGTTGGCTGTTGAAGTGGTTGGAAGTGCAGGTGGTTCTGGAGGAACTGAAGATGCCGTTCAGCGAAGGCATTCACTTTGGGGTGCACTGCATTGAGTGTCACGCAGCCTTTGGGCCTTTGCTGGTTGTACAGTACATATGTACACATCCCAGCATGCCACTTTTTGTATACAGTACAGTATGATGGATTGTTAAAACTGTGGCATGGCATGCTGGGTGGGATGTGTACAGTACTTCCACAACAATTGGAGGGCCATGACTTTGACACAACCGTTCTATGGAGTTCTAAAAGTAGAAGGGAATTTACTTTACAGTACAGTACGTTTACAATGTTTTTATTTTTTTTTATTTTTAATGCAGCATCACTAGGCCACACCCGGGTAGAAGAGGCGGTTCTCCTCGACACCGAGAAGGAACAGGAGGAGGAGGTGGAGCAGCAGGAGGACCAGGAGCCAGGCAGTGAGTACAGTGGTCCGGTGGAGGGGGTGCTTTGTGGGATGCGGAGGTGGGGGTTGGCTGTTGAAGTGGTTGGAAGTGCAGGTGGTTCTGGAGGAACTGACAATGCCTTTGGTGTAGGACTTCACTTTGGGGGGGCTCTGCGCTGGGTGTCACGCAGACTTTGGGCCTTGCCTGTTTGTACAGTACACTACTGTAGGTGGGTGGTGCCCGCTTGGAGATGGTGTGTAGACATTTCAATCTACACCATTAGGACCTTCTTCTATGGAGTTGTACTGTACAGTACATGTTCAGTACAGTACCTGTAAGTAGGCAAATGATGTTTTTTTTCCTGTACTACTGTATTTTCCTTTCTCCACTCAGACATCATTGAGGTGGAGGCCATGGAGCTGGAGGAAGATGAGGAGGAGGACGATGAAAGTGGTAAGAATTACTGTAGTACTGCACTGTAACCAGAGGTGTAAAAGTGATGGGCAACTGGTTTCCAATGGTAGAGGGAACTGAGTTCCGCCTCTGACACAGTCCTGAACAGTAATTCCAATAGAAAAGCCTGTCCCACCCACCAGCTTCTTCTTTTGGCATGGCATGCTTTATTTTATGGCATACTGTACAGTACAGTACGACCACCACCGTTGAAGTGAAGAAGGGCCACTAAGTGGAACAGGTTCTGTACATGCTGTATTGTAATGCTCACTTTTTCTCCCACTACAGTGCCAATCGTCCATGGGGGCCCAAGACACCAACTGCGGATAAGCCAGCACAGGCCAGGATCAGACTCGCAGGGGCCTGGCCCGGGTCCCGGCCCCAATTATAGAGGTACAGTTACAGTACAGTATGTCAGTGGTTGGGATTGCTTTTGTAGAATAATAATACAGTACAGTACAGTACTTACCGTACAGTACACTATAGTAACGTTAACATTTTACTTCCCCACCACAGAACAACAACAGAGGGCTCAGCGGCTCAGGGCGCTTGAGGCGGTGCGGGTGCTGATGCACCAGTTCATTGATTTCATTTTCCAATTTTTAGTTCGTTTAATTTAATTGTTATTCTGGCGTTGTTTCTTTTTTTTTCATACTGTATTTATAAATATTTTATTGTTACTCCAATGTATCCTTGTCTTTTTTCCAGCGTGAGACGATACTGTACAGTAACTTATTGTATGCTACTGCAAATACTGAATACTGTAGTAAACACTTTTATTGACAGCAGATGGATGATATGGCATACAGTACAATCAGTGGGGAAAAGGTAGCAAGGTACAGTACAGTACAGAATAGAAAAAAAAAAAAAATCACACACAGATTATTTTTTTTTTATTATTTGTTTGGGGTGGGGGTTCAGCAAGACACACACATACAGTAAAACAGACTGTCTACAGTACAGTACATTGCACCGAATCAACATTTTTCTACTTGTTATCCACATGTACAGTACAGTAAAATACTTTTATTGACAACAGATGGATAATATGGCATACAGTACAATCAGAGGGGACAAGGTACAGTTCAGTAGCAAGGTGCAGGACAGAATAATAAACAAAAGGTACTGTACAGCAGTGGTGCAGGTAGAATTTTTTTCTTGGTGGTACAGTACTCATGGGCTCTACCAAATACTGTATGGGTGTGGCCATGTGTCATGAGTGTTCGTGGTCACACAAAGCTAGAAGAGTGACTAAGGGCCTTATTCGAATTTACTCTTTCTGACAAAATTCTTCTTAGATGGACAAAACCATGTGCACTGCAGGTGGGGTAGATTTTACTATTGCAGAGAGAATTAGATTTGGGTGGGGTTTTACTGTACTGTACTTCAAAGTACAGTACAGTAAGCTCTATATTGCAGTGTAACAATAAAGCAGTCAGTATTTTTCCTGCACAGAAACAAAATACTGTAACTCACCCAAATCTAATTCTCTCTGCTCATTATACTGTACATCTGCCCCACCTGCAGTTTTGTCCATCTAAGAAGAATTGTGACAGAAAGAGTGAATGCGAATAAGGCCCTAAATGACAATAGTGGCGTGGCATCAGGAGACAGGGAATGAGAAGCAGGAAATGACTGGGGGTCGGTTGGCTCTTGCTTGGCGGAGAGCTGGGCAGATTGTGCTTACAATTGTGGAGCCTGCTCTTCATGCTATCGCCACTGCAGATGCCTGTCAGTGTGACAGGCTAAATCAGCAGTAGCGGTAGCTACGCCAATCATAACGCTGAGTGGGCGGGCTGCGGATGTATTATATTTAGACTTAAATTAAAAATAGAATTGACAGTGGGTCAGGGAGTAAGTGGTACTGCGTACCTGCAACATACTGTATTTCTTACAGGTACTGTACAGTACTCTGTACCACACCGTACCCCCTTGCTTGCAACACTGCTGTACAGTACTGTAACATCACACACACAACTTTTATTTTTATTATACAGTATTTTGGGGTGGGGGTTCATAGAGAAACACACAGAAAACAGACTGATTAAGTACTTCTATACTATTTTAATACAGTACTACATACCACTGGGTTGTCCATTTATTTTGACTATAACAGGCAATACTTTATATAGATGATTTATGCAATTATTACAAATGTCCGGTGTCAGCACTTCTTGCCAAAATTTACGGATCCCATCCAACAGCTGCTGTTTTGTTGTCGGCTTCGCAGTGTTCCTGATGTAATACTTCATTTGAGCCCATACCAATTCAATTGGATTCATGTCCGGGGATCTAAAGTAAACAGTATGATACAATAAAGGTATTTCAATAATGTTTCTTTTAGAACAGAAAAGCATACAATCTTGATAAAACCATAAAAGTACAGTACAATATTAAAGCAATACTCACTCTGGTGGTGTGCGTTCCCAATTGATGCCTTTCTCTTCCATGAATTTTGCAGAGGCAGAGTGTTTAGGATCATTGTCCTGGAATAGTCTATGATGCGATGGGAAACGTTTCCGCACATATGGCACCATACATCCCTCTACTATTCTTTCTTGAAAGAATTGTTTATCCATGATCCCTAGAGAAAAAAGCAGTATTGTTTATTAATAACCACTGCATTCAATTTTAATTATTGTAGTGTACAGTATAGTACATTATTTCTTACAAACACAGACAACGCATGGTACTGTATACTGTACTATACTGTACCTTCGAACATTAACAATGGGCCAGCTCCCAATCGTGATATGGCTCCCCATACGTGGACTTTCAGTGGATGCTTTGGCCGTGGCTTCAATGAGATATGGTCCTTCTTACGGAATGACATTCGCGAGAACCTCTCGAGTGCAACTGAGGATTCATCGGTGAAAAGGACATCCTGAAAAGTTTCACCGCTCTCAATCCAACGACGTGCCTGTTCCACTCTCTTCTCTTTGTTGACATCTCTAACCATGGGAGTTATCCTGTCAACAGCACAAAAATATACAGGTAATTTAATACAGTACTGTATTATAGACATCATTAAACAACCGTGCAGTACTGTATGCAAATAATGTAGGTATTAACCACTTGAGTGGTACTGTACTGAATGCCTGGAGATTTTCCGGATTCAGCTGTGCTGGTGCAGTGGGCTGTCCCGGAAAATCTCAAGGCATGCCACTATACAGTAGGTGTACGCCAGTGGTGTCCTTGTGTGCACCACTGGTGCAGCACCTCCAGTCAATTCCCCCACCCCTCCCCCACTGCCGGGTATGGTTGGTGCGGCTTGTGGGGGCTGGCGAGTGCTCAGGCCGAGTCCTCCAGAGCTGCCACGAAAATCCCTCATCATGACGCCATTGTCACTATGAGGAACAGTAGCATCAAGCTCTGCCGCCGCTGCCCTGGTACTGTAGGTTTGTACAGCAAAACCCACCACTCAAGGGGTTAATGTGAAATGGCGCGCATTACTGCTCTATACAAAACTCTTACTGTACTGTACCTTGTAGCACAATATTTCCATCCCATTTTCCGACGCATTTTTCGAATGCTGGTGAGTGATATGTCAAAATCATACTCTGTTTTGAAGATGTTTTTAATTTGTCGAGCAGAGATTTCATCATTCTCACGAGTTATTTTCTCCACAATTTTTTCAGCTCTCCTACAGTGCACACAGTAAATAAGAGTTAATGTACAGTACAGTACAAGGCAATGACTGAAACGTTTCATGTTCTATATTACTGTAGTACAGCAAAGGTTAATACTACTGGACATACTGTACAGTACAGTAGTTTATACAGTACCAGTTTAACAAACAATACAGTACAGTACATTACAGGTAATTTACTACACAACACTGATCTTACCAAGAGCACTTTGGAGCAAATATTTCCTTTCTGGCCGTTGTTCTCTCGAAAGCATGATAGCGCACTGTTTGTAAAGTGACTACAATCCCACTTTCCCTCAGCCAAGCCTGGATCTCTTTGGTAGTTTTATTTTCTTTTTTCATGTTTGCAATTATTTTGCTCATCGCCTTGTTGATCTTAACTGGCATTTTGGACAGCTGTACTAGAGACTTCCCTGTATGAAGAGAAGACAGTACATTTAGAAATACAGTACATGGACTTTTTCGCAATACAAATTACTATAGTACATTTACATTAAACATTTTTTTTTAAAAATGTTACAGTACCTTTACCCCCCCCCCTCCCCCCCCCAAAAAAAAAACAACGTTGGTGGTAATAATTGACAATGATGTACTGTACAGCACTCAGTTGCTAATGCGTCAACTTCTCGTTAGCTCGAGCGTCTCATTAGCTCAAGCGTCCCAGGCTCCGGGGAGGAGGGGTCGGTGTGCTATACGGGCAAGCGTCGGTCGCTCGATATACCGCCAAACGCCTAGGGGCCTCGTGGAAGCGGGGGGGGAGGGAACACTGGGAGAGGTTTGGGAAAGGTTGGAAGCACAGAGAAAGGACGGGGAAACCAGGGCCGTGCGACAGGGAGCGGGCATACAGTAGCCCCGGGGAGGAGGGGCAGCGTCGCTCGAGAGCGCTCGAGGCAGTTTCGCTCGGAGGCAGGGTTACACAAAATGGCCGCCAAATGTCTACGGGCCTCGTGGAAGCGGGGGGGAGGGAACACTGGGAGAGGCTGGAAGCATGGCTGCACGGAGAAAAGACGGGGAAAGCAGGGCAGAGCGACGTGGAGCGGATACCGTCGTTGCTGCTCGAGCGTCTCATTAGCTCGAGCGTCCCATTAGCTCGAGCGTCCCATTAGCTCGAGCGTCCCAGGCTCCGGGGAGGAGGGGTCGGTGTGCTATACGGGCAAGCGTCGGTCGCTCGATATACCGCCAAACGCCTAGGGGCCTCGTGGAAGCGGGGGGGGGAGGGAACACTGGGAGAGGTTTGGGAAAGGTTGGAAGCACAGAGAAAGGACGGGGAAACCAGGGCCGTGCGACGGGGAGCGGGCATACAGTAGCCCCGGGGAGGAGGGGCAGCGTCGCTCGAGGCAGTTTCGCTCGGAGGCAGGGTTACACAAAATGGCCGCCAAATGTCTACGGGCCTCGTGGAAGCGGGGGGGAGGGAACACTGGGAGAGGTTTGGGAAAGGTTGGAAGCACAGAGAAAGGACGGGGAAACCAGGGCCGTGCGACGGGGAGCGGGCATACAGTAGCCCCGGGGAGGAGGGGCAGCGTCGCTCGAGAGCGCTCGAGGCAGTTTCGCTCGGAGGCAGGGTTACACAAAATGGCCGCCAAATGTCTACGGGCCTCGTGGAAGCGGGGGGGAGGGAACACTGGGAGAGGCTGGAAGCATGGCTGCACGGAGAAAAGACGGGGAAAGCAGGGCAGAGCGACGTGGAGCGGATACCGTCGTTGCTGCTCGAGCGTCTCATTAGCTCGAGCGTCCCATTAGCTCGAGCGTCCCATTAGCTCGAGCGTCCCAGGCTCCGGGGAGGAGGGGTCGGTGTGCTATACGGGCAAGCGTCGGTCGCTCGATATACCGCCAAACGCCTAGGGGCCTCGTGGAAGCGGGGGGGGGAGGGAACACTGGGAGAGGTTTGGGAAAGGTTGGAAGCACAGAGAAAGGACGGGGAAACCAGGGCTGTGCGACGGGGAGCGGGCATACAGTAGCCCCGGGGAGGAGGGGCAGCGTCGCTCGAGAGCGCTCGAGGCAGTTTCGCTCGGAGGCAGGGTTACACAAAATGGCCGCCAAATGTCTACCGGCCTCCTGGAAGCGGGGGGGAGGGAACACTGGGAGAGGTTGGAAGCATGGCTGCACGGAGAAAAGACGGGGAAAGCAGGGCCGAGCGACGGGGAGCGGATACCGTCGTTGCTGCTCGAGCGTCTCATTAGCTCGAGCGTCTCATTAGCTCGAGCGTCCCAGGCTCCGGGGAGGAGGGGTCGGTGTGCTATACGGGCAAGCGTCGGTCGCTCGATATACCGCCAAACGCCTAGGGGCCTCGTGGAAGCGGGGGGGGGGGGGAGGGAACACTGGGTGCAATGAGCGTTTACATACAGAATACAGTTTAAAAATAAGGTATATTTATATCGAAATACTGATAGAAAAAGATTTACCGTTCAGGAACTTTTGCTAGTAGCACTTGAAACCAGCCGAGTTCCGTGAGGCCAGCAAAGATTTCAAATGCAAGCAGAAGTACAGGAACGGTATCAGGAAACTTCAAGAAGTCTTGAGAGGAGAGGAGCCGAACAGCAAGTCTGCTTACGAGGAAACAGGTTTGCCGAGTGGTAGCTGGAGTGCCTGGGGACGCCCTTTTTATGTGAAACAAACAAAAGGTTTTTCCCGCCCAAGATCCAGACCCTGAGATTGGTCTCTGCAGATATGTTTGGGGCGTGAACAATTTCCATAATCCAATCACAGGACCTGCTTTGGGCGTGGAAAAAACCTTTTGTTTGTTTCACATAAAAAGGGCGTCCCCAGGCACTCCAGCTACCACTCGGCAAACCTGTTTCCTCGTAAGCAGACTTGCTGTTCGGCTCCTCTCCTCTCAAGACTTCTTGAAGTTTCCTGATACCGTTCCTGTACTTCTGCTTGCATTTGAAATCTTTGCTGGCCTCACGGAACTCGGCTGGTTTCAAGTGCTACTAGCAAAAGTTCCTGAACGGTAAATCTTTTTCTATCAGTATTTCGATATAAATATACCTTATTTTTAAACTGTATTCTGTATGTAAACGCTCATTGCACCCAGTGTTCCCTCCCCCCCCCCGCTTCCACGAGGCCCCTAGGCGTTTGGCGGTATATCGAGCGACCGACGCTTGCCCGTATAGCACACCGACCCCTCCTCCCCGGAGCCTGGGACGCTCGAGCTAATGGGACGCTCGAGCTAATGGGACGCTCGAGCTAATGAGACGCTCGAGCAGCAACGACGGTATCCGCTCCACGTCGCTCTGCCCTGCTTTCCCCGTCTTTTCTCCGTGCAGCCATGCTTCCAGCCTCTCCCAGTGTTCCCTCCCCCCCGCTTCCACGAGGCCCGTAGACATTTGGCGGCCATTTTGTGTAACCCTGCCTCCGAGCGAAACTGCCTCGAGCGCTCTCGAGCGACGCTGCCCCTCCTCCCCGGGGCTACTGTATGCCCGCTCCCCGTCGCACGGCCCTGGTTTCCCCGTCCTTTCTCTGTGCTTCCAACCTTTCCCAAACCTCTCCCAGTGTTCCCTCCCCCCGCTTCCACGAGGCCCGTAGACATTTGGCGGCCATTTTGTGTAACCCTGCCTCCGAGCGAAACTGCCTCGAGCGACGCTGCCCCTCCTCCCCGGGGCTACTGTATGCCCGCTCCCCGTCGCACGGCCCTGGTTTCCCCGTCCTTTCTCTGTGCTTCCAACCTTTCCCAAACCTCTCCCAGTGTTCCCTCCCCCCCGCTTCCACGAGGCCCGTAGACATTTGGCGGCCATTTTGTGTAACCCTGCCTCCGAGCGAAACTGCCTCGAGCGACGCTGCCCCTCCTCCCCGGGGCTACTGTATGCCCGCTCCCCGTCGCACGGCCCTGGTTTCCCCGTCCTTTCTCTGTGCTTCCAACCTTTCCCAAACCTCTCCCAGTGTTCCCTCCCCCCCCGCTTCCACGAGGCCCCTAGGCGTTTGGCGGTATATCGAGCGACCGACGCTTGCCCGTATAGCACACCGACCCCTCCTCCCCGGAGCCTGGGACGCTCGAGCTAATGGGACGCTCGAGCTAATGAGACGCTCGAGCAGCAACGACGGTATCCGCTCCACGTCGCTCTGCCCTGCTTTCCCCGTCTTTTCTCCGTGCAGCCATGCTTCCAGCCTCTCCCAGTGTTCCCTCCCCCCCGCTTCCACGAGGCCCGTAGACATTTGGCGGCCATTTTGTGTAACCCTGCCTCCGAGCGAAACTGCCTCGAGCGCTCTCGAGCGACGCTGCCCCTCCTCCCCGGGGCTACTGTATGCCCGCTCCCCGTCGCACGGCCCTGGTTTCCCCGTCCTTTCTCTGTGCTTCCAACCTTTCCCAAACCTCTCCCAGTGTTCCCTCCCCCCCGCTTCCACGAGGCCCGTAGACATTTGGCGGCCATTTTGTGTAACCCTGCCTCCGAGCGAAACTGCCTCGAGCGACGCTGCCCCTCCTCCCCGGGGCTACTGTATGCCCGCTCCCCGTCGCACGGCCCTGGTTTCCCCGTCCTTTCTCTGTGCTTCCAACCTTTCCCAAACCTCTCCCAGTGTTCCCTCCCCCCCGCTTCCACGAGGCCCGTAGACATTTGGCGGCCATTTTGTGTAACCCTGCCTCCGAGCGAAACTGCCTCGAGCGACGCTGCCCCTCCTCCCCGGGGCTACTGTATGCCCGCTCCCCGTCGCACGGCCCTGGTTTCCCCGTCCTTTCTCTGTGCTTCCAACCTTTCCCAAACCTCTCCCAGTGTTCCCTCCCCCCCGCTTCCACGAGGCCCGTAGACATTTGGCGGCCATTTTGTGTAACCCTGCCTCCGAGCGAAACTGCCTCGAGCGACGCTGCCCCTCCTCCCCGGGGCTACTGTATGCCCGCTCCCCGTCGCACGGCCCTGGTTTCCCCGTCCTTTCTCTGTGCTTCCAACCTTTCCCAAACCTCTCCCAGTGTTCCCTCCCCCCCCGCTTCCACGAGGCCCCTAGGCGTTTGGCGGTATATCGAGCGACCGACGCTTGCCCGTATAGCACACCGACCCCTCCTCCCCGGAGCCTGGGACGCTCGAGCTAATGAGACGCTCGAGCTAATGAGACGCTCGAGCTAATGAGACGCTCGAGCAGCAACGACGGTATCCGCTCCCCGTTGCTCGGTCCTGCTTTCCCCGTCTTTTCTACGTGCAGCCGTGCTTCCAACTTTTCCCAAACCTCTCCCAGTGTTCCCTCCCCCCCCCCGCTTCCACGAGGCCCCTAGACATTTGGCGGCCATTTTGTGTAACTCTATTAACATATTACTGTACTTAAACAGTAAAGATGGGCCCCCTGCAGCTCTGGGCCCCATAGCAGCTGCACCCCTTGCACCTACTGTATGGTACAGTAGTTACGGCCATGACAGTACAGTACATACAGTACTGTACAGTCATGTACTGTACTGTAATCTACTGGACATTATTGTGCTACTGTAAAACTGCTTTACTGGATAGTGGAACACAATTTCATGTGTAATTATTTTTTTGTAGACAAACAACAATGAATGTATCAAGTGCAACATTCTATGGAAAACGCAGTGCACGTTCCAACAAGAGACAATTGGCCTTGGATGCATTGGTTCCACAGAATGCACCCAAAAAGGCAAAGAAGACTACTGCCAAAAAAGAGAACATTCCAGTCACAGTAAAGCCAAGGAAAAATGCCAAGGCAAAGAATGGTGTTTTAGAGCAGATTGTAGGTAACGATAACAACGTCCCTTTCTCTATTACAGATATTGAAGCTGGTCCTTCATACAAGGAGACTGTGTTGGCTAAAGATGTACCTGTACCAGTGGTCAGCATTGATCAAACACTGGTACAGGCAGTAAGTATTGATCCAAATGAGGAGTTTGTTGTTTTGGATTTTGTTTCGACCCCAGGTCAACAAGAACATTCTTCACCAAGAAGAAAGCTGGAGACTGTGTTGGCTAAAGATGTACCTGTACCAGTGGTCAGCATTGATCAAACACTGGTACAGGCAGTAAGTATTGATCCAAATGAGGAGTTTGTTGTTTTGGATTTTGTTTCGACCCCAGGTCAACAAGAACATTCTTCACCAAGAAGAAAGCTGGATTTTGGAAATCTTTCAGGAACAAAAGAATTGATGGACAACCTGCAAGACGACCATGGTGCACAGGAGCTTCAAGAAAAGGTACATCGGCTGGAGATCGAAAATGCTGTATTAAAAGATACATTGAAGAACACCGTTGAATCAATGAAGGAGGTCCTCATTGAATCAGTGAAAGAAGACCTCATCAAATCGGTAAGTAATACCATCATGACATCAGTCAATACCCTCATCGAATCAGCGACTCACACCATCACAACATCAGTGAATGACCGGATCATCTGCGCAATGGAAAACATCATCGTTAACACAGTGAAAAAAGCAACACCACAAACCCATGAAGTAGCTGTGCAGATGTGTCGAATTGAAGATGGACCTGGCAGAATAGATGCACTCTGCGAATTGGATGAACCGGGTGAAGTGAATTCATTTGGCGAACTGGGTGCACTCGGTGGATTGGATGGCCCGGGCGAAGTGTCTACATTCAGCGAACTGGGTGCACTCTGTGAAGTGGATTTTGGCGGCGAAGTGAATGCACCCAGTGAAGTGGACACCACAATAGTCGTGAATAGACACGTAGAACTGCCTTCTACAGCACACCAAGTGATGGACTTTGGTGAAGTGACTCTGCAGCTTCCTCGAGCACCCACTCAGTGCAGCACCCCTGCAGAGCCAGACAACGAGACAGACTGTGGACCTGTTCTGCCCAATATTCCACTGTGCGACATCACAGATGCAACGGACGACCTGCTTTATGGAAAGGCACATGAACAACTGAACAGATATGCACAATTTATTTTTCAAGAACATGTGCCACATGATCTTTATTTGTCATGGGCAAACCATGTGAATTACAATGGGAAGAATGGGAAATCTGCACTGCCAAAAAATGTAAGAAAAGACATCATGAGAAGATGTGGCAAACGGATTATACTTCAGAAGCACCATAAAACTTCCATCATCAATACCATCAACGGACTACTACGAATGAAGAGGAGAACAGCATGGAGACGCCTCGATCATGTAAGGCAACCGTTACCACCGTTGCCAACAGTTTGCCCTCCCTTGTGCACAACTCGGTGATGAAGCAGTGGTGTTACTGTACTGTACTTTTAACCGAATACTGAATTTTCCGTGAGTTTGTCTCAGTTCCTTCAAAAGTAAACCTACAGTAAAACAAAACATACTGTACAGTACAAATATACATTACTACTGTATACAGGAATAACAACAAAACATGATATCATTAAAAAAAAAATAAAAAAAAAAAAATAATAATAATAATAATAATAATAATAATAATAATAATAATAATAAAAAAAAAGTTGCAAAGTGTTTCTCTTCACCGGTCGGTTTTCCGAGTGTGTGTGCTGCTGTTCCTACACCCCACCCCAAAGACAGTAAATCTAAAAAAAAAAATTACCCAAAACAAAAATTAATAATAATAATAAAAAAATACCTGTACAAAATTCCCAAAAAAAAAAAAAAAAAAGTTGTGTGTTTTGTTAACATGGTTTTTCTTGTTCTGTGTCGTGGTTACCTTTTTCCCCACTGCATCCAATATTTTCCTTCAGCAGGCTTACTGTACAGTACCTCTGTGTGTGTCAGTGTTCCAAAGTAATGGTAACCCCCTCCATCCCTCCAAAAAAAGGAAAAAAAAAAAACAAAAAAAATACAAAATTCCAAAAAGCAAAAAAAAAAGTTGTGTGTTTTGTTATCATGGTTTTCATCGTTCTGTGTCGTGGTTACCTTTTTCCCCACTGCGTCTGATATTTTCCTTCAGCAGGCTTACTGTATAGTACCTCGGTGTGTGTCAGTGTTCCAAAGTAATGGTAACCCCCTCCATCCCTCCAAAAAAGGGAAAAAAAACCCAAAAAATACAAAATTCCAAAAAGCAAAAAAAAAGTTGTGTGTTTTGTTATCATGGTTTTCATCGTTCTGTGTCGTGGTTACCTTTTTCCCCACTGCGTCCGATATTTTCCTTCAGCAGGCTTACTGTATAGTACCTCGGTGTGTGTCAGTGTTCCAAAGTAATGGTAACCCCCTCCATCCCTCCAAAAAAGGGAAAAAAAACCCAAAAAATACAAAATTCCAAAAAGCAAAAAAAAAGTTGTGTGTTTTGTTAACATGGTTTTTCTTGTTCTGTGTCGTGGTTACCTTTTTCCCCACTGCATCCAATATTTTCCTTCAGCAGGCTTACTGTACAGTACCTCTGTGTGTGTCAGTGTTCCAAAGTAATGGTAACCCCCTCCATCCCTCCAAAAAAAGGAAAAAAAAAAAACAAAAAAAATACAAAATTCCAAAAAGCAAAAAAAAAAGTTGTGTGTTTTGTTATCATGGTTTTCATCGTTCTGTGTCGTGGTTACCTTTTTCCCCACTGCGTCCGATATTTTCCTTCAGCAGGCTTACTGTATAGTACCTCGGTGTGTGTCAGTGTTCCAAAGTAATGGTAACCCCCTCCATCCCTCCAAAAAAGGGAAAAAAAACCCAAAAAATACAAAATTCCAAAAAGCAAAAAAAAAGTTGTGTGTTTTGTTATCATGGTTTTCATCGTTCTGTGTCGTGGTTACCTTTTTCCCCACTGCGTCCGATATTTTCCTTCAGCAGGCTTACTGTATAGTACCTCGGTGTGTGTCAGTGTTCCAAAGTAATGGTAACCCCCTCCATCCCTCCAAAAAAGGGAAAAAAAACCCAAAAAATACAAAATTCCAAAAAGCAAAAAAAAAGTTGTGTGTTTTGTTAACATGGTTTTTCTTGTTCTGTGTCGTGGTTACCTTTTTCCCCACTGCATCCAATATTTTCCTTCAGCAGGCTTACTGTACAGTACCTCTGTGTGTGTCAGTGTTCCAAAGTAATGGTAACCCCCTCCATCCCTCCAAAAAAAGGAAAAAAAAAAAACAAAAAAAATACAAAATTCCAAAAAGCAAAAAAAAAAGTTGTGTGTTTTGTTATCATGGTTTTCATCGTTCTGTGTCGTGGTTACCTTTTTCCCCACTGCGTCCGATATTTTCCTTCAGCAGGCTTACTGTATAGTACCTCGGTGTGTGTCAGTGTTCCAAAGTAATGGTAACCCCCTCCATCCCTCCAAAAAAGGGAAAAAAAACCCAAAAAATACAAAATTCCAAAAAGCAAAAAAAAAGTTGTGTGTTTTGTTATCATGGTTTTCATCGTTCTGTGTCGTGGTTACCTTTTTCCCCACTGCGTCCGATATTTTCCTTCAGCAGGCTTACTGTATAGTACCTCGGTGTGTGTCAGTGTTCCAAAGTAATGGTAACCCCCTCCATCCCTCCAAAAAAGGGAAAAAAAACCCAAAAAATACAAAATTCCAAAAAGCAAAAAAAAAGTTGTGTGTTTTGTTACAGTATCATGGTTTTCATCGTTCTGTGTCGTGGTTACCTTTTTCCCCACTGCGTCCGATATTTTCCTTCAGCAGGCTTACTGTATAGTACCTCGGTGTGTGTCAGTGTTCCAAAGTAATGGTAACCCCCTCCATCCCTCCAAAAAAGGGAAAAAAAACCCAAAAAATACAAAATTCCAAAAAGCAAAAAAAAAGTTGTGTGTTTTGTTAACATGGTTTTTCTTGTTCTGTGTCGTGGTTACCTTTTTCCCCACTGCATCCAATATTTTCCTTCAGCAGGCTTACTGTACAGTACCTCTGTGTGTGTCAGTGTTCCAAAGTAATGGTAACCCCCTCCATCCCAAAAAAATAAAAAAATTCCAAAAAAAAAATTTGTGTCTTCCTCACCTTGTAACCTTTTCCCCACTGATTGGACTACTGTACTGTACAGTATATCCCTTGTCGCACATGTGCTGTCAATAAAGAGACAATACTACAGTAGTGAACATACAGTAAACCCTTTTATGTACAGCATACTATAAATTAAAAATAAAAAATTACAGCCGTTGGAAGGCCACCGTAAACGCATGGTCCACGAGCTGGTGCATGGTGGCTTCTATGTTGGCCATGGTGCGATGGAAGTTTTCTGTTGGGGAATAAAAAGGATACTGTAGTATTACTGTACGATACAGTAAGCAAAAAACTACTGTACTTTAAGAAACATACAGTACAGTACTGTACTGTAACTACAGTACAGTATAGAAACATAGGGGAAAAAGGGACCTTTTCATTTCACAACTATCCAATTACAGTACACATGGAGTTGGATATACTGTACTGTAAACCCGAAGCGTGGCGAGCACACGCGGATTCGTTAAAAAGTACAGTATTCCACGCTCTATCGTGGGGCGCCACGCTTCGGGCTTGGCCAGGTTTACAGTACAGTATATCCAACTCCGTGCGTAGTTCGATAGTAGGGAAATGAACAGGTCCCTTTTTTCCGATAAAATTCTACGTACTGTATGTTAAAATGGACTCAGTCCATTTTAACATTGCATCCTATGTAAAAATAGGGACGATCGCGTTGGTTGCATCACATGCGATTTGGTCGGATGTGATGTGATCGACGAGATTATCGTGTCTGCCTAAATTTAAGGTCACTAAAATCTAGAGGTCACAAAAATCAGCATTCCAGTTACTACTGTACCTACAGTACAGTGCAATATGATTTACCTCTGGATACTGGGTCCTCGGGGAGAGGATGGCTGTTTGCCACAGCTCTGCAGACAAACCGAATCATCCTATGGAAAAGTGGCCAGAGAAGCCGCAGCCTCTCACGGTTGTCTGTGAAAATGCAAAGTACAGTACAGTGAAAAACTGTAGGTTTGTTTGCAGAGGTCACGCTGCGCAGAGCCAAGGACGCCGCCCCCGCCCCCCGCAGGACGCCGGACATCCCTCCCGACGCTCACCGCCACAGCCCGCCCGCCCCCCCCCGACAGGCTCCCCGGCCGCACCGCAATGTACAGTACAGTAAGTACAGTAGATATGCGGGGCGGCCGGGGAGTTTTTTTTTTTTTTTAATGGGGAGCCAATCCCGGGATCCCGGGAATCCCGGGATCTGGCATTTTTCAATCCCGAATCATGGGATTGAAAAAATGCCCCGGGATTGGCCACCCTAGTCGCCATGCTGGGAGGAGAGGGGAAGTCGTATGGACAGTATAATCCATGTACAGTAGCCCCTTTTTCAGTGACTCCATGCTGTCTCTGTCCCAGATGAAATCAGAGTAATGTACAGTACTGTACAGTACTTACCAGCTGCCACTGGCCTGGGGTGGGATGGTTCGGTTGGTCTGCGGGGGCGGGGGCGGGGGCGGAGGGTCATGTGGATGGGTGGGACTGCAGAAAAGAACAGAAAAAGAGGTTAGTTTGCAACATATTGTAATTTACTGTACAGTGTTATGGTCACCAAAATCTATTTTGGCTGAGGCATCCAGATGTGCCACATGGTTGGACCCCAGATACAGTACAGTAGGTACCGTATAAGGTACACACAATGACATGGACCCTTTTTCCCATACAATTCTACTGTACTGTATGTTGAATCGTATGGAAAATCGCATCGCATACAATTTGGGCGCATGCGATGCGATAATCACATTGAATCGGATTGTACTGTACAGTATGCCTTAAATTAAGGCATACAGTACAATCGTACAATAATATCGGGCGTGCAGATGCAGCATTACACCAGTACTGTACAGTACCTACAATACTGTACTTACCGACCGCGCTTGGACTAGGCTCCGGCAGGGTGGCGGCGAGGGTGGCCCTCTCCTCGAGGTGGGGGGGGAAGCTTTCAGATGCTGCAAATGTACAAAAAAGACGAAATAAAGACACTGTACAGTATAATCTCAAGCAGGGGTGTTTTTCAACAGGCTCCAGCAGGAACTGATACCCTTATTCTGCCTCCTACAGTAGATGGACAAACCCATGTGCACTGCAGGGGAGGCAGTGCAAAATGACACACCCAAATCTAACTGCACAAGTACTGTATAGTAACACTGCCTCACCAGGGGCCAGATTCTATAAGCTTTAAAAGTGATAAGTTTCACAGTGATAAACAGCCAGCCAATCAGCTCCTACCTGCCATGTCACAGACTGTGTTTGAAAAAGTACTGTAAGTACAGTAGATATGCGGGGCGTCCGGGGAGTTTTTTTTTTTTTTTTTAATGGGGAGCCAATCCCGGGAATCCCGGGATCTGGCATTTTTCAATCCCGAATCATGGGATTGAAAAAATGCCCCGGGATTGGCCACCCTAGTCGCCATGCTGGGAGGAGAGGGGAAGTCGTATGGACAGTATAATCCATGTACAGTAGCCCCTTTTTCAGTGACTCCATGCTGTCTCTGTCCCAGATGAAATCAGAGTAATGTACAGTACTGTACAGTACTTACCAGCTGCCACTGGCCTGGGGTGGGATGGTTCGGTTGGTCTGTGGGGGCGGGGGCGGAGGGTCATGTGGATGGGTGGGACTGCAGAAAAGAACAGAAAAAGAGGTTAGTTTGCAACATATTGTAATTTACTGTACAGTGTTATGGTCACCAAAATCTATTTTGGCTGAGGCATCCAGATGTGCCACATGGTTGGACCCCAGATACAGTACAGTAGGTACCGTATAAGGTACAGTACACACAATGACATGGACCCTTTTTCCCATACAATTCTACTGTATGTTGAATCGTATGGAAAATCGCATCGCATACAATTTGGGCGCATGTGATGCGATGCGATAATCACATTGAATCGGATTGTACTGTATGCCTTAAATTAAGGCATACAGTACAATCCTACAATAATATCGGGCGTGCAGATACAGCATTACACCAGTACTGTACAGTACCTACAATACTGTACTTACCGACCGCGCTTGGACTAGGCTCCGGCAGGGTGGCGGCGAGGGTGGCCCTCTCCTCGAGGTGGGGGGGGAAGCTTTCAGATGCTGCAAATGTACAAAAAAGACGAAATAAAGACACTGTACAGTATAATCTCAAGCAGGTGTGTTTTTCAACAGGCTCCAGCAGGAACTGATGCCCTTATTCTGCCTCCTACAGTAGATGGACAAACCCATGTGCACTGCAGGGGAGGCAGTGCAAAATGACACACCCAAATCTAACTGCACAAGTACTGTATAGTAACACTGCCTCACCAGGGGCCAGATTCTATAAGCTTTAAAAGTGATAAGTTTCACAGTTATAAACAGCCAGCCAATCAGCTCCTACAGTACCTGCCATGTCACAGACTGTGTTTGAAAAATAACAGGCAGGAGCTGATTGGCTGGCTGTTTATCACTGTGAAACTTATCTCTTTTGAAGCTTATAGAATCTGGCCCCTGATGAGCACATGGGTTTGTCCATCTACAGTAAGAAGGATTTTGCCAGAGAGTGAAGCAGGTGTTACACAGTACACATGTCGGTCCCACAGATACTGTACTGTACTATACAGTATTTTCCGTTGCACAAGGTGGACCCACAGTTACAGTACTGTGCAGTATATGGCACACATGTGGGCACCACAAGTACTGTACTGTACTTTGCTGTACAGCAGGGGCGGACAAACCGGTCCTCAAGATCTACCAACGGTCCAGGTTTTCCATATCACCAAGCTGGAGCACAGCTGCAGTCATTACTACAGTACAGTAACTGTCACATTTTCAAACCTGCTGCATTCATTCCTACTATACAGATCCACGGGTTGCCTGAAAAACATGAACTGTTGGTACTGTAGATCTTGAGGAAAGGTTTGGCCACCCCTGCTGTACAGTATGTACAGTACTGTACAGTATTAGAGGGTTCACATGGTGGGCCCACAGATGTGATTAAGTACACATGTTGGGCCCACAATTACTGTAATATCCGGTACATGCTGTGTGCTGTTGTACAGTACAATACTGTACTTACCATCTGCACTGGGCAACTCCTGCTCCTCCGCACTGGTATCAATCACCAGGCGTCCTGTGTGTAAAAGATGGAGTACGTATCAAGTATCGTCATACAGTATACAGTTAAATAATAGTAGAAAATAGTGACCATAACAATGATTACCACTATCAGAGCTGTCTGGGCTCAGAGACTCCTCCTCCAGCTGGGTGGGGGCAGAGGTGGCCCTCTCCTCCTGGGTGGCGGCAGGGAGGCTTTCTGGAGCTGCAAATGTCAAAAAAAAAAAGGACAAAATAAAGAGGGTGTATCGTGCAAGCAGGGGTATTTTTGAACAGGCTCCAGCAGGAACTGATGCCCTTACTCTGCTTCACTCTCTGACAAAATCCTCCCCACAGTAGATGGACAAACCCATGTGCACAGCAGGCGAGGCAGTGCAAAATGACACACCCAAATCTACTGTACAGTAGATACTGTAATTCTCTCTGCGCAAGTCCAGTAACACCTGCCTCACCTGCAGTGCACATGGGTTTGTCCATCCAAGAAGGATTTTGTCAGAGAGTGAAGAAGAACAAGGGCCTCAGTACATGCTGGAGCCTGTTCAAAAATACTTTTCCGGTACAGATGGTGAGAGCCCTGGTGTTATACTGTACAATACTTACCAACCGCGCTCAGAGAATCCTCCTCGAGCTGGGTGGGGGCAGAGGTGGCCCTCTCCTCCTGGGTGGCGGCAGGGAGGCTTTCTGGAGCTGCAAATGTCAAAAAAAAAAGGACAAAATAAAGAGGGTGTATCGTGCAAGCAGGGGTATTTTTGAACAGGCTCCAGCAGGAACTGATGCCCTTACTCTGCTTCACTCTCTGACAAAATCCTCCCCACAGTAGATGGACAAACCCATGTGCACAGCAGGCGAGGCAGTGCAAAATGACACACCCAAATCTACTGTACAGTAGATACTGTAATTCTCTCTGCGCAAGTCCAGTAACACCTGCCTCACCTGCAGTGCACATGGGTTTGTCCATCCAAGAAGGATTTTGTCAGAGAGTGAAGAAGAACAAGGGCCTCAGTACATGCTGGAGCCTGTTCAAAAATACTTTTCCGGTACAGATGGTGAGAGCCCTGGTGTTATACTGTACAATACTTACCAACCGCGCTCAGAGAATCCTCCTCGAGCTGGGTGGGGGCAGAGGTGGCCCTCTCCTCCTGGGTGGCGGCAGGGAGGCTTTCTGGAGCTGCAAATGTCAAAAAAAAAGGACAAAATAAAGAGGGTGTATCGTGCAAGCAGGGGTATTTTTGAACAGGCTCCAGCAGGAACTGATGTCCTTACTCTGCTTCACTCTCTGACAAAATCCTCCCCACAGTAGATGGACAAACCCATGTGCACAGCAGGCGAGGCAGTGCAAAATGACACACCCAAATCTACTGTACAGTAGATACTGTAATTCTCTCTGCGCAAGTCCAGTAACACCTGCCTCACCTGCAGTGCACATGGGTTTGTCCATCCAAGAAGGATTTTGTCAGAGAGTGAAGAAGAACAAGGGCCTCAGTACATGCTGGAGCCTGTTCAAAAATACTTTTCCGGTACAGATGGTGAGAGCCCTGGTGTTATACTGTACAATACTTACCAACCGCGCTCAGAGAATCCTCCTCGAGCTGGGTGGGGGCAGAGGTGGCCCTCTCCTCCTGGGTGGCGGCAGGGAGGCTTTCTGGAGCTGCAAATGTCAAAAAAAAAAGGACAAAATAAAGAGGGTGTATCGTGCAAGCAGGGGTATTTTTGAACAGGCTCCAGCAGGAACTGATGCCCTTACTCTGCTTCACTCTCTGACAAAATCCTCCCCACAGTAGATGGACAAACCCATGTGCACAGCAGGCGAGGCAGTGCAAAATGACACACCCAAATCTACTGTACAGTAGATACTGTAATTCTCTCTGCGCAAGTCCAGTAACACCTGCCTCACCTGCAGTGCACATGGGTTTGTCCATCCAAGAAGGATTTTGTCAGAGAGTGAAGAAGAACAAGGGCCTCAGTACATGCTGGAGCCTGTTCAAAAATACTTTTCCGGTACAGATGGTGAGAGCCCTGGTGTTATACTGTACAATACTTACCAACCGCGCTCAGAGAATCCTCCTCGAGCTGGGTGGGGGCAGAGGTGGCCCTCTCCTCCTGGGTGGCGGCAGGGAGGCTTTCTGGAGCTGCAAATGTCAAAAAAAAAAGGACAAAATAAAGAGGGTGTATCGTGCAAGCAGGGGTATTTTTGAACAGGCTCCAGCAGGAACTGATGCCCTTACTCTGCTTCACTCTCTGACAAAATCCTCCCCACAGTAGATGGACAAACCCATGTGCACAGCAGGCGAGGCAGTGCAAAATGACACACCCAAATCTACTGTACAGTAGATACTGTAATTCTCTCTGCGCAAGTCCAGTAACACCTGCCTCACCTGCAGTGCACATGGGTTTGTCCATCCAAGAAGGATTTTGTCAGAGAGTGAAGAAGAACAAGGGCCTCAGTACATGCTGGAGCCTGTTCAAAAATACTTTTCCGGTACAGATGGTGAGAGCCCTGGTGTTATACTGTACAATACTTACCAACCGCGCTCAGAGACTCCTCCTCCAGCTGGGTGGGGGCAGAGGTGGCCCTCTCCTCCTGGGTGGCGGCAGGGAGGCTTTCTGGAGCTGCAAATGTCAAAAAAAAAAGGACAAAATAAAGAGGGTGTATCGTGCAAGCAGGGGTATTTTTGAACAGGCTCCAGCAGGAACTGATGCCCTTACTCTGCTTCACTCTCTGACAAAATCCTCCCCACAGTAGATGGACAAACCCATGTGCACAGCAGGCGAGGCAGTGCAAAATGACACACCCAAATCTACTGTACAGTAGATACTGTAATTCTCTCTGCGCAAGTCCAGTAACACCTGCCTCACCTGCAGTGCACATGGGTTTGTCCATCCAAGAAGGATTTTGTCAGAGAGTGAAGAAGAACAAGGGCCTCAGTACATGCTGGAGCCTGTTCAAAAATACTTTTCCGGTACAGATGGTGAGAGCCCTGGTGTTATACTGTACAATACTTACCAACCGCGCTCAGAGAATCCTCCTCGAGCTGGGTGGGGGCAGAGGTGGCCCTCTCCTCCTGGGTGGCGGCAGGGAGGCTTTCTGGAGCTGCAAATGTCAAAAAAAAAAAGGACAAAATAAAGAGGGTGTATCGTGCAAGCAGGGGTATTTTTGAACAGGCTCCAGCAGGAACTGATGCCCTTACTCTGCTTCACTCTCTGACAAAATCCTCCCCACAGTAGATGGACAAACCCATGTGCACAGCAGGCGAGGCAGTGCAAAATGACACACCCAAATCTACTGTACAGTAGATACTGTAATTCTCTCTGCGCAAGTCCAGTAACACCTGCCTCACCTGCAGTGCACATGGGTTTGTCCATCCAAGAAGGATTTTGTCAGAGAGTGAAGAAGAACAAGGGCCTCAGTACATGCTGGAGCCTGTTCAAAAATACTTTTCCGGTACAGATGGTGAGAGCCCTGGTGTTATACTGTACAATACTTACCAACCGCGCTCAGAGAATCCTCCTCGAGCTGGGTGGGGGCAGAGGTGGCCCTCTCCTCCTGGGTGGCGGCAGGGAGGCTTTCTGGAGCTGCAAATGTCAAAAAAAAAAGGACAAAATAAAGAGGGTGTATCGTGCAAGCAGGGGTATTTTTGAACAGGCTCCAGCAGGAACTGATGTCCTTACTCTGCTTCACTCTCTGACAAAATCCTCCCCACAGTAGATGGACAAACCCATGTGCACAGCAGGCGAGGCAGTGCAAAATGACACACCCAAATCTACTGTACAGTAGATACTGTAATTCTCTCTGCGCAAGTCCAGTAACACCTGCCTCACCTGCAGTGCACATGGGTTTGTCCATCCAAGAAGGATTTTGTCAGAGAGTGAAGAAGAACAAGGGCCTCAGTACATGCTGGAGCCTGTTCAAAAATACTTTTCCGGTACAGATGGTGAGAGCCCTGGTGTTATACTGTACAATACTTACCAACCGCGCTCAGAGAATCCTCCTCGAGCTGGGTGGGGGCAGAGGTGGCCCTCTCCTCCTGGGTGGCGGCAGGGAGGCTTTCTGGAGCTGCAAATGTCAAAAAAAAAAGGACAAAATAAAGAGGGTGTATCGTGCAAGCAGGGGTATTTTTGAACAGGCTCCAGCAGGAACTGATGCCCTTACTCTGCTTCACTCTCTGACAAAATCCTCCCCACAGTAGATGGACAAACCCATGTGCACAGCAGGCGAGGCAGTGCAAAATGACACACCCAAATCTACTGTACAGTAGATACTGTAATTCTCTCTGCGCAAGTCCAGTAACACCTGCCTCACCTGCAGTGCACATGGGTTTGTCCATCCAAGAAGGATTTTGTCAGAGAGTGAAGAAGAACAAGGGCCTCAGTACATGCTGGAGCCTGTTCAAAAATACTTTTCCGGTACAGATGGTGAGAGCCCTGGTGTTATACTGTACAATACTTACCAACCGCGCTCAGAGAATCCTCCTCGAGCTGGGTGGGGGCAGAGGTGGCCCTCTCCTCCTGGGTGGCGGCAGGGAGGCTTTCTGGAGCTGCAAATGTCAAAAAAAAAAGGACAAAATAAAGAGGGTGTATCGTGCAAGCAGGGGTATTTTTGAACAGGCTCCAGCAGGAACTGATGCCCTTACTCTGCTTCACTCTCTGACAAAATCCTCCCCACAGTAGATGGACAAACCCATGTGCACAGCAGGCGAGGCAGTGCAAAATGACACACCCAAATCTACTGTACAGTAGATACTGTAATTCTCTCTGCGCAAGTCCAGTAACACCTGCCTCACCTGCAGTGCACATGGGTTTGTCCATCCAAGAAGGATTTTGTCAGAGAGTGAAGAAGAACAAGGGCCTCAGTACATGCTGGAGCCTGTTCAAAAATACTTTTCCGGTACAGATGGTGAGAGCCCTGGTGTTATACTGTACAATACTTACCAACCGCGCTCAGAGACTCCTCCTCCAGCTGGGTGGGGGCAGAGGTGGCCCTCTCCTCCTGGGTGGCGGCAGGGAGGCTTTCTGGAGCTGCAAATGTCAAAAAAAAAAAGGACAAAATAAAGAGGGTGTATCGTGCAAGCAGGGGTATTTTTGAACAGGCTCCAGCAGGAACTGATGCCCTTACTCTGCTTCACTCTCTGACAAAATCCTCCCCACAGTAGATGGACAAACCCATGTGCACAGCAGGCGAGGCAGTGCAAAATGACACACCCAAATCTACTGTACAGTAGATACTGTAATTCTCTCTGCGCAAGTCCAGTAACACCTGCCTCACCTGCAGTGCACATGGGTTTGTCCATCCAAGAAGGATTTTGTCAGAGAGTGAAGAAGAACAAGGGCCTCAGTACATGCTGGAGCCTGTTCAAAAATACTTTTCCGGTACAGATGGTGAGAGCCCTGGTGTTATACTGTACAATACTTACCAACCGCGCTCAGAGAATCCTCCTCGAGCTGGGTGGGGGCAGAGGTGGCCCTCTCCTCCTGGGTGGCGGCAGGGAGGCTTTCTGGAGCTGCAAATGTCAAAAAAAAAGGACAAAATAAAGAGGGTGTATCGTGCAAGCAGGGGTATTTTTGAACAGGCTCCAGCAGGAACTGATGCCCTTACTCTGCTTCACTCTCTGACAAAATCCTCCCCACAGTAGATGGACAAACCCATGTGCACAGCAGGCGAGGCAGTGCAAAATGACACACCCAAATCTACTGTACAGTAGATACTGTAATTCTCTCTGCGCAAGTCCAGTAACACCTGCCTCACCTGCAGTGCACATGGGTTTGTCCATCCAAGAAGGATTTTGTCAGAGAGTGAAGAAGAACAAGGGCCTCAGTACATGCTGGAGCCTGTTCAAAAATACTTTTCCGGTACAGATGGTGAGAGCCCTGGTGTTATACTGTACAATACTTACCAACCGCGCTCAGAGAATCCTCCTCGAGCTGGGTGGGGGCAGAGGTGGCCCTCTCCTCCTGGGTGGCGGCAGGGAGGCTTTCTGGAGCTGCAAATGTCAAAAAAAAAAGGACAAAATAAAGAGGGTGTATCGTGCAAGCAGGGGTATTTTTGAACAGGCTCCAGCAGGAACTGATGCCCTTACTCTGCTTCACTCTCTGACAAAATCCTCCCCACAGTAGATGGACAAACCCATGTGCACAGCAGGCGAGGCAGTGCAAAATGACACACCCAAATCTACTGTACAGTAGATACTGTAATTCTCTCTGCGCAAGTCCAGTAACACCTGCCTCACCTGCAGTGCACATGGGTTTGTCCATCCAAGAAGGATTTTGTCAGAGAGTGAAGAAGAACAAGGGCCTCAGTACATGCTGGAGCCTGTTCAAAAATACTTTTCCGGTACAGATGGTGAGAGCCCTGGTGTTATACTGTACAATACTTACCAACCGCGCTCAGAGAATCCTCCTCGAGCTGGGTGGGGGCAGAGGTGGCCCTCTCCTCCTGGGTGGCGGCAGGGAGGCTTTCTGGAGCTGCAAATGTCAAAAAAAAAAGGACAAAATAAAGAGGGTGTATCGTGCAAGCAGGGGTATTTTTGAACAGGCTCCAGCAGGAACTGATGCCCTTACTCTGCTTCACTCTCTGACAAAATCCTCCCCACAGTAGATGGACAAACCCATGTGCACAGCAGGCGAGGCAGTGCAAAATGACACACCCAAATCTACTGTACAGTAGATACTGTAATTCTCTCTGCGCAAGTCCAGTAACACCTGCCTCACCTGCAGTGCACATGGGTTTGTCCATCCAAGAAGGATTTTGTCAGAGAGTGAAGAAGAACAAGGGCCTCAGTACATGCTGGAGCCTGTTCAAAAATACTTTTCCGGTACAGATGGTGAGAGCCCTGGTGTTATACTGTACAATACTTACCAACCGCGCTCAGAGAATCCTCCTCGAGCTGGGTGGGGGCAGAGGTGGCCCTCTCCTCCTGGGTGGCGGCAGGGAGGCTTTCTGGAGCTGCAAATGTCAAAAAAAAAAGGACAAAATAAAGAGGGTGTATCGTGCAAGCAGGGGTATTTTTGAACAGGCTCCAGCAGGAACTGATGTCCTTACTCTGCTTCACTCTCTGACAAAATCCTCCCCACAGTAGATGGACAAACCCATGTGCACAGCAGGCGAGGCAGTGCAAAATGACACACCCAAATCTACTGTACAGTAGATACTGTAATTCTCTCTGCGCAAGTCCAGTAACACCTGCCTCACCTGCAGTGCACATGGGTTTGTCCATCCAAGAAGGATTTTGTCAGAGAGTGAAGAAGAACAAGGGCCTCAGTACATGCTGGAGCCTGTTCAAAAATACTTTTCCGGTACAGATGGTGAGAGCCCTGGTGTTATACTGTACAATACTTACCAACCGCGCTCAGAGAATCCTCCTCGAGCTGGGTGGGGGCAGAGGTGGCCCTCTCCTCCTGGGTGGCGGCAGGGAGGCTTTCTGGAGCTGCAAATGTCAAAAAAAAAGGACAAAATAAAGAGGGTGTATCGTGCAAGCAGGGGTATTTTTGAACAGGCTCCAGCAGGAACTGATGCCCTTACTCTGCTTCACTCTCTGACAAAATCCTCCCCACAGTAGATGGACAAACCCATGTGCACAGCAGGCGAGGCAGTGCAAAATGACACACCCAAATCTACTGTACAGTAGATACTGTAATTCTCTCTGCGCAAGTCCAGTAACACCTGCCTCACCTGCAGTGCACATGGGTTTGTCCATCCAAGAAGGATTTTGTCAGAGAGTGAAGAAGAACAAGGGCCTCAGTACATGCTGGAGCCTGTTCAAAAATACTTTTCCGGTACAGATGGTGAGAGCCCTGGTGTTATACTGTACAATACTTACCAACCGCGCTCAGAGAATCCTCCTCGAGCTGGGTGGGGGCAGAGGTGGCCCTCTCCTCCTGGGTGGCGGCAGGGAGGCTTTCTGGAGCTGCAAATGTCAAAAAAAAAAGGACAAAATAAAGAGGGTGTATCGTGCAAGCAGGGGTATTTTTGAACAGGCTCCAGCAGGAACTGATGCCCTTACTCTGCTTCACTCTCTGACAAAATCCTCCCCACAGTAGATGGACAAACCCATGTGCACAGCAGGCGAGGCAGTGCAAAATGACACACCCAAATCTACTGTACAGTAGATACTGTAATTCTCTCTGCGCAAGTCCAGTAACACCTGCCTCACCTGCAGTGCACATGGGTTTGTCCATCCAAGAAGGATTTTGTCAGAGAGTGAAGAAGAACAAGGGCCTCAGTACATGCTGGAGCCTGTTCAAAAATACTTTTCCGGTACAGATGGTGAGAGCCCTGGTGTTATACTGTACAATACTTACCAACCGCGCTCAGAGACTCCTCCTCCAGCTGGGTGGGGGCAGAGGTGGCCCTCTCCTCCTGGGTGGCGGCAGGGAGGCTTTCTGGAGCTGCAAATGTCAAAAAAAAAAAAGGACAAAATAAAGAGGGTGTATCGTGCAAGCAGGGGTATTTTTGAACAGGCTCCAGCAGGAACTGATGCCCTTACTCTGCTTCACTCTCTGACAAAATCCTCCCCACAGTAGATGGACAAACCCATGTGCACAGCAGGCGAGGCAGTGCAAAATGACACACCCAAATCTACTGTACAGTAGATACTGTAATTCTCTCTGCGCAAGTCCAGTAACACCTGCCTCACCTGCAGTGCACATGGGTTTGTCCATCCAAGAAGGATTTTGTCAGAGAGTGAAGAAGAACAAGGGCCTCAGTACATGCTGGAGCCTGTTCAAAAATACTTTTCCGGTACAGATGGTGAGAGCCCTGGTGTTATACTGTACAATACTTACCAACCGCGCTCAGAGAATCCTCCTCGAGCTGGGTGGGGGCAGAGGTGGCCCTCTCCTCCTGGGTGGCGGCAGGGAGGCTTTCTGGAGCTGCAAATGTCAAAAAAAAAAGGACAAAATAAAGAGGGTGTATCGTGCAAGCAGGGGTATTTTTGAACAGGCTCCAGCAGGAACTGATGCCCTTACTCTGCTTCACTCTCTGACAAAATCCTCCCCACAGTAGATGGACAAACCCATGTGCACAGCAGGCGAGGCAGTGCAAAATGACACACCCAAATCTACTGTACAGTAGATACTGTAATTCTCTCTGCGCAAGTCCAGTAACACCTGCCTCACCTGCAGTGCACATGGGTTTGTCCATCCAAGAAGGATTTTGTCAGAGAGTGAAGAAGAACAAGGGCCTCAGTACATGCTGGAGCCTGTTCAAAAATACTTTTCCGGTACAGATGGTGAGAGCCCTGGTGTTATACTGTACAATACTTACCAACCGCGCTCAGAGAATCCTCCTCGAGCTGGGTGGGGGCAGAGGTGGCCCTCTCCTCCTGGGTGGCGGCAGGGAGGCTTTCTGGAGCTGCAAATGTCAAAAAAAAAAGGACAAAATAAAGAGGGTGTATCGTGCAAGCAGGGGTATTTTTGAACAGGCTCCAGCAGGAACTGATGTCCTTACTCTGCTTCACTCTCTGACAAAATCCTCCCCACAGTAGATGGACAAACCCATGTGCACAGCAGGCGAGGCAGTGCAAAATGACACACCCAAATCTACTGTACAGTAGATACTGTAATTCTCTCTGCGCAAGTCCAGTAACACCTGCCTCACCTGCAGTGCACATGGGTTTGTCCATCCAAGAAGGATTTTGTCAGAGAGTGAAGAAGAACAAGGGCCTCAGTACATGCTGGAGCCTGTTCAAAAATACTTTTCCGGTACAGATGGTGAGAGCCCTGGTGTTATACTGTACAATACTTACCAACCGCGCTCAGAGAATCCTCCTCGAGCTGGGTGGGGGCAGAGGTGGCCCTCTCCTCCTGGGTGGCGGCAGGGAGGCTTTCTGGAGCTGCAAATGTCAAAAAAAAAAGGACAAAATAAAGAGGGTGTATCGTGCAAGCAGGGGTATTTTTGAACAGGCTCCAGCAGGAACTGATGCCCTTACTCTGCTTCACTCTCTGACAAAATCCTCCCCACAGTAGATGGACAAACCCATGTGCACAGCAGGCGAGGCAGTGCAAAATGACACACCCAAATCTACTGTACAGTAGATACTGTAATTCTCTCTGCGCAAGTCCAGTAACACCTGCCTCACCTGCAGTGCACATGGGTTTGTCCATCCAAGAAGGATTTTGTCAGAGAGTGAAGAAGAACAAGGGCCTCAGTACATGCTGGAGCCTGTTCAAAAATACTTTTCCGGTACAGATGGTGAGAGCCCTGGTGTTATACTGTACAATACTTACCAACCGCGCTCAGAGAATCCTCCTCGAGCTGGGTGGGGGCAGAGGTGGCCCTCTCCTCCTGGGTGGCGGCAGGGAGGCTTTCTGGAGCTGCAAATGTCAAAAAAAAAAAGGACAAAATAAAGAGGGTGTATCGTGCAAGCAGGGGTATTTTTGAACAGGCTCCAGCAGGAACTGATGCCCTTACTCTGCTTCACTCTCTGACAAAATCCTCCCCACAGTAGATGGACAAACCCATGTGCACAGCAGGCGAGGCAGTGCAAAATGACACACCCAAATCTACTGTACAGTAGATACTGTAATTCTCTCTGCGCAAGTCCAGTAACACCTGCCTCACCTGCAGTGCACATGGGTTTGTCCATCCAAGAAGGATTTTGTCAGAGAGTGAAGAAGAACAAGGGCCTCAGTACATGCTGGAGCCTGTTCAAAAATACTTTTCCGGTACAGATGGTGAGAGCCCTGGTGTTATACTGTACAATACTTACCAACCGCGCTCAGAGACTCCTCCTCCAGCTGGGTGGGGGCAGAGGTGGCCCTCTCCTCCTGGGTGGCGGCAGGGAGGCTTTCTGGAGCTGCGACATCCACTGGGACTGCGGAAAAGCACACAAAAAAACGACTGTGCTGTACAGTACTGTATATTCTCTAACACGAACATACTGTACTATAAAGTACAATGTGTTAAGGTACTGTATCAACACTACAGTACATACTGTACTGTGCAGTACATAACAGTACAGTACAGTACAGTACCTGCCAAAATGACCCATTCCAGGAGGGATGAAATGCTGTGGTCCTGTACAGTATCCCACATGTTTGAAAGTCAATATGCAATGTTCCGCTCTGTACTGTATACAGTATACTGTACTGTACTTACAGTGGCGGTGCTGTCTCTCCCGCAGCGTCATCCTGCTGATACCTGGAAAAATAAGAAATACAGTGCGTAAGGCATACTGTAATTACTGCAGATACAGTATTTGTAGGCCCCATATCAAAAGTTTGTAAGGGCCCACAATTTACTGTACAGTACTGTACAGTATGTCATGAAAACCAATGCTGTAGGAAATCACCCATGGCAACAAGCATGTACTGTACAGCATACAGTAGTTGCCTTCCCTCTTCAGCAGGAGACTCCCTGAAATACTGCACAGTACTGTAGCAGCAATCTCCATCTCTCTCTCATTAGTCCTACACATTATGCCATACTGTACACCAAAATACTGTACAGTACCTACTGTATTACAGTACAGTATGTACAGTATTTTACCACATTCCATAATGTCCATTACCCATTACTACACACACTATAATGCTCATTGCATATTAGGGGGTTAACATGCTCGTTGCCATGGGATGAACCTGGTCTTCCAGGTGTTGCACACTCTGGAAGGGATTAACATGCTCATTGCAAAGAATTTACTGTACAGTACATGATCTGCCATGGATTCCGGGGGTTAACATGTTGACATCACCCCAACCATGGGCTGGAAACCAGGTCTGGTGGCTGCAGGAATGGGAATGTAAGAAGTGGGGTCCAGGCCCTGGAGTTGGAGAGCGGAACAATGCTCAGAAGGACCTGTCTAATACTGCTCCCCCCAAATCTGTATCAATACCACTGCTGAACAGCTGACTCTGGCGCTCTCAGACCCGGTCCAAAAAACCTCTCTGTCCAGGTCAGCGCCCCCCCCCCCCCACACACAATACAGTATCTCCATGTACAGTACAGTAGTGTACTGTATGGAAGTACTGTAGACACACCCTTCAGGTGGAGAATGACACACCCCCTAATTCTAAATTCTAATTCTAATAGCAAGTTCTGTAAAATCTACCTGAACAGTTGTACAGCAATCAGCACATTAAAAAAAAATACAGGTACAGTATACTGTAAAATCCCCCATGGCAACAAGTAAAAAAATACTGTATACAATAGCACTCAACATTGTACAGGTACAGTATGTACAGTACTTACTTTGCCTGAGGGAGTCCAGCAGTTGAGGGTCCCGACGGACCAGGTCGGACCATCTCCTCTGGAGGCTCCTAACTGGCCTGTCTCTATGGAACCTCACCCTGATGGCTTGACGGGCCCCCTGGTAGGCCTCCACAATCTCCCGATTAGAGACCAGGAGCCTGTCCCGCCAAGCCACCAGGGTGAGGAGCTCCCCTCTGCCAAAGGGCCTTGCCCTCCTGACTCTGCCAGTGTCCGACATACTGAACAGGTCCAGGTACAGTACTAGCGATACTGATAATGGCGCCTACAGTATACTGCATTAGCGTGTGCGCCGTGCGTCCTATGCGCCGTGCGTGCTATGCGCCGTGCGTCCTATGCGCCGTGCGTCCTGTGCGGAACAACGTCCCATTCTGTGCGCCCGCCGCTGAGTAGTGGGTACAGTAGTTTATCAGTAGTTTATCAGTAGTTTTTATATACTGTAATAAATTACTTATACAATATACTGTAAAATGTAATACTATACTGTAAATATAAATAATTATATTTTAATCACACAGTATATTGTCAATAATTATATCTTAGTTAAAACTGTAAAATTTGATACTATAATATTAAAGGTTTAACGCCGTAATCGAACACGGGTCTCCGGCGTGAAACACCATGCAGATAACCACTACACTACAGCCAAGAACTGTACAGTGTAATGACTACTATACTACCATGACTGATTCTACACCCAGCCTGTAGCTTAACAGTCAGGAGCTGACGGGGAAAGCAGGGCCTAGCGACGGGGAGCGGATACCGTCGTTGCTGCTCGAGCGTCTCATTAGCTCGAGCGTCCCGTTAGCTCGAGCGTCTCATTAGCTCGAGCGTCCCGTTAGCTCGAGCGTCATGCGTAATGCTGCAAAACCATATTGTGACCAAGTTTCCAATATTGTGACCGCCTTTAGAACAATACTGTACTGTATACTGAGACGCATAGCGTCCGTGTCGTACAACCTTTAGAACTACAGTACGGTGTTTGATGTTACGGTGTTTGATGTTACGCATTAGCGTCTGTGCGGCTACATCTCCTAACTGTCACTGCGTCTATAGACGCAGTGACAGTTAGAAGCCATGACGTACATGTACGTCATGTGTCGGGAAGTACCTCCCGGCCATGACGTACATGTACGACACTCTCTGTCCGCATCAGCATGATGCACTCTCGGCTGAAGAGACTGGATCACGCTCGTGCCAGCGGCATTAGAGAGGTGCTCATCGTATAATAAAGTTCATGTAATTCCTGCGCATCATGCACGCGCTGAAGCACAAATCTTACGCATGCGCAAATGAGGTTTTTAAAAGTGACATCTGGTGGTTGGTCTGTGATATTGCACTCGTCGTGAAGCGCCACGGCGATTCGCTACATGTATGCGCCATGGCGTGTGTCGGAAACATCGCCATAGGCGGCAATAATAAGGCCGGCGCCATCTGTAGATGTTTATTTTCACTGTTTGATGTTTTGTTTACTACACATAGCACAAGTTTTTTTTACAGACTGGATCACGTACAATACACAGCACATAAAACGACCACCATAGGATGGCTCTATGAACAGAGCCTCATCAACACAGCACGTTACAATATTATTTATGTATATTTCACAGTGACCCACCCCGTCACGGACCCTGCATCCCTGGCATCTGACAGACGCAGTACAGGAAGGGAGCGGGTCTCCCGGATACCATGACAACCTGGGGCTTGCGTTCCAACAGACCAGGAAGAGGACCAGAGCATTTCCGGCCGCGTAACTTCCGGCCAGACGGTCCCAGCGTCGGCGCAGAGCGGGAGCAGGCGAAGTGATGGCAAGAGGGACACCCTACAAAGGTAAGCACCACTCGCATACACCCTGTCTCACCTACACCTTGAAAACGGGGACCTGATCCCCGAAACGTCGGATTTCTTTGCATTTATGAAATAAATGCCATTTGACTTTTTTACAAGACCCTTGAGTGCCGCAGCTTGTTTTCTTGCAATCCATATATATATATATATATATATTTTTTATATATATATACATGTGAATATTTGTTTTATAAAACATGCGGTGGGAACTGTTTTTTATGGTGGGGGATGGAGAGTTACTTATAGTATAATATGAGCAGTGGGAATTATTGGTGAAGGCACAGTACAGTATAGGCCTTAGGTACAGTATAATATGCAGGGTGTGTGTTATTGGTGATGGTGGGTGGTGGGTGGTATTTACAGTATAATATGTGGGGTAGGTACTACTGGTAAGGATATGGGTCTTTGTTACAGTATACTAAATGGGGTGTGTGCATTAGTTACACTTGGAGTGTGCTATTGCTATGGGTAAGGGTGTTATACACAGTATAATATTGGTGGGCACTATTGGTAAAAGTGAGGGCATTAGTTATAGTATAATGTGCTGGGTAGGCACTGGCTAGTATCAGAGCCAAATTTAAGCACATACAGTATACAGTATATAAACCTGGGGTTCATGCGGGTTTTATACAAAAGTGCAGCAGTAGTATATAATGCTGGACATATTCATAATATCTTCTTTGTATTTATTATACATTATATAGTCAAAACTCTGGGGTATACTGAAATATGAAAGGAAAGGCTCTGCCTCCTCTGCACATCACTGGGAATTAAGAATAAAAGCAATATCCTAACCTATACAGACATTACATTTGTTCCTAAAGAAACAGCATTCTCATATTAAATTGTGGACCAATTTGGAATGTCATAATACCAAATCGATCAATCCGCACAGTAAGTTCCAAAGTTCCACTCTTTTATTGGCACCTCATATACTTTACTGTATTCAAAATCTTCAGTGGTGATGCTTTTGTCTTCATAGAGACATCTTACAGAGCAAGTGACTGTTTTCTGACAGCTTTTATATTTTGAAGCTATCTTATGTGCGAAAATCCAATTTATCACCTCTCCTTTTGTATAGAGATCAGGGTACTATTTATTACTTGAGATAGATTTATGAGCACACAACAGTTTATTATTATTTTTCTTCTAGAGCCACTCATTTGGAAGTACCTGGAATGTTTTTAGTGTATATAAGCAGGTACAGCTTTTCAATAGCTTCGAATTCTGTTCCGTATTATTATGTTTCTTTAATATGAACCAAAATCAGATTATGTGATACCAGATTATTGGGTCTATATTTACTGTACTTAGTTTTGTAATTTAATAAGTATTTTTAATTGAATTTGTAGAAAGATTATGGATTCTGAGAGTCTCTATTCAGAATAATGGGATCTTTTTTGTGTCTTTCCTTAATAATCCGGGGTACACCCCTTACAGTGTAATACATTATGATTACTTCATAATCTTGAAGTTACTGTATATGAAGTAAATCCAGCAGACATTCTTTCCAAATTCTAAACTACATAATTTCAAGAGAAAAAAAAGATAATATATGTAACAATAGACTCTGGAAAATAACACAATTTCATAGACAAATACTAGATTGAATTCTCTGAATGTTATAACGAGTATGTTTTGTGTAAACCAAAATATGTGACATTGCTGTACAGTTATCTTTGTGCAAAAGTACTTATACACATACTTCATGACTAGTGGTATGTACACCATTTTGCTTTTGAACATTGTACAAGTAAAAATAGAAAGGATTCAGTATGAAATCTCGGCGGTCGGGATCCCGGCGTTCAAAATCCCGACGCCGGAATCCCAACCGCCAAAATCCCGACAAGGGGGGGACGTGGATTGCCCCCCCTTGCGGGCCCGGTGCCTCGTTACGCTCGGCACGCTAATTTATTCTCCCTCCAGGGGTGTCGTGGACACCGACGGAGGGAGAAAGTGTCGGGATTTCAGCGGTCGGGATTCCGGCGTCGGGATTCTGAACGCCGGGATCCCGACCGCCGGGATTTTAACTGCATCCCAATAGAAAGGTGCCTACTTTTGTAGGATTGCAGATCCACATCCAAAGCCCAAATTAAAGTAAATTGAAATTACAATCGGCTGTATCTCAATTTTTGCACCACCTGCTTAAGTTAATCTTTTAACTTTTGTTATTAAAATATTGATTTTTCAAAACTCATTAATGTTATTAATTAAGGACAGCTGGCAGAATTCGGAATTTTTTTTTTTTTTTTTTAAAGAGGAAATCACTGACAAGGTAAAACCATGCCTTGAAATGATTTGAAGTTTAATGTTATATAATATTGAATATTTTTCTTCTAATTAATAATGTGTCTGTATTGTTCACATCCACTTTTCTTGCTCCATTTCAGCTTTTCTTTCCACATCATCTTACATATTATATACATTTAGTTTACATAGCCATATATATTCTTTTCATTTTTCTCTCCTCGGAAATTATTTCTTTGATTATGGCATAATGTAATTATTATTAAAAGCCATTCTTTTTACAAAATTGCCTACATTAAATGTGTCATGAAAAGATGGTTGCATGATATTAACAGTTCTAGTAAGTGATAAAATGAAACATTTTAAATGCCCTTAAATATGAAATATTTATAATATATTACATTTTTCGCTTTAAATGTACTATTACAGTGTATTATATACCATATCATGCAGTACTGTGAAGAAAATATTTAATCATTCACATTAGTTCCTCGATCATTGGAGCTTATAGTCTATATTCTGTCATTTTTGTAAGCTGTCAGTTAACAGTACATTTTTGAATTATAGGGGATGTCTATAAACAAAATATTTCAACATTTTTAATATGCTCATTCTTTTTGTTTGAAATTCTGTATAAAATATGCCTCTTTCTTGATGTTTAGCTACACAGAGAAAATACATATTTATCTATTCCTCTATGAAGGTCAATTTTACTTGTAAGAATTTTGACATGACTGTCATTTCTGAAAGCATAAAGCTGTGGTCCACAGATGGTTTAAAAGTGTTTATGAACCCTTGAATAAGCATTACATTCCCTTAGGCAAAATTCTAATTTTCAAGATAATAAACAGCTTTTCTTACATCTGACCATGCTACATGAAAGTTAACTGAATATAATGCATATGTTACTGTACAGAAGTTCTCACAAATAAGAGAAAAATTACATATATTCAGTTTTATGTTTTTGCTTTAACAAAATATATAAATATTTTATACAATTCTAGTAATAATTTACCTATTATGATATCATTTTGTAAAATAATGATTAGCATTGATACATTTTATAACTAACTTATGATACAATTTAAATGTGTATACATTAACCAACTAAAAGGCTACATATGGCTTCTAAATACCAATCAGTGAACAAGCACACTAGTATTTCTGCAAACAAGAACCTCAATTAGATCATCACTGGACTAGGAGTAAGAGTCGCTAACTCTGCCAAGATTTATGTCAGCTCTGTAGAATAGCCTACTGATCTAATTATTTCAATGCACTTATTGTGTGGGAAAAAAAAATCTGCTGATTTGTGGAAATAATCATTGCTTAATTTTTCTAATAAAATCTGTATACACTTTAAAAAATATATAAAATGCTGTATTTAATACATAATGAAAAGCCTTTCCAATTCTAAAATATAAAAAATTACAAATAAATTGACTTAAATAATAATTAATATACGTAAATTTACATGAATACTTTAATAAATAAAATGTTTTACTTTTACATACTAGCAAAATGCAGGAAATGTATGGTACATATGGTAAAGTGTTTATCTTGTAAAAAGTCAAGACCTACATTATCTTGAGTCACAATAAGAAGACATTTGGGTTCAATTAAAAAAATCCAATTTCCATTCTCAAACTCGTCATTGCTAAAGTTTTGCAGGATGTCTAGAGTTGGGTTTGTTAATGCTTGATGTTAGAGCAAGTTTTAGAAAATATCAATCTGTAGTCTGACCCATATAAAGTGCTAGGTATGGCCATCGGTACTAGGTATGGACATTGGGGCTGTATACATTGATGGACGCCATTGATAGCATTATTGCAAGTAACCATCTATGGTAGTCAATTTTACAGTAGATGATCGATGGTTTCACCAAATGATGGTCATTCCATGTCTTTGACTGAATTTCCAGTGGGACAAACAGAAACTGGGGATGGGGCTTCAAGTGAGCTATGCTCTATGCCACGCATCCTTAGAAAAAAAAGTTACACTGCACCATCAATGGAGGGAAAACAAATGGTTCTCCCATTCGATGAAAAAAGTATTTTATTTTGGCCATAAACCATCAATAATTCTAAATGATACATTTTTAAATTTAGATTTTTATAAAGTGGATGTGAACAATACAGACTAAGTATTAATTAGAAGGAAAATAGTTAATATTTTATAACATTAAGCTTCAATTCATTTCAAGGCATGGTTTTACCTGCCTCTTTTTAAAAAAAAAAACTTCCAAATTCAGCCAGCTGTCCTTAATTAATTACATTAATGAGTTTTGAAAAATCTATATTTTAATATCAAAAGTTAAAAGATTAACTTAAGCAGGTGGTGCAAACATGGAGATACAGCAGATTGTAAATTAAATTAAATTTAACTTGGGCTTTTGGATGTGGATCAGCAATCCCACAAAAGTAGGTACCTTTCTATTTTTACTTATTTTTGTAGATGGAATATATGCAAATGTCAATATTCTTTTTTATAAAGGACAAGTAAACTTTATAAAGAAAGCCTGTATGATATATCTGGCACTATAAACCATTTTTTTTTCAGTGTTTGGCCTATAATCCTAATATATTAAGTTAAAAACTGGTATATGTCCCTTACACATAATACTGTAGATGGTACTAGGTATAGCCATCGGTACTTTTTACATTGTTGGACACCATTGACATCAATATTGCAAGTGGCCATCTACCGGTGCCCAATAGGCAATCTGCTGCACCCTCTTCTTATTTAAAAATTATATATACTGTATATCTGAATAAATAAATGCATTCACACTGCCGCTGTGTCCCGGAAGCCGCTAATAAGCTTGTGGTGGATGGATGCGGAGCTGCTGCTCAGAAGCTACTCAATGAAGGGTAACAAGGTGTAGCTGCTTCTGCCCGGAACCTGCAAGGAGCCTTACCATGGAGGAAAATGATGAGGCACTGCTGTCCTGAACTTGTCTGCAGGGTAATGGGGAGCAGTCGGTGCCGCTACCGGCTTGAGCTGCTTTGCAGAGGCGAGCAAAAGGGTGCCACTGCTCAGAGCCTGTCTTTAGCTGCTCCATGCAAGGAAATAAGGAAAAGCCATTGCCACTACCTGGAGCAGCTCTGCAGAGGAGAATGAGGGAGTGCCGCTGCCCAGAGCCTGTCTGGAGCATCTCCATGCACAGGAATGAGAGAAGATGCAGTTGCTTCCCTGAGCCAGTGTATGCAGGCAAGAAAGGTGATGGTAAATGGGCTGTCTATGACCCCCACCCATCCATCATCTATGCGCCCCCCCCCCCACCCACAGACTGTCCATCTATGCTGTGCCATTGCCACTACCTGGAGCAGCTCTGCAGAGGAGAATGAGGGAGTGCCGCTGCCCAGAGCCTGTCTGGAGCATCTCCATGCACAGGAATGAGAGAAGATGCAGTTGCTTCCCTGAGCCAGTGTATGCAGGCAAGAAAGGTGATGGTAAATGGGCTGTCTATGACCCCCACCCATCCATCATCTATGCGCCCCCCCCCCCCACAGACTGTCCATCTATGCTGTGCCCAACCCATGGACCATCCATTCTTGGTGCCCTAGAACCCCCCTGATCCTTTCATCTGTCTGTCCATCTATGTTGCCAGCATCTGTTCAACATCTTTGCTGCCCCCCATTTCCATCTGTCTGTCTGTGCTCAATATGGAGCTCTGTTTATGCCCCCATTGTCCGACCGTCCATCGGTCTCTCTGTCAGTATTTGCCCCATACGGTGCTCAGGCCATCCGTCTGTCTATTCCCCACCCCTTACATCTTCAATCTGTGCCACCATATGATGCTCTGTATATCCTTGCACCCCATTAGTACATCTTTCAGTATATGCCCCCTGTCCATAACCACCCCCCATCAATCTTTTCATCTTTGTCCAAATATAGTTGTACTGTCTATGCCCCATATGGTGCTCTCTGCCTGTCCATCCATCTGCCCATCTATACCCCATATGGTGCACTGTCAGTCAGTCCTTTTCTCCATCTTATGACTGCCTGATCCCCTACCACATCTTGTACTGTAATCAGGTAGTGTCTCTCAAGCTCATTCTACCCCTCTATCTATGTCATGACTCTCTCTATGGCACTTTCTCACTGACACTGTCTGTATTTCTCTTTTTATCTCTCACACACTGACATCCTCTTTCTCCTTGTATCTCCCTCAAACTCTCCTAAACACTCTCCTCTTTTTATCTCTCATTACCTCCCTGGCATTCTGTCTCTCACTCCCACTCGCACATATCCCCTGCTCTCTCTTTCTCTCTGACACCCCATATCCCTCACTCCTATTTCTTTTATTCCCTCTTTTTCCATGAGCCCTCCCTCTCACACACACACCTCTTTGTTCTTTTTCTCTCTCTTTTCCCCCAACACACTCTTTGTCTTTGTCTCTCACTCCCCTCACATTTTTCTTCACTCTCCTGGGGGGGAGGCCCTGTCAGAATTCTGCTATGGGGCCCACAAATTCTAGTTAAGCCCCGCTAGTCACATTACAGTAATTTTCTTTTACAAATCAATGCATTCCATTTTTGTTTTTTTCAGTTTTTCTTAAAACAGTTGGATCATCTGTAACTTCAAGAACCCCCTCCAACAACTGATTTGTATTTGGTAAAGCTTAGTTTTTGTCAGGAATCTTGGTGATAGCAAGAATCACACTGTTCATGTGCGTTACTTACCGGCCCACTGGTGCGCATTACCCCGCAAAATGGCAGGCAGGCCAGATTGTTATGAAGTCCCTGTAGGGTTTCCCCACATGGCAACATGGCATCCTGTGTTGTCTTCCGGACATGGGCGCCACCATGACACCTCCGAACAGGTGACCAATACACACCTATCCAATAGTCACATTGGTCTCAGGTGTAATCCCGTGATACAGGTGAATCTTGGTTCAAACACTACCTTGTTCTGTCCAAATTTCTGCTGCAGCCAGCAGCCAATCATCAGTGCCTTGAACAACTTATTTCTGTAATATGTCAAGAGAGTTCACCCATAGGCTCCAGAATACTCCAGCTATTGTTACAAACCCACTGCCACTGCTCTTGGTTACTTTTCCTGCTTCCAGTTTGACTTTAATCGCTACCACCTTCTGTTATTCACTGAGTGATGTCCGGGAGTTCCTAGTGCGGTGTAGCCAGCCATTGATACCCAGTCTGATATTCCTGCCATCGGTACTCTGTGCCTATGTTGTTAACTACTTTATGCACCACTATATTAAACCACCTCAGTTCCAGTACCAGTCTTAGTCCACTGCCTCACTTCAGTCACAGTCTGGAGCACAGCGAAAATGTCTCCATTGCTTTGTACTTAACAAAATAAAGATACAGTATATATATAAAAAATATCTGTCTTTGAGACATTTTTGTTAAAGTTTTTGATAAGTGTTCCGGTGGTTCATTTCCCTTTTCTGCATGGAAGAAAAAAATACTCTAAGCAGCTGAGAGCATTCAGGATTTTGTTCACCTTTGTTTCTTGCCTCTTGCTTGGTTTGAACTGTAGTTTCTCTATCTCAGTCATTTTACAGATCAGCCACTATTTTTCAATAGCCTGTTTAAAAATGTCTCTAATGCTTTGACTACATATGAGTCTCGGGTGTAAATTTACTAAGATGGGAGTTCTATTGAATAAGGGATGTTGCCCATAACAATCAGAATCTATTATCTTCTAAGAGGTGATAAATAAGAAGTTGAATATGATTGGTTGCTATGGGCAACATCCCATCTTCAATAGAACTCTTATTTTAATTAATCAGTATGAACAAGATGGAGGCTGGCACAGAAATATAAATTACAGACGGTGCTCAAAGTGTGTCGGTATACAACAGTATGGCATACCAGCACTTCAGGCAAGCACTTTAAAAAATAAAATTGCTTTATTTTTAAGAACAGTGGGGGTTAATCTGGTTAATACGGTGAAACATGCGTACAGTCCGTCACACCGTGCGTTTTCCGTACGCTCACGGTGAGCGCAATTCCGCCCACAGAACAGCCGCACACGAACGGTCACAGACACCGACAATGGGGAGTGGCGTACACTTGAGCGTACGCCACCATGCACGGACGGATCTCCCTCTTAGCCACCGATACCTGGCGTACATCTGAGCGTATGCCACAGTGCACGGACAGGTCTCTTGCCTTTTTCAATGGAAAACCACCGAGTGGCCCATATATGTGAAGGGTGGTGTACCCTTCACACATATGGGTCTGCAAATATTCCCTTTCAAGCTTAATTGTGTCAAATACTTAATTTGTCCCAATTAAGCTCATGATTGGTTTCTATTAACTAAATTGACTACCGTAATAAACACCGTAATAAAACAACATTTTAACCCTCATTACGGGGGAAATTTACTAAAGGAAATTTGTAAAAAATAGTTGTATTTGTATCCAGAAATACACTTATTTTTGACATTTACTATCCCGAAAATACGGCAATTCGTATTCGTATTGAAAGCACATCAATACGACTACGAATTGCCATATTTTTGGGATAGTAAATGTCAAAAATAAGTGTATTTCTGGATACAAATACACATATTTTTTACAAATTTTCTTTAGTAAATTTCCCCCTACATGTATATTTATTATGTTCTAATGTGGCACTTAACTCGCTATCTATGTGTCCCCACATTGGTTTAACTTTTAAATTAATTCATGTTGGTGTTTGTGTGTATGTACTAAATTATGTCTATAATTAAAACAATGAGTTCCTCATGGAGTGGGTGAGGTAGGCAAACAAGGGGGAAAAGTGACATTTGTGTAAGAATGCATATGTGTCCTCCAAAAACAAACAGTGATGACCAATGTTCCCTCTAATTTTACGAAGTCTGTGTGCGGCTAAAGATTTTGGCTGTGCATCTTTGGAAGGAAATTTAAATTTTTGTGCGTCACTTATACATAACTGGAAAATGACGTCCAGCATTTGTGTTAACTTTACTTCAAACTGATATTAAACATTTAAACATTCAAAACACAGCACACAATGTAGTTAATGGGTGAAACACACAGTAATTGAGTCCACAACTGCAAAAAGGGACCACTGCTGCTTTGTGCGCTCTGTTGTAATGTCTGTGCGCACGCTCGTCGAGTTGTGTGCGCGCGCACGTGCGCACAGCTTAGAGGGAACACTGGTGATGACTCCCCATAGTTCTTGGTACAGGTGTGTTAAAGATGTGTCAGTCGACCAAGCATGACAAAATGGTTTATGTGCAAACATGTTCTAATATTGTTCAAAATAAGACTTTAGGCAGATGTTGGGATCCTTTGTTAGAGATATGTGATTGCAATGATGTACTTGGTGGCATCTTACATACAGAGTGTGCTACATAAAGTTCATAGCAGATATGAAAGTGCATAATGTATGTTCTTGGGAAAAAAATATACAGATTGTGTGCAAAATAGTGGCCATGGCCTTAGGACTTTGCTCCTCCATTGCAAGTAGAAATTGAGCCCAAAAACATAATTGTTGCTCTTAGACGTGGTTTATGTGTCTTTTTCATAATAAAAAACTGGTATGTTTGTGTTACAGTGAAAAAGTTGACACGTCGACTCCTGTGAATTGAGTGTCCTGCTTTCTAAAGTAGAAAAAAAAACACTTTCTGAATGTATGTAGATGGTTATAAAATAACTACCTGGTCATATATAACCAGGTATTAGAATGAATATTACCTAAAATGAAACCAACCTTTACATGTTGAGAAGTGTAGAAAGATATGCTTCCAATGTGTTTGAGGGCTGTGTGTGGCTTGCAGGAAGTGAAATAATGTTTTTCACTTAATAATCTGCAGCATTGCTTATTACATGCAGGTGTATGTGTTTGACTAGTAATCTGCATTAATTAGCAGACCCAGGCGTCCGCTCTCATGCGGTAGCTCTAGGGGTGGTCAGGAGCACTCTTTGGCATCCACCTGTTTTTGGGCCAAAATGCACGGTGCATTCGCCGATCGAGGCGGTTGTGGCACCGTGCATTTTGTGTGCACACCCCCTGTGTACGCCCATGTTAAGCCCAATTTTCCTCATTATTCCGGCCGCTCCCATTAAAAAGCCCACATGCCGCCCACAATGACCGTGCTCTTGCGGACAGGTTTTTTTGCACGGAGAGACCCATCCGTGAGCGGTGTGCGGTCGCCGCACATGCACATTGCAAAAGATACGTATGCACAGATGGAAAAAAAGCCAGATCCGACCGTGTACGGTCCCACCGTACCAACCAGAATAACCCCCAGTGTCCCCATGACTGTGGCTAACAGGGATAGGGGGCCTGCAAGGAGACTCATGAAAGTAATAATGGGGTGAGGATTGGGATGAGGGGCAGAGGAATGTGCTATGGGGTTAGAGAAAGGTGACGAGAGATTAGAGCAAGGTACCAAGGGATGAATATGGATGGTGATGAAGAGCTCATTACCCCAGTCTGCCCCCCCCCCCCAAAGACAAAGCCCCTTTTTAGGTGGGCGAGTATCTTTAGCATTCACAGCAGTACACCAATAGAGTGAATACTATATCCCTTAAATATTCCAAATTCACACTTCAAAATTCCCCAACCACTGATTACAGATTAAAACACTCTATTGTTGCTGAGATATTTGCCTCTGTTGGGATATACTGTAGGTACTGCCACGAAAATACTGAAGAAATGGCTCTGCTCTACAGGCTGTATAATTGCCAGCTTTGCTGTATATTTTAGCTCAGTTTTACTTCTTGTCACCAGTGAGTATTATAATGATGCTGCCAATTCATGAGCATTATATTTCCTCTAATAAGCTGGATTTAGTGGTGGCTTTGAGAGAACATACCACCCATGTGATAACATATGTGAAGGCAACCCATTTTAATTAATAAGTCAACGCTCCAAAGTTTATTACTTGAATAATTATATTGTAATCAGTCTTTTCATGAGATTTTGCCACTTATTTTTTAAGTCAGAGTGATACTGACCTTGTAAGAAAAAAAGTAATAAGAAAGTTTGATACTGCTGTACTGTATATATGTGGTCTGTTTGTAGGACGGTCTGATAATGATTTTAAAGAAGTGCTATTATAACTTGGTGTTTTATTATTATGACTGAATAAGAAGGGATTTGTTCACAAGAAGTGAACAGAAAGACAAATGTGCCTTGTAATAGATGTATCTTCCTGAAATGTTCTAATTGATGAATTCAGTCTGTGCGGATCCAAATACCCCCCTCTGCAATGTTTTATTATTATACCACTGTAGTTTCCAGTCTGTCAAAATGATGGTTTCAATGTAACAGTAATGTCAGTCCAACACTTGAATTTTTCTGTCAAGCGCCATCTAGAGGCTGCTGGCATGCACAATACTTACAGTATAAGATATATACTGTAGGCTTGTTATAGCAATACTGTCTTTCTATTATACTGTGGGTAGAGCATTATCTTTTATATTAGTTTGACCAGTAGAATTTTGGATTCAGTGCTGTTTATTTATTTTGTTAAGTTTAATAGTTGGCGGCAAACATATAACAGTTGCTTGGTTCATTCACATGATTACCACTAAGTCCTAGTCCAATGATTTGGGTATTGTTGTTCTTGTGAAGACAAAAGGACACAACTTCCTAATTTGTATTACATAAAAAAACATAAAATAAATGTTTTCATTAAATGAGTAGCAATACAATATTAGCAGTAAAGCCGCCCATACACGTCCCAATACGGGCGTGCGTTCCGTGCTTAACTAGCACGGATCACATTGCATTGCATTGCCTGTGCATGCGTTGTGCATGCAATGAGATGCAATGTGATGAAAACTAAGTCCAAAAAGTATGTGCAAGCACATACTTTTTGTACTGTGCGATGAGGTGCCGCGGGAGAGCGCACCTCAAAGCACACAACGGACAGCCCGCATCGCAGAGTGTATGGGCTGCTTAACACTCAAAACTAAATAAAAATTTCAAACATGAAACTTAAAATATTCAAAGGGATTACTGTAGATTTTATAAGACATGCAAACACATCATGAAGGATTATACAAAATGAGTTCTAAAGTTGGTAACTTGACAGATTTTCTAAATAAATGATATGAGTTTCTTAAATGCTTTGGATTAATGTATTGTGAAACATTTGTCACTGTGAAAATATGGCAAAAACAATCCAGCCACAGGCAGCCATGTGCAAATTGAAAATCAATATGAGCAGCTAATTTATGTTTTTTCAAAATAAAACAAAAACAACAATCTATGTGATGCCAAATGATGTGATCATTTACGCTAATCACTAATTTATGAGTTTTGAGTTGGAAATTATATGAATTAATGGTACTCTTTACTTAGAAGGGCGCCCATCTCGGGCATCTCGGGGATTGAATGCACTAAAAAATCGGGTGCGATCAACCGACGAGATGCCCGAGATTTCCCATAGGGAACAATGTTAAATGTCTCAATTGACCCGATTTTCCTGTTCAATGCCTCAATTGACCCAATTTTTCCATAGGAAACAATGTTAAATGGGCCACAGAGGCCAAATAGGCACCCTGAAGTGAATAATGGCCACCCGAATTGTTAACGCCACCCCACGATCAACGTCAACCCGAAGCGTGGCGAGCGCAGCGAGCCCGCGAGGGGCGGCGGTACGCATCCTACGACCTTTTCATACCCCCACTATCCACGTCGGCGTGGAGTTGAGAATATAAAGTGTGGCGAGCGCAGCGAGCCACCGAGCCCGAAGCGTGGCGAGCGCAGCGAGCCCCGCGAGGGGACGCGGATACCTTCACAGGTATCCGCGTCCCCTCGCGGGCTTCACAGCTGTCCGCGTACCCTCGCGGGGCTCGCTGCGCTCGCCACGCTTCGGGCTCGGTGGCTCGCTGCGCTCGCCACACTTTCTATTCTCAACTCCACGCCGACGTGGATAGTGGGGGTATGAAAAGGTCGTAGGACGCGTACCGCCGCCCCTCGCGGGCTCGCTGCGCTCGCCACGCATCGGGTTGACGTTGATCGTGGGGTGGCGTTAACAATTCGGGTGGCCATTATACACTTCAGGGTGCCTATTTGGCCTCTGTGGCCCATTTAACATTGTTTCCTATGGAAAAATCGGGTCAATTGAGGCATTGAACAGGAAAATTGGGTCAATTGAGACATTTAACATTGTTCCCTATGGGAAATCTCGGGCATCTCGTCGGTTGATCGCACCCGATTTTTTTAGTGCATTCAATCCCCGAGATGCCCGAGATTTTTTACTAACGATGCCCACGATCAAAATCGTGGGCGCCCTTCTAAGTAAAGAGTACCGAATTAATTAATAAGCCTATTTAATTTTCACCTACATAAAATAAATTGAATTGGAGCCAACATAATGAGTAAAATTAGGTTTTCACAATTATTGGGAAACCTTTATGTATGTCATACAGTAAAGCTATTTTATCTGCATTTATTTTTAGGTGGGGCTTTCTGATGAGGGAATATAGAAATACTTTGTGTTTTAATACCCCTTTCCCATCGCCAAAATAACCCAAGTTATTGCCGGGTTGAGTCTGCATAACCCGGGTTGAGGTGGACTTTAAATGCACCACTATTAAATATCCTGGAAAGAGCAACCTAGTATTTCAACCCGGGATAAAAGCAGTGTTATACATGGGTTGGATCCAGGTTAAATGGTCCAACCCAGGTTATTCAACCCATGATTCAGTGCAGAGCAGAGTACATATAGGATTTTGCTTACTTCCTGCACACACAACCAATGGAGTTACTGAGAATAAGGGGTGAAGCTGAGATTGCCAGGCCGCTGACAGGAACTGTCAAAGATTCTGTTGTTTACATCTGCCTCCTGTGCAGATACTGTTGTCGGGTAAAAGCCCTATCTGCCCTATAGTATAACCTCCTCCTCCTCAAATAGCTCTCACTGGCTGAAGTATAAGCAAACATGAAGTCAGGGATCAAGCCTTGTGCTCTGTCAGCCATGATTGCTGCAATGCTGTGAGCTCGACCTACCCTTCCCTTTTGTCCCCTTCTGGCTTGTCATCTTTCTGAGCCAAAATAAATAGTCCATTTAAAATGACATACATGGTGTTTTAATGGATGATCTGGGATGAATGAAAAGGTGCCGACCCGATAATAACCCCGGTCAAAAGTGCAATTAAAAGGGTCTGACCCGGGTCGGAGCCGGTTGTAAATCCTGGGTTTGCAATGTAAACATGGTATAAGTAACCTAATTAAGATCTCCACTGTCAGCTTTCACTGGTTATGTGTTATACCAATCAAAAGAACATGAAACAAGTTAAACTATTTTTCTACAGCTTCAGACTTTTCTCTGGGGATCTGTCGGTGTGACCTATATCTGTCTGGAATATGGGGTGAACGACAGCAAAGAGAATCAAGGGCATGATATACAGTACATTGTGATAAACAACCAAATGAGTTGTATACAAGGGCATTTGCAACTAAAGTGAAGATAATTGATGAGGTTAGTAATTATTAAGCTACCCCATTATGCATATGGATCTGCTGAGCTAAATGGTGAGCTATAACAGCATTCCTAGCCTTGCTATTGTAAGTGTGAGGTTTCAGACAACACAGTACTGTATGTTGACATTCAGAATGTCAATGGGACAGATCCACCAAGCTTCAAAAAGTGGGAAGTGGAGAGTGATAAAAAAATCCAATTACCTCCTGTCATGTCACAGACTGGGCTTTAAAATGACAGTTGGGGGCTATTGGCTGTATGTTTATCACTTCATTTTTTCACTTTTTGAAGTTTGGAACATCTTGCCCAATATGTTAGCAATGCTGTGAGCATAGGCGTGCGCACAGGGTCTGCCAGCGGTGCACAGGCACACCCCAATGCACACGCCCAGCACCACCCACCACTATAACCCTGCAGTGTCATGACCACTGGCTGCCAGCTGCCTTTATGCTGTCACTTATGATGCTACTAGCCTGCTTCTCGTTCACCCATCGAGTCCCCCCTTCCTCTGCCGTGTCTCCCATGATGTTACTGAGATGGACGAGAGGGAGTCCGAGCTCTGTGTGAGGGACCAGGTGCATGCAGTGTGATACGATGACATCATGCCACACAAAACATCATCGCGCCTACCCATGCACCTGTCCGCTCTCTCTTTCTCCCCTCCAGGCCCCCTGCACTGTGCTCCGCTGCCTGTGCTGGTGCAGGAGGAGGGAAGGCAGCACCATGAGGATAGAGCTGCCTGACCAGCTTCATGGAGATAGAGCTGTTGGGGCAGTGAAGTGGCTTCACTCCTGTTGCTATTGGCTGGGCACTGGTTACTTACTGTTGGTAAGGTATATCTGCCATTCTGGGGCTTGGAGAAGAAGGCTGGGTATGTGAAAATTTTGGGGAAGAAAGCTGGGTATGTACCATGCTGGGGGCTGGGGAAAGGAGGCTTGCATAATGTTCTTAGACAGGCATTCACTAAACAGGAAATCCAATATATATAAGAAAACCAGTTGTAAATGTAGGACTTGCAGTGAAATGGGGTCCCTTGCAATGTTCCCTCTAATTTTATGAAGGCTGTGTGCGGAAAAAGATTTTGGCTGTGCAACTTTGGAAGGAAATTTATATATAACTGGAAAATGACGTTCAGCATTTGTGTTTACTTTACTTCAAAATTATAGTAAACATTTAAACATTCAAAACACAGCACACAATGTAGTTAATGGATGAAAAACACATTAATTGAGTCCACAACTGCAAAAAAGGGACCACTGCTGTTTGTGCGCTCTGTTGTAATGTCTGTGCGCACGCTCGGCGAGTTGTGTGCGCGTGCATGCGCGCACAGCTTAGAGGGAACACTGGTCCCTTGGCGATGGGCTACAAGCTTAAATGCATTGATCAGTTCATGAACTAAAACCCCATTCATTTTTTTATTGATTATTTGAATGCTAAGGTGAGTTACTTTGTTGTAGTGAGTGCTGGGCCCCCTGTGTTTGTATTTACTAGAGTGTGTGGTCACAGGCCACTGCACCCCAACCTGGGAAGTGGGTGCTATTTGCACCCCATTCATAGGACTGGCGAGTGTGCTGGTACTTCTGTATATATATATATATATATATATATATATATATAAAAAAAATATATATATATATATATATATATATATATATATATATAGCCACAGTGTAGCCCGGCACAGCCTCCTATACTGTTAATCAGCTGGGTACCCGCACGAAGATAAATAGATATACACAGCGGGTGTGCAGCAATCCAAAGATAATGCAGTTATTCCGGTAGGAACATACGTTTATTTGCAACGTTTCAATGTCGCACAGACATTGTCATCAGGCTTAAGAACCAACTTAAGCCTGATGACAATGTCTGCGCGACATTGAAACGTTGCAAATAATCCTATGTTCCTACCAGACTAACTGCATTATCTTTGGAGTGCTGCACACCCGCTGTGTATATATATATATATATATATATATATATATATATATATGTATATATATATATCCATCGCAGCAGTGGCACTCCGGTCTTACCCAAGAAATTGAGACAGGAACACAGGTTAAAGTTCTGTCTCAATTTCTTGGGTAAGACCGGAGTGCCAGTGCTGCGATGGATATGTTAAGATACCAGCGTTCAACCTGATAATCTTCAGGAGGCACACGGCAAGTAAACCATTGAATCCAGGAGTGCCAACACACAAAGTCTATATATATATATATATATATATATATATATATATATATATATATATATATAGACGGTAGAATCCCAACATCAAGAAGAGACCAAGCACGGCACTGGAGGACTTGTAAAAGGTGGTTTTTATTACCTCAACGTTTCAAGGCTTGCTGCCCCGTCGTCAGGAGGAAAAGTACACACAACTCTAAGCTGTTACCAGCTCACCTTATGTACCTGTGCTCCTGCTTGCATCCACCGTCCACCACGCCTCCTAATCACAGAACTGCACACAGCTGGAGTGGCGACATGAGATGACATCAGCGTCAACTACCAGCTGGTTGTTGCTAAGCAACGAATAACAGATCTGCGAGTCAGCAGCGGGGGGCGTGTGTTAGCCTGCAGGAAACACCTGGTTACACAGCAAAAAACAATACAAACATAAAAAATACATATACATTTAAAATACAAGAATATAAAAAAGGACACACCATAACAATGTGCCCAGACTAAAACAACAAAAATAAAAATACAGATTAAAGATAAACGTACATTTTAACCAATCTGACCAATATCGCCATGTGTGTATCCATCTCTTCACATCAATGTGTTCCACATGATCCTCTCGTTCAAACCCCTAGGACAAACAGTATCCAATTTATGGATCCACATTGCTTCCAACTTTAGTAATTTTTTATTGCGATCACCACCACGTATGCTATCAGGAATCTGATCAATAATCATATATCTCAAAGTGCATATTTGATGATTCTGCTGTTTAAAATGTACAGCAACAGGTTGATCGCAAGGTTTGCCTAATAAAGCCGCTTTGATAGAGGAGCGGTGTAGAGCCATCCGCTCCTTAAACTTTCTGGATGTCTTTCCCACGTAATAAAGTCCGCAAGGACAAATAATAATGTATACTACGTAACGTGAGTCACAGGAAAGAACATGTCTGATTTTAAATTTAAAACCAGAATGTGGATGGTTAAAACTCTTGGCCGCAATCAAGTAACCACAGGTTACGCAATTAGGGCATTTATAACACCCAGGTTTTTTCTTAGTTATAGCAGAATCAGTTTTAAATCCGCTGATATCTGCATGAACTAACATGTCGCGTAAATTTCTTCCTCTTTTATAACATGTCAAAGGTTTGACATTATGGAAGCATTTTAAACTTGTATCTGTGGATACGATGGGCCAAAGGGTTCTGGTGGCTATAGGCAGAACTGCGCTCGATGTGTCATAGGTGGTGATGATGGGGAAAATATCATCTTGTTTTCTGTCTGAAGGTTTCAAAAGATTCTCTCTCTTTAACATCAAAACTTTAGACTTGGATTGCAGCAATGATTTCAAGGGATAGCCCCTTTCATGAAATTTATCAATCACTTTATCCAACTCCATTGGTAGGGTAACCCAATCGCTGCAGATACGTGCCACTCGTATCATCTGCGAATAGGGTAAACCCCTTTTCAATGATGGTGGATGATGACTGTTCGATGTTAATAAAGTATTCCTGTCAGTGCTTTTAGAAAAGACAGTAGTTGACAACTGCCCATCAGACAATGAGACCCTGACATCCAGAAACGCAATTTCACTAGTACTCGATGTATAAGTAAATTTAATGGGTGTATCTAAATCATTAATCTCTTTCATCATGACCTCGAACTTCTCCAAGCCCCCGGTCCATAAAACAAAGAGGTCATCTATGTACCTGCAGAACATCCGGATATGAGGGCTAAACCTGTGTTTAAAGAACATTTGTTGTTCAAGTTCGAACATATAAACATTAGCATACGCCGGAGCGACGGCTGCCCCCATCGCACACCCGGATGTCTGCAGGTACATTTTACCATCGAAAACAAAGTAATTGCGTGTCAATATCAGCTCCAATAGTGACAGAAATAATGAAACATCGAACCCAAAATCGTTCACCTTATTGCACAAAAAGTTTTTCATGGCAATTAAGCCCTGATCATGTGGGATAGATGTATAAAGGCTGGTGACATTCATTACACATAATAATGTGTCAACTGGAATGTCACCAACCCCATTCAATCTATTCAAAAAACTGGTAGTATCCAGGAGATACGATTCCTGAATCACAATATGTGGCTGTAACAACATATCAAGTAACTGTGATGTTGGTTGATACAAACTACCCCTGGCCGAAATTATTGGTCGACCAGGGGGGTCCACTAACCGTTTGTGGACCTTTGGAAGTGTATATAAGACAGGCACGGTAGGATGTAAAACTTTCAAAGCAAGACAACACTTCTCATTGATCAGGCCACCTTTGCATGCATCATCAAGGATTTTAAATAATTCAGTTTGAAAGACATTCGAGGGGTCATTAGGTAATTTGCGGTAAACTTTAATATCAGCTAATTGCCGATAAACTTCGGCACAATAATCATCTAGATTCTGTATCACTATACCGCCCCCCTTGTCGGCAGGGCGTATAGTGATACTTTTATCCACACTCAAATCATGAAGAGCACGTTGCTCATTCTTAGACAAATTGTAATGGTTCACAACATTAGCTGTAGTATATTTAACCATAGTGTCCCCCAAGAGTCTATTAAATGTCTTTAACGAGGCATTATGACTGATAGGGTCAAATGAAGAAATCTTTTGTTTTCTCACAAATAGGTCAGTCACAGAATCTTTATTACCTGTCGGTCTGATGTCCTGGAAATGTTCTTTAAGCCTCATATTCCGTGCCAGCTTGTGGCAATCTAGTTGCCAATCGAAATCATTATGCTTGTTTGTCGGTATGAACGAGAGTCCCTTGTTAAGAACAGAAAGTTCGTCGGGAGAGATAGTCCTGGTTGATAAGTTGAACACTAACTCTTTCCTTTGCCGCGTGCTTTTGTAGAGCCTTTCGCACTGGCCGCCACGTCGGGTGTTTTGGTTTTTGCACCTTTTCCTCTGGTGGTTCTCCCTAAAGGGGGACGCTTGCCGCTGGATGCATCATCAGAATCGGGGACAACGAAATCGCTGTCACTCTGCGAAGTAGATGGCTCGTGGGTAGGTCTGTCACGACGGTTATGCTAGGTACGATTTCTCCTTCCAGGCCTGCCTTGTTGAAATGGCTTCTCGGTCCCGGTAAGCCAACGATATACGTTGTTATATTCATAGTCCTGTTGGACTGCAGACAGTTTGGTCTTTTTAAATTTCAATAACTCAGCCTTATAGGTGTCGATTTGCTGGTTAAGTTTAACCCACAGTTTATCGTGAGCACGATCAGCCATCAGAGTTTGGTGTTCATTGTGAAGAATAGTAATTTTGTCTTTTGTTGCTTTTAACTCTTTACCCGCATATTCGATAACAAGAATCATTAAGTCCAAACTGCACTTGTTTAGTACAGCAACCCAGCGCCGGCAAAACTCAGTGCTGGTGCGCCCGATGGTCGGCACGTTCCGGACTCGAAATCCGCGGGGAATTAACTTCTGTCTGAAGTAATCGGACAATGATTGTCCATGCAACAAATAGTCTATTTCCCTTTTGCGAAGTTTCAATAGACGATGGTAGATGTCATCCACGCTGACTGTGTCATATTCTTGACCAGTAGAAAATAATATATGGGAGACCTCATCATGAATAAAGGTCAGAGTCTCACCTATAGGGAACTCAGTTGATCCTAATTCACTCCCATAGTCAGGTTGTTGGTTAGATGTACCAGACTCCATGTCTGTACAGGTGGTGGAAATCAGTCAATCAATGAAATCAATTTATCAGAGGTGCCTTGTCCCTTTAAGGTGCTATATTGCAAACACCAAATTGCATAGAAGACTTGCGGACCGGCACTCCACTCAGGTTGATTCAGCTGCCAGCGTGCCTTTGCAAAATTGAAATAGACGGTAGAATCCCAACATCAAGAAGAGACCAAGCACGGCACTGGAGGACTTGTAAAAGGTGGTTTTTATTACCTCAACGTTTCAAGGCTTGCTGCCCCGTCGTCAGGAGGAAAAGTACACACAACTATAAGCTGTTACCAGCTCACCTTATGTACCTGTGCTCCTGCTTGCATCCACCGTCCACCACGCCTCCTAATCACAGAACTGCACACAGCTGGAGTGGCGACATGAGATGACATCAGCGTCAACTACCAGCTGGTTGTTGCTAAGCAACGAATAACAGATCTGCGAGTCAGCAGCGGGGGGCGTGTGTTAGCCTGCAGGAAACACCTGGTTACACAGCAAAAAACAATACAAACATAAAAAATACATATACATTTAAAATACAAGAATATAAATATATTAATAAGTATTTTTATTTTTGTTGTTTTAGTCTGGGCACATTGTTATGGTGTGTCCTTTTTTATATTCTTGTATTTTAAATGTATATGTATTTTTTATGTTTGTATTGTTTTTTGCTGTGTAACCAGGTGTTTCCTGCAGGCTAACACACGCCCCCCGCTGCTGACTCGCAGATCTGTTATTCGTTGCTTAGCAACAACCAGCTGGTAGTTAACGCTGATGTCATCTCATGTCGCCACTCCTGCTGTGTGCAGTTCTGTGATTAGGAGGCGTGGTGGACGGTGGATGCAAGCAGGAGCACAGGTACATAAGGTGAGCTGGTAACAGCTTATAGTTGTGTGTACTTTTCCTCCTGACGACGGGGCAGCAAGCCTTGAAACGTTGAGGTAATAAAAACCACCTTTTACAAGTCCTCCAGTGCCGTGCTTGGTCTCTTCTTGATGTTGGGATTCTACCGTCTATTTCAATTTTGCAAAGGCACGCTGGCAGCTGAATCAACCTGAGTGGAGTGCCGGTCCGCAAGTCTTCTATGCAATTTGGTGTTTGCAATATAGCACCTTAAAGGGACAAGGCACCTCTGATAAAGTGATTTCATTGATTGACTGATTTCCACCACCTGTACAGACATGGAGTCTGGTACATCTAACCAACAACCTGACTATGGGAGTGAATTAGGATCAACTGAGTTCCCTATAGGTGAGACTCTGACCTTTATTCATGATGAGGTCTCCCATATATTATTTTCTACTGGTCAAGAATATGACACAGTCAGCGTGGATGACATCTACCATCGTCTATTGAAACTTCGCAAAAGGGAAATAGACTATTTGTTGCATGGACAATCATTGTCCGATTACTTCAGACAGAAGTTAATTCCCCGCGGATTTCGAGTCCGGAACGTGCCGACCATCGGGCGCACCAGCACTGAGTTTTGCCGGCGCTGGGTTGCTGTACTAAACAAGTGCAGTTTGGACTTAATGATTCTTGTTATCGAATATGCGGGTAAAGAGTTAAAAGCAACAAAAGACAAAATTACTATTCTTCACAATGAACACCAAACTCTGATGGCTGATCGTGCTCACGATAAACTGTGGGTTAAACTTAACCAGCAAATCGACACCTATAAGGCTGAGTTATTGAAATTTAAAAAGACCAAACTGTCTGCAGTCCAACAGGACTATGAATATAACAACGTATATCGTTGGCTTACCGGGACCGAGAAGCCATTTCAACAAGGCAGGCCTGGAAGGAGAAATCGTACCTGGCATAACCGTCGTGACAGACCTACCCACGAGCCATCTACTTCGCAGAGTGACAGCGATTTCGTTGTCCCCGATTCTGATGATGCATCCAGCGGCAAGCGTCCCCCTTTAGGGAGAACCACCAGAGGAAAAGGTGCAAAAACCAAAACACCCGACGTGGCGGCCAGTGCGAAAGGCTCTACAAAAGCACGCGGCAAAGGAAAGAGTTAGTGTTCAACTTATCAACCAGGACTATCTCTCCCGACGAACTTTCTGTTCTTAACAAGGGACTCTCGTTCATACCGACAAACAAGCATAATGATTTCGATTGGCAACTAGATTGCCACAAGCTGGCACGGAATATGAGGCTTAAAGAACATTTCCAGGACATCAGACCGACAGGTAATAAAGATTCTGTGACTGACCTATTTGTGAGAAAACAAAAGATTTCTTCATTTGACCCTATCAGTCATAATGCCTCGTTAAAGACATTTAATAGACTCTTGGGGGACACTATGGTTAAATATACTACAGCTAATGTTGTGAACCATTACAATTTGTCTAAGAATGAGCAACGTGCTCTTCATGATTTGAGTGTGGATAAAAGTATCACTATACGCCCTGCCGACAAGGGGGGCGGTATAGTGATACAGAATCTAGATGATTATTGTGCCGAAGTTTATCGGCAATTAGCTGATATTAAAGTTTACCGCAAATTACCTAATGACCCCTCGAATGTCTTTCAAACTGAATTATTTAAAATCCTTGATGATGCATGCAAAGGTGGCCTGATCAATGAGAAGTGTTGTCTTGCTTTGAAAGTTTTACATCCTACCGTGCCTGTCTTATATACACTTCCAAAGGTCCACAAACGGTTAGTGGACCCCCCTGGTCGACCAATAATTTCGGCCAGGGGTAGTTTGTATCAACCAACATCACAGTTACTTGATATGTTGTTACAGCCACATATTGTGATTCAGGAATCGTATCTCCTGGATACTACCAGTTTTTTGAATAGATTGAATGGGGTTGGTGACATTCCAGTTGACACATTATTATGTGTAATGAATGTCACCAGCCTTTATACATCTATCCCACATGATCAGGGCTTAATTGCCATGAAAAACTTTTTGTGCAATAAGGTGAACGATTTTGGGTTCGATGTTTCATTATTTCTGTCACTATTGGAGCTGATATTGACACGCAATTACTTTGTTTTCGATGGTAAAATGTACCTGCAGACATCCGGGTGTGCGATGGGGGCAGCCGTCGCTCCGGCGTATGCTAATGTTTATATGTTCGAACTTGAACAACAAATGTTCTTTAAACACAGGTTTAGCCCTCATATCCGGATGTTCTGCAGGTACATAGATGACCTCTTTGTTTTATGGACCGGGGGCTTGGAGAAGTTCGAGGTCATGATGAAAGAGATTAATGATTTAGATACACCCATTAAATTTACTTATACATCGAGTACTAGTGAAATTGCGTTTCTGGATGTCAGGGTCTCATTGTCTGATGGGCAGTTGTCAACTACTGTCTTTTCTAAAAGCACTGACAGGAATACTTTATTAACATCGAACAGTCATCATCCACCATCATTGAAAAGGGGTTTACCCTATTCGCAGATGATACGAGTGGCACGTATCTGCAGCGATTGGGTTACCCTACCAATGGAGTTGGATAAAGTGATTGATAAATTTCATGAAAGGGGCTATCCCTTGAAATCATTGCTGCAATCCAAGTCTAAAGTTTTGATGTTAAAGAGAGAGAATCTTTTGAAACCTTCAGACAGAAAACAAGATGATATTTTCCCCATCATCACCACCTATGACACATCGAGCGCAGTTCTGCCTATAGCCACCAGAACCCTTTGGCCCATCGTATCCACAGATACAAGTTTAAAATGCTTCCATAATGTCAAACCTTTGACATGTTATAAAAGAGGAAGAAATTTACGCGACATGTTAGTTCATGCAGATATCAGCGGATTTAAAACTGATTCTGCTATAACTAAGAAAAAACCTGGGTGTTATAAATGCCCTAATTGCGTAACCTGTGGTTACTTGATTGCGGCCAAGAGTTTTAACCATCCACATTCTGGTTTTAAATTTAAAATCAGACATGTTCTTTCCTGTGACTCACGTTACGTAGTATACATTATTATTTGTCCTTGCGGACTTTATTACGTGGGAAAGACATCCAGAAAGTTTAAGGAGCGGATGGCTCTACACCGCTCCTCTATCAAAGCGGCTTTATTAGGCAAACCTTGCGATCAACCTGTTGCTGTACATTTTAAACAGCAGAATCATCAAATATGCACTTTGAGATATATGATTATTGATCAGATTCCTGATAGCATACGTGGTGGTGATCGCAATAAAAAATTACTAAAGTTGGAAGCAATGTGGATCCATAAATTGGATACTGTTTGTCCTAGGGGTTTGAACGAGAGGATCATGTGGAACACATTGATGTGAAGAGATGGATACACACATGGCGATATTGGTCAGATTGGTTAAAATGTACGTTTATCTTTAATCTGTATTTTTATTTTTGTTGTTTTAGTCTGGGCACATTGTTATGGTGTGTCCTTTTTTATATTCTTGTATTTTAAATGTATATGTATTTTTTATGTTTGTATTGTTTTTTGCTGTGTAACCAGGTGTTTCCTGCAGGCTAACACACGCCCCCCGCTGCTGACTCGCAGATCTGTTATTCGTTGCTTAGCAACAACCAGCTGGTAGTTGACGCTGATGTCATCTCATGTCGCCACTCCAGCTGTGTGCAGTTCTGTGATTAGGAGGCGTGGTGGACGGTGGATGCAAGCAGGAGCACAGGTACATAAGGTGAGCTGGTAACAGCTTAGAGTTGTGTGTACTTTTCCTCCTGACGACGGGGCAGCAAGCCTTGAAACGTTGAGGTAATAAAAACCACCTTTTACAAGTCCTCCAGTGCCGTGCTTGGTCTCTTCTTGATGTTGGGATTCTACCGTCTATTTCAATTTTGCAAAGGCACGCTGGCAGCTGAATCAACCTGAGTGGAGTGCCGGTCCGCAAGTCCTATATATATATATATATATATATATATATATATATATATATACTGTATATATAGGAAATTGCATATGCGCAGCACTCCGGACTGATGCTGTGTAGATGAAGGTAGAAACCCTGGTGCCCTCCGTGTGATACACCTGCCGACTGCAGGTGCCTGTATGTAGCTGTCTGGGGGCGGCGGCACTCGGTCCAAACGGAATAAAAGTCAGGAGACTGTGTAGTTATAAACCTATAAAGTCTATATATATATATATATATATATATATATATATTTTTTTTTTTCCTAGGAGAGGAAAGAGGAGCACTCCAAATAGTGCTTTATCTTTTTATTTTCAATACAATAAAATATCCGACAGGTACAATTTAAGATGGTATCAGGTACCGCAAAATACGGTTAGGCACAACCGCGGGTGATCAACAGCATAGACTGAGCTGCCCCAAGCAGCAAGATATCAGGATGCGAGTGCTCTCACCACTCTCTCCAACACGGAGTTCAGACCGACGCCAGGCCACGCCCCTACGCGTTTCGTCACGAGGACTTCGTCAGAGGGCTGGTCCTGGCGTCGGTCAGCACCCCCTTTGTAGCCTGGAAACAACCCTACGTCACTCCTAGTGATGCGCTGGTTGTTGCGGCTGAAATCAATTAAAGTGCCTATTGCATATTCAATACATCTCAAAAAGTGCTTTTTTTAGCTAAAAAGTTTTACAATACATATACCATTTAATAAAACATTTAAATAAAAACATTCTCATTAAAAAAATCCGTTTTTACAATACATATAAAAAACATCTGCACCATCGATGGCATGATTTAACTATTAATGCGGTGGCGTCAACAACTTAGAATGTCCTTCGTATGAATAGAAGAAATTAGTCCAGTTCTTGAAACTTGGAATTAGGAGGTACTGGAAGAAGTTTTTTTGATATATAAATGGAGATATAAATGCAAACATATACACAGGTAAAGACATATGGAAAAATACAAAAATCCACTACCTGAGAATCCAGGTGCCCGCAAGGGTAATTGGAGGAAGCTGCCGGTCTCATTAGACCTGAAGTGCTGTGAATTTCTATTCAGAAGGAACTGATCTATTCCTGATACAAAGAGAAAAGGACTTGCGCGCTAATTGGACTTTTTGTGTGATATATATATATATATATATATATATATATATATATATGCAAGAAATATTGCAGACACTCACGGACTTGCTTGTAGCTTTTTTAACCCCTTCCTGACACAGCATGTTTTTGCCTTCCTGACAGAGCCCTTTTTTTCAAATCTGACATGTATCACTTAAGTGGGGATAACTTTTTTTTGCTTTTACTTATCCCAGTGATTTTGAGATTGTTTTTTCGTGACACATTGTACTTCAAGTTAGTGGTAAATTTTCGTCGATACAGTCTGTGTTTTTTTGTGAAAAATACCAAAATGTCGGAAAAAAATGGAAAATTTAGCAATTTGCAAAATGTTAAATTTTCTGCTTGTGAGACAAATAATCATACCACTCAAAATAGTTAATAACTAACATAGACCATATGTCTACTTTATGTTTCCATCATTATTTCAACTTCCTTTTAATTTTTTTGGACACTAGGAGGCTTACAATATGAATAGCAAATTTTCAAATTTTCAAGAAAATTTCAAACACTGATTTTTTTAGGGACCAGTTCAGTTCTGATGTGACTTTGAGGGACTTCTATGTGAGACACCCCCATAAATGATGCCATTTCAAAAACTGCACCCCTCACAGTATTCAAAACAGCATTTTGGAAGTTTGTTAACCCTTTAGGTGTTTCACAGGAATTAAAACAAAGTGTAGGTGAAATTTCAAAATTTCATTTTTTTTGCAGATTTGCAATTTTAATACATTTTTCTAAGGAACACAGTAGATTTTACTAGAGAAATGTGACTAAAAATTGATTCCCCCAATTCTTTTGTTTTCATAAATATCCTATATGTGGCCCTAGTGTGCACGTTGACCAAACCACAGGCTTCATAATAGAAGGAGCACCTACTTGATTTTGGAGCCTCCTTTTTATGAGATTATTTTTTAGGCACCATGTAGGTTTCTAGGCACCATAAGATGCTAAAAGTTAGGAACCCCCCCACAAGTGACCCCATTTTGCAAACTACACCCCTCAGGGAATTCATCTAGGGGTATAGTGTACATTTCAAACCCCCAGGGGTTTCACCAATTGTGGTACAACTGGGCAGTGAAAATGAAAAATTATTTTTTTTACACAAAAATGCAGTTCTGGCTCCAAATTTGTCATTTTCACAAGGAATGAAGGAGACAAAGCACCCCAAAATCTGTGCCCCAATTTCTCCCGAGTATGGCAATGCCTCATATGTGACCAAAAAATACCAGTTGGGTGCATGGCAGGACTCAGAAGGGAAGGAGTGATTTTTGGATTTTGCAGCTCAGATTCTGGTGGAATGTTGGTGGGTGCTATGTCGCATTAGCAAGACCCCCGAAGCACCAATACAGTGGAACCCCCCCACAAGTGACCCCATTTTGCAAACTACACCCCTCAGGGAATTCATCTAGGGGTATAGTGTACATTTCAAACCCCCAGGGGTTTCACCAATTTTGATACAACTGGGCTGTGCAAATGAAAAATTACATTTTTTACACAAAAATGCAGTTCTGGCTCAAAATTTTTCATTTTCACAAGGAATGAAGGTGACATAGCACCCCAAAATCTGTGCCCCAATTTCTCCCGAGTATGGCAATGCCTCACATGTGACCAAAAAATACCAGTTGGGTGCATGGCAGGACTCAGAAGGGAAGGAGTGATATTTGGATTTTGCAGCACAGATTCTGGTGGAATGTTGGTGGGTGCTATGTCGCATTAGCAAGACCCCCAAAGCACCAATACAGTGGAACCCCCCCACAAGTGACCCCATTTTGCAAACTACACCCCACAGGGAATTCATCTAGGGGTATAGTGTACATTTCAAACCCCCAGGGGTTTCACCAATTTTGATACAACTGGGCAGTGAAAATGAAAAATTACATTTTTTTACACAAAAATGCAGTTCTGGCTCAAAATTTTTCATTTTCATAAGGTATGAAGGAGAAAAAGCACCCCAAAATCTGTGCCCCAATTTCTCCCGAGTATGGCAATGCCTCATATGTGACCAAAAAATACCAGTTGGGTGCATGGCAGGACTCAGAAGGGAAGGAGTGATTTTTGGTGGTGGAATGTTGGTGGGTGCTATGTCGCATTAGCAAGACCCCCAAAGCACCAATACAGTGGAACCCCCCCACAAGTGACCCCATTTTGCAAACTACACCCCTCAGGGAATTCATCTAGGGGTATAGTGTACATTTCAAACCCCCAGGGGTTTCACCAATTTTGATATAACTGGGCAGTAAAAATGAAAAATTACATTTTTTTACACAAAAATGCAGTTCTGGCTCCAAATTTGTCATTTTAACAAGGAATGAAGGAGAAAAAGCACCCCAAAATCTGTGCCCCAATTTCTCCCGAGTACGGCAATGCCTCACATGTGACCAAAAAATACCAGTTGGGTGCATGGCAGGACTCAGAAGGGAAGGAGTGATTTTTGGATTTTGCAGCTCAGATTCTGGTGGAATGTTGGTGGGTGCTATGTCGCATTAGCAAGACCCCCGAAGCACCAATACAGTGGAACCCCCCCACAAGTGACCCCATTTTGCAAACTACACCCCTCAGGGAATTCATCTAGGGGTATAGTGTACATTTCAAACCCCCAGGGGTTTCACCAATTTTGATACAACTGGGCTGTGCAACTAAAAAATTACATTTTTTACACAAAAATGCAGTTCTGGCTCAAAATTTTTCATTTTCACAAGGAATGAAGGAGACAAAGCACCCCAAAATCTATGCCCCAATTTCTCCCGAGTATGGCAATGCCTCACATGTGACCAAAAAATACCAGTTGGGTGCATGGCAGGACTCAGAAGGGAAGGAGTGATTTTTGGATTTTGCAGCTCAGATTCTGGTGGAATGTTGGTGGGTGCTATGTCGCATTAGCAAGACCCCCGATGCACCAATACAGTGGAACCCCCCCACAAGTGACCCCATTTTGCAAACTACACCCCTCAGGGAATTCATCTAGGGGTATAGTGTACATTTCAAACCCCCAGGGGTTTCACCAATTTTGATACAACTGGGCAGTGAAAATGAAAAATTACATTTTTTACACAAAAATGCAGTTCTGGCTCAAAATTTTTCATTTTCACAAGGAATGAAGGAGACAAAGCACCCCAAAATCTGTGCCCCAATTTCTCCCGAGTACGGCAATGCCTCACATGTGACCAAAAAATACCAGTTGGGTGCATGGCAGGACTCAGAAGGGAAGGAGTGATTTTTGGATTTTGCAGCTCAGATTCTGGTGGAATGTTGGTGGGTGCTATGTGGCATTAGCAAGACCCCCGAAGCACGGTGAAATGATGAACCTAATAATCCATAGATGTGTGGTATATTTTAAAACACTCCTTTATACATAGGCCGGGTTTGTCGGGGCAAGTTTCACAGTGGAAAATAGTTTCCTTTCTTATTCCCTTTTTATAGCAAACTTTGCACCTTTTTTGTGTCCTGCCCTTTCTTGCAGTGGAGGGGATTTCGTTCGGAAAATGCTGCCCTGGTACAATACGGGGGCCAGTACTAGAAGTACTGGGGCCCTCTGCCTGCTGTTTCCCAAATACTAGGCCCTTTATGACTTCCTCTTGAAAGTGCATAAATGTCCCCCTCTGGCCGGTAGAACGGAATAGCACGTAAGCGTTATACAGTGCCATCTGGATGATATACACGGCCAGCTTCTTGTACCAGATTTTTGTTTTCCGCAGGGCACTGTACGGCTTCAGTACCTGATCTGAAAGATCCACTCCGCCCATGTACCTATTGTAATCCAGGATACAATTAGGTTTTGAGGTGTGGGTACTGGTACCTCGTACAGGGACGGAGGTGGTACTGTCTCCGTGAATTGTTGTCAGTATAAGGACATCCCTCTTGTCCTTATATTTGACCAACAACATATTTTCGGTGCATATTCCCCTGCTTTCACCCCTTCTCATTACTTGGGCAATGTGCGTTTTTGGGAGGCCTCTTTGGTTCTTGCGCACAGTACCGCAAGCTGCTGTACCTCTTGAACCAAGGGCCTTAAACAGGGGGATGCTGGTGTAAAAGTTATCCACATAGAGGTGATAACCTTTATCCAGGAAGGGGTGCACTAAATCCCAGACAATTTTTCCACTAACACCTACGAGGGAGGGGGGGCATTCTGGCGGTTCAATTCTTGAATCCTTCCCTTCATATACCCTAAACCTGTGGGTGTACCCTGAGGTGCTTTCACACAGCTTATACATTTTTATGCCATACCTTGCCCTCTTACTGGGAAGGTACTGGCGGAATTTAACCCTTCCTTTAAAATGTATAAGGGACTCGTCTATGCAAATGAATTTATCTGGGATGTACATCTCTTCAAATTTGGCACTGAAGTGATCAATGACCGGCCTGACTTTGAATAGCCGGTCAAAGGTGGGATCATCTCTGGGTGGGCACTGTGCATTATCGTTGTAATGCAAAAATTTAAGGATTAACTCAAAACGATTCCGGGTCATGGCCATACGGTAAAGTGGGGTGCTGTACAGAACATCTGTACTCCAATATTGCCTAATTTCTGGCTTTTTTACTATGCCCATATGAAACACCAGACCCCAAAACGTCATCATCTCTACTGCATCTACAGGGGTCCACCTAGCAAATGATGACGTGGGGTTTTGAGCAATAAACTGCTGGGCATATAAATTAGTTTGGTCCACCATTAAATTTATAAAATCATCAGAGAAAAATAATTTGAAAAAGTCAATTTCTCTGAGACCTGTGGAATCAAATTGGATTCCTGGGATGGCCAAAAACTCAGGAACCTGGGGCTCAAAATTGTCTGGTGGTGGGGTCCATACGAGATCAATTATTGTGGGGGGGTCTCAGCTGCTCTACGGGGGCGTCTTTGAGGGGGTCCCTCATCACTAGAGGAGGAAGAGGAGCTTAAGATGAATCCTTCAAATTCCCCGCTTGCCTCACTGGCTGTGTCAGAGTCAGAGGCAAGCATGGCATATGCCTCCTCCGCTGAATACATTCTTCTGGATGACTGGGATGACATTTGGGATGACATTTGGGATGACATTTGGGATGACATTTGGGATGCCATTTTTATTTTTGTGTTTCTGGTAGTGAAATGTTTCAACACGTGTATAGTGTAGGGGGGGTACAAACTTTATTTCAATGTAGTATGTAGTGTGTAGTGTGTATGTAGTGCAGAAAAAAAAAAAAAAAAAAAAAAGGTCCTGCGCCAAAAATTGAGCACAGATGTTGGTCAGTAACGTCCGTCACTGAACAGCGCTCAAAGGCAATAGGAATTTGATCAAAAAAATTTGATCAAAAAAAATTAAAAAAAGACCCCACAGCACCCTCAAAAAAAAAAAAAGGTGATCAGTGATGCGACACTGATTACCAGTGAGGGGCAGCAGGTGCACAACCTTTGGTGCAACTGACAGTGCAACTGGCAGGTATATATAAAAAAAAACCCTGCACCCCCAAAAAGTTGCTGATCAGCACAGATATACTGATCAGCACAAAAGGGGGGGTAGCAGACACAAAATATAGCACTCTCTATCACTCTCTGTCACTATCTCTCTCTATCTATCTCTCTCTATCTATCTCTCTATCTCTCACTATCTATCACTCTATGACACTGCAGCAGCAGCACTGACAGTTATATATATATAAAAAAAAACCTGCAGCCCCAAAAAGGGGGGGTAGCAGACACAAAATATAGCACTCTCTATCACTATCTCTCTATCTCTCTATCTCTCACTATCTATCACTATCTATCACTATCTATCACTCTATGACACTGCAGCAGCAGCACTGACAGTTATATATATAAAAAAAAACCTGCAGCCCCAAAAAGGGGGGGTAGCAGACACAAAATATAGCACTCTCTATCACTATCTCTCTATCTCTCTATCTCTCACTATCTATCACTATCTATCACTCTATGACACTGCAGCAGCAGCACTGACAGTTATATATATAAAAAAAAACCCTGCAGCCCCAAAAAGGGGGGGTAGCAGACACAAAATATAGCACTCTCTATCACTATCTCTCTATCTCTCTATCTCTCACTATCTATCACTATCTATCACTCTCTATCTCTCTATCACACTGCAGCAGCAGCATGAAGTCACAAGAAGTCAGATCCAGGAAGCATCCAGCACGCTACAAGCAGTGATCAGGTGATCAGGTAAGGTATTTGCAAGGATCAGGTAAGTATTTGCAAGGATCAGGTCAGTATCACGGCAGATAGGCACGGTGACCGCTCTGCACGCAATTCCAGACCGGAATGGCGTCTGCAGCGCAGTCACCGTTAGTTTAAATGTCGCGCCTTGGCTGTGATTGGTCCGTGGGTCCCACGGACCAATCACAGCCTTGGGGGCAGGTGGGGTGAGGTGTCGTCGTCACCGATGACCCCCTCATGCCCCCTGACGCCTGGCGGTGATTGACACCTGTGTTACCGAGCGTCTGATTCGCTGGTAACACAGGAAAACGCTGTGAATGGCTGTTCACACTGAACAGCCAATCACAGCGATCGCCGACGGGGGGCGGCATCGCAGCCCCCCCTGGGCATGCAGGGACATGTCTGCTGTCAGGGACAGCAGACATCGTCCCTCTGTCACTGCGTCTCTAGACGCAGTGACAGTTTAAAGTCATGACGTACATTTATGCCATGTGTCGGGAAGTACATCCCGGCCATGACGTAAATGTACGTCAAATGTCGGGAAGGGGTTAATAACAAGACATCACCTTGACGTGCATAACAGTGGGTACAGGACCTGTATGGATATGGAAGCTCCAAAATGGTGGTGACTTTCTGGCATATGGCACCCCTGTTGAAGTGGATTGGAGAGTGCTATCTCTATACATATGGATATATATATATATATATATATATATATATATATATAGTACTTGTTTCCTAGCACAGCGCCCATCTCGTTGACTGTATGCCTTAAGTTTAAGGCACTTAAGGCATACAATCAACGCGATGGACCCGATTTTGTGTCAATCACCAGGTAAGTTGCCGGTGAAAGACAAAATCGGGTTGATCATGTCCATCATGGCCCCTAATAAGGGGCCGCGATGCGACCGACGTGATCAACCCAATTTTCCCATAGGGAACAATGTTGATTTATTTTAAAATAAAAATTGGCGTCGGTCGCGGCCTATTATAATGGGCCGCGATGCGATCAACGCGATCAACCCGATTTTACATAGGTGACAATGTGAAATGGGCCAATATGCCCCATTGTTAACGCCACCCCACTATTGACGCAACCCCGAAGCTTGGCGATCGCAGCGAGCTCGCGAGGGGTAGCAGTATGCGTCCTCTGACCTTTTCATACCCCTACTAGCCACGTCGGCGTGGAGTTGATTTTATGTAGTGTGGGGAGCGCAGCGAGCCACCGAGCCCGAAGCATGGCGAGCGCAGCGAGCCCCACGAGGGGACCCGGATACCTGTGAAGCCCGCGAGGGGACGCAGATACCTGTGAAGGTATCTGCGTCCCCTCACGGGGCTCGCTGTGCTCGCCACGCTTCGGGCTCGGTGGCTCGCTGCGCTCGCCACACTATATATAATACACTCCACGCCGACGTGGATAGTAGGGGTATGAAAAGGTCGGAGGACGCGTACCGCCGCCCATCGTGGGCTCGCTGCACTCGCCACGCTTCGGGTTGGCGTCAATAGTGGGGTGGCGTTAACAATGGGGGGGGGGGATTTGAAACATGAGGGGGGTTTAGTATTAAAATGGGGGGTTTTGGGGCTTTTTACATTGAAATCAATGTAAAATCGGATCTCAGGGACCATTTTACATTGATTCCAATGTAAAAATCGGGTCGATCGCGTCGATCGCATCGCATGCGATTTGGTTGGCATGCTATGCGATCGACCCGATTTTTCCGACCCGATGCATACAATCAAATCGGTGGCGCCGTTCTAGGAAACAAGTACCTTATATGTATATATATATACGGTAAATGTGGCGGCACTCAGGACTTAAAAGAAGACTCAAACAAGCTGCATCTGTTGTTCAACGTTTCAACGCTTTCGCGTTTTTATCAAGAACAGAATCATAAAAGCAGTGTAACACTCACCATTAAATACACTCCAGGACGGGACTGGAAGTGCCTCCATCCTCTTCCGGCTTCCCTATCAGCATGTGGGACACCCAGAAAGTAATGTCATCCGGCGACTACCATAACCTGGCAACGTAAACAATCCAGTGCAGCGTGAACTTTGTGGATACATAATACTAATACATAGATATGCCTCATTCATACAAATAGGCTTAATAATATAAAGTGCTGTTGTGCATTGTGCATACATATATATAATCATTTTAAATGTGATATATAAGAGCTGCGCTAACCACAGCATCTGCATACAGTGATATCGTATAATATATGACTGACGTAATTGTGGAAATAACCATAAACTTGTGCATTCATAAAACTAAAACACATAAACAATAAATTGTCCAAACTAATTCACTCCTATGTTCATTTGATAAAAAGATTTCTTTCGTTTTTGCTATTTTTATTAATTTTTTTGTGGAGTACCACGCCTCCATGTAGGTTAGATAATAATATCATTCATATTATAAATCCTTACAATTAATCTTAAGATATTATAGTATAGATTTCTAAGTTTTTAATGTTAGCCTATTTTACTGCTAATCTCTGTCGATGTTACATTATTTCATCGGCTGCATGAGGATGTTATCTATGCATATTTATAATAGCTGTAGGCCTGGACCTTCTGTCTAATCAAGAACCTGTACTGCTGGTAAGACCTTTTATTTTAAATTCTTTTTGAAGGGAAGTTATCAGCCACAAATAAAAAATTCTCTACTGGTGTCCTCATTTCTTGCCTGCACTAAATTTCACTTCAGAGGAAGCAATTCAACCCCATGGATTCATTCAGGCCCCTAGGGGCCAGTGTTCCCAGTGTAAAAATCCATTTGGATTCTAATTGGAGTAATTTCTTACCTCTGTCTCCTCCTCTGACTGTGTGGGAAACATGGTCTATAATGCGATAAGGGATGGCCGCGACACCGTGTCCCGCTTGGACAAAGTGTCTGGCCACCGGCTGATCACTAGACCCCTTGTGTGAGCAGCACTAAGAAAAGGGTTGGCACACACTGGTAGGTACAATATATAAATTTTACTGAATAAAATGGAACATATAATACATCACAATATGAATCACAATATAAAAATTATGGTACCAAGTAAAACTAATTCTTTACGTCACAAGAAAACAATGGATATATGTAGTCCAGATTTGACAGTGGTTGATGGTGGTAGGGTAAGGGCAAGGGGAGGAGAAAACCAACAATTGCAGGAAAGTGCACTTTACCAATGGTCGGAGGTCTGGATGTCCAGTAATGTCCACTGAGTGGAAATTAAAGTCCTCACAATGGTGTATGGTTTGTGAACAGCTGTTATCAGTTTGATAAAGCTGCAGTTGGCAGTAAAACGCGTCAGGTGGACTGCTGGTTCTTCACTCCAAGTACTCCAAGTGTGGACTCCCCCACCCAGATTGGACCCACTTGCTTTAGGTGTATTAACACCCACGGATTTACCCTGCATATCCTCCCCTTCTCCCAACCAACTCTCCCCCACTCTGCCTGGTGGACACTGTTCCTCCCAAACATCCTGCGGCATAATTCCAGCTTGCCAGCAAAGGAGGACACTGTCAAGTGAACGGATACCACCAATTCATTCATCTCTGGTCGTGTTCGGCGGACACCGCTCCTTGGATTCTTCTGGGGTATTCGATTCCCCCCCCCTCCATCCATCATCAAATATACGAGGGGTACCCGACCGACTGATAACAGCTGTTCACAAAACATACACCATTGTGAGGACTTCAATTTCCACTCAGTGGACATCACTGGACATCCAGACCTCCGACCATTGGTAAAGTGCACTTACCTGCGATTGTTGGTTTTCTCCTCCCCTTGCCCTTACCCTACCACCGTCAACCACTGTACAATCTGGACTTATACATATATCCATTGTTTTCTTGTGACGTGAAGAACCAGTTTTACTTGGTACCATAATTGTTTTTATATTGTGATTCATATTGTGATGTATTACATGTTCCATTTTATTGAGTAAAATTTATATATTGTACCTACCAGTGTGTGCCAACCCTTTTCTTAGCGCTGCTCACACGCCTTGGCGTGATTTGTTTTGTTACCTAATGAGACTACACTGATTAATTTGGTTGCGCTTTATCTATGACTTTGTACTGTACATATTTAAAAAAAAAATAAAGTGAGGACTTCCGGTGGGCGGAGCATCGCGATGGCCGCTTCTTACACCTCGCTCCGTCTTCCCTAACCTAATCCAGCAGAATCCATCTAAATCCTGCTACCTACACAGACAAATCTACTTTCAGTAGACAGAACTTGCCTTGCTGGCAAAGGCAAACTTCATATTGGGAAGATCGGAGTCACTCTCCACCGGAGTCTGGCCGAAATCTCTAAAGGCCTACCCACGCTCCAGGAAAAGGGCGCCTTCCCTTAACCCCCTCTGCCTTTCTCAAACCCTCTCCCTCCCCAATCCAACATCCTATCTCCTCCCTACCAACACCGTATACAACCAACCTTCGATCGGAGTGAAGAAGAAGTGAATCACCCCTGGTGGCGAACTCCGACAGACGCCATTGCGGCCTCCCTCCTGAACATCCGCTCTAACGCTGCTGCAGGAGACATCCGTGACCCGGAGATCCGGAAGGCGAATCCGGCTGAATACACCGCAGAGGTCTCTACCAAAACGTGAGTGACACAGACACTGGTCTGCAAACCCGAAACCCCTACTAGACTCACGACAGACCGCCTAGACGGTGAATCCCCGGCCCGACCGATACCCCAGACTCCCCGCCTGACGAGCTTAACCGGCGGGTGACGGAGGGTCACGGAGCGAAGCTCTGCTGAAGACCGCAGCACTAAACTAAGGAACTGCGACAACTCACTCACCGCCGGAGCCCTGACGCTGCCGGGGTGAGAGAAGATAGGGAGAGACCGGCTGCCGACTGAAATCCCCCGGGGAGCAGACCACCGGAGACCATCAAAATTTGACTACCCGCGCCTAATTGGGAACTGTGAGTACCACACGGAGAGTGGACCCCAGATCCGCTGGCGACACACCGCTGACCCCCCCTGATATTCCAACCGGCCATAGAGGGGAGACTGCAGCTAACGCTGATAATACTCACATCATAGAAACTCAACTCCAATGCAACACTGCCACAAACAAACGGCAGCATAAACACCCACTACCACTAAATCTACAATGTGAAGAAACTCAGAGAACACCATCAAGAACTGCTGATGAGATCTTCCCCCTCTTCCATTAGACTGATCAACAACCTATAAACTGAACAAGAAGTGCTGTGGCAGATTTACTGCTCTATGGACTTCCACATGCTAACACCCAATACCCCCTGCCTTCAAATGAACTGAGATCGCTCCATTAAGATCCAACAAACCCTTACTGGATTTACATACAAGACATAACAGTGCGCATAGCACACAAACTTATTCCTATTAACACTCTACCCTCGGAGGTTAACACCTCATATACTGTGGCTGAACCTGTTAAAGCCACACAAGTTACACAAGAAAGTGTCACTTGCGAACTCCAAAAACCTGAAACTTGCTGGATTTAACTTTAATTGTTCATACCTTTAATTGTATGAGATAAATGTACTTTACTTGAGTTCAAGCTTATATAACCTATGTTCAATTGATACCACAACTGTCCTCAGGTCAGAAGTTACAGATCTTTGACTCTGGTTCACATTCTAAGCAAAATACCCGATAGATATATTAAACTCTGTATAATATAATAGTTATCTACTGCCACCCTGTGGTGATTGTCGAAAGTCAACTTAAACCGACAACACCATCTTCTGATTAACACATTACACATAGAATTAAGTTAACCCACTGTACTTCCTAAAGCTAACAAAACCTGTTGGAATTATAATCAAACTAAAGGTATCCTTTATTCAAAGTTGTGAAATCTCTGTCTTACTGCAAATGTAATCCCATAACTCATCGGGTCACTGAATTTCTAACATTATGTAAAACCCTGTAAACCCAATCTGGGGCTACACACAATTTCTGACCTAAAATAACCATCCGTAGTATGAAAAGATTCCTAAACGCATCACAAACACTAAATATGGTGAAAAAAACTAAACCCGCTCCAGCCTCCAATCTTACGGACTCAGCTCCTGAAATTCCATCTCCCTCATTTAGCCCCCCAGACAGCCCAGTGCTGGTTAACACAAATAACTCCTCACAACCCCTAAACCCAGCACAAACGTCTCAAATAGAACAAAAACTAGATGCAATCCAAGCCTCTATCAACACAATCCTAACTCACTTGGAAACAAACACAAAAAGGCTGGTTGAGGTGGAACAACGTACCAGCGAAAATGAAGACGCTATCCTTGAACTTAAACAATTTGCTGAGGAACAGGTACAGCTCAATGCCAAATTGGAATCCAAATTAGAAGATTTGGAGAATAGATCTAGGAGGAGTAACTTGCGATTCATTGGCATTCCAGAATCAATTAAAGGAACAGACCTAACAGACCTAATTAGCACCGATATTGTCTCCATTCTAAATGTCCCCACAACATCAGGTACTGTCATGATTGAGAGAGCACACCGTATAGGGCCTGACAGAGAAAATCGAGACAGGAGACCCCGCCCAGTTATTGCAAAATTTCTAAACTATAGAGATAAAGAAAACATGTTGATAGCGTACCGTAGAAAACGCTCCCTTCAGATCCATGATTTTCAAGTTCTCATATTCCAAGATTTTTCCACCTCTGTTACTCAAAAACGCAGGGAGTTTACCCCCATTTGCAAACACCTAATCGATAATAACATAAAATTTGCCTTATTGTATCCGGCAAAACTTAAAGTCACTACGGATGGTAACACACAAATATTTGATGACCCCATTCAGGCCAGAAACCACTTTAAAATCACTCAATCCGCCCCAGATAGCAACCCACCACCAAATGGATGAAAGCTCATAATAACACCTGAGTAACAAATATGGCTGGTGATGCCACCTTAGGTGGCTTTGTCTTTATTGTATTTCTATTCACTTTGTTTAGTCACAAGTGACTCAATGAAACTATACTAATTAATGTTAAAATTGTTTAAAATTTGGTTGTACCATTTTCTATGCATACTTTCTTTTTTCCTCTTCCCCTCCTCTTTTTCTCTTTCCCTACCCACCTCCAACCCCAGAACATGCGTGTCCGGACGACAACTACCTGTCATCTTGAACCCAACCACGTGCTCTGCTGGCTGGGACAGAGCAGGTGAGATATATGTTTATACCTACATTCACATTGTTTTCTCCAGAGATGGTATAGGATGACGACAAACCACTCATCACCTTTAAAAATCCCACAAATTTCATCTAATTCATTTAGATTTCTATCATGGAATGTGGCTGGTCTAAACACCACTATCAAAAGACGTAAAGTTCTCACATACTTAAAAAGATCCAATTCAGACATAATGTTTTTACAAGAAACCCACTGGCTTAAAACCTCAAACTCAACTTTAAAAAGCCCCTGGATTGGGGAATGTGTCCCTGCTTCATATACAAAGAAAAAACGAGGTGTGGCTATACTATTCAAGAGAAACTTAGATTACGAGATAACCCACAAAATAGCAGACCCAGAAGGCAGGTACCTATTGTTAAATGTCACAATACATGGAGAACCCTTTACACTACTTAACCTATACGCACCTAACACCCCAAACTTTACATTTTACCAGACAATATCAAATCTATTAATGCAACACAACACACCTAACTTAATAATAGGAGGCGATATGAATTCACTACATGATATACAACTAGATCACTCTAAAACCCCAATGAACTCCCCTCCAAATAACAAAGAAGGCATATCCTTCTTATGTTCTCAACACGCATTGCTAGATGCATGGAGACTTCAAAATGGCTCCAGCAGAGAATACACATACCATTCACGAGTTCATGATACTTTCACAAGATTAGACTATCTTCTACTGGAAGAATCCTTTTTCCCTCGTATCTCCCACACTTATATAGATAATATCATAATCTCTGACCATGCCCCCATATTCTGTGACATAAACCGACAAAACACACACAAAACTTCAAAAATATGGCGCTTCCCAACATACTTAACACATAATGAAGACTTCCAAAAATATCTTAAACATCAATGGCAATTATATGCAGATGATAATATCCAACATTGGGAAGACATAGCCCTATTTTGGGAAACATCAAAAGCAGTTATGCGTGGCCATATAATTTCGTATGTAGCTAAACGCAACAAAGAAAAAAAGGAACAACTACATTCCTTAACAAACAAGCTCCGCATATCACACCAACACTACCTAAATGCCATGACTGAAGACAATAAAAAGATATATTTACAGAATAAAGGTTTACTAGAAGCTTTTTTACTACGAGAAGCTAAACTAAAAACTGATTATATGAGAAATCAATACTACCGTTGGGGTGGCAAGTCAGGAAAACTATTGGCATTTATGGCAAAAAAACAAACCAAAAAATGCTACATCACCAAATTACATGATCCAAAAAATGGAACAACCCTCACTTCCCACCCTGACATCCTAAAATTATTAGAATCATATTTTGCAGACCTATACAAATCCAATGACCCCAACCCGAAAGATATAGACGACTTCTTAAAAAAAACAGGCCTTCCTAAATTGACGACAACACAAACAGAAAGACTAAATGACAAACTCACTGAACAAGAATTACTCATAGCCATAGACTCTCTTAAATTAAATAAAGCACCTGGACCCGACGGGCTGAATGCCAATTATTACAAAATCCTAAAAACTGACATCATCCCAACACTCACCTCATTATATCAAGAAATATTTAGCAATAAAATACCTTATCCATCCTTCAATGAGGCAATAACAATCCTAATACCAAAACCACACAAAGACACTTCTCAAATGGACTCATACAGACCGATTGCGTTATTGAACCAGGATTATAAAATACTAACTAAAATATTCTCAAACAGACTAAAGGGAATGATGCCAGACCTCTTGACCACACACCAATTAGGATTTACAACAGACCGACACTCGGTTCTGGGAATCCGCTCAGCATTAGCAGTTGTAGCTTCCTCGTCTAACAATACTAACACCTCAACGGTGTTGTTGAGCTTAGACGCAGAGAAAGCTTTTGATAAAATATTGTGGAAATACCTCTTTGGAGTCTTGGAACACAGAGATTTTGGCCTTCCCTTTCTAAATTTAATCAAATATATATACTGCAAACCCTCTACCAAATTATTAGTGAATGGCCTCTTAGGTAATACTTTAACACTACAACGGGGAACACGACAGGGCTGCCCACTTTCCCCTTTATTATTTAACTTAGCATTGGACCCCCTATTACGCCACTTACAACAATGGACAGACCTACAAGGAGCAAAAATTGGATCTCAAGAACTGAAACTACAAGCTTTTGCAGATGACCTGATGATATTTATTTCCAACCCTGAATCAAGCCTAGAACCCCTGTTTAACACACTTCATCAATATGGCTTACTTTCGGGGTTTCGGATAAATCTCTCAAAGTCAAAAGCTCTAGCACTAGGCAACCGCCCATATAAACCAAATACTCCTATTGGAGAACTACAGTGGGCTTCCTCTCACATACAATACTTAGGAATAAAATTAACCAAAAACATTCACAACCTCTACTATGCAAACATAACACCACTCATCGCACAAATTGAGGCGGAACTAGAGGGTTGGCAACATTTACAATTATCATATTTGGGCAGAGCCAATTTAATCAAATTGATTACGTTCCCAAAACTTCTATATCCGCTTCAAGTGCTCCCGATTATCCTCACCCTATCTGACGAAAGGAAAATTACTAACCTTTTTAGAAGCTTTATATGGTCAAAAAAGAAACCAAGAATTAGCCTAAAGATACTACAAAAAACAAGACAAGAGGGAGGAATCAATTTCCCCAATATTAAATTATATAACCAAGCAGCCATATGTCGATACATAAAAGATTGGATACACCAGAGAGACCAATATGCTAACTACACAATAGAACAACAACTTCACCCCAACCTTAACTTAACGAGCCTCCTACATTTACCTAGGCACGAATTATCCACACAAATACTGGAAAACCCCCTTCTTATGTCAACATGGTCCACATGGCATTCAATACGCAACAAGAATAAATTACATACTCAATACTCATTACACCTTCCCTTCATAGGCAACAATAATTTTCAACATGGCTCAATAACACAACCATTCCGATCATGGCACTCCCAAGGGATACGTTCCATAAGACAAATTGCAAACAAAGAAACCAAAAAAATACTAACATACATACAAGCAAAAGCCATACACGATTTTTTACCACCCTGCAATCTAGCCTTTTTTCAAATCCAGCACTACGCCAACAAGGTAATAAAATTCCTAGGAGAAGCCGACTGGGATAACCAGTTTGACAAGGCGCTCTTGAATGTAAGCTACACCAGAAAAGCAATAACATATTTCTATCAGATACTAAGAGAACCATACTACGCTGGCCAATTCCAAACAGGTATCACTAAATGGCAGGGACACTTTCCCAATCTAGATGAAAAAATTATCCTAAATACGCTTCTATATTCTACCAAAACAATTTCCGCCACATCCTACAAGGATATGTTTTTTAAAATATTCTACAGAGGTTACTTATCTCCTCACCGCTCCAGCTTAATAAATCTCGCTAACTCTTCATCATGCCCAAAATGTAACCACTCTAACGCAAATTTATATCATTGTTTGTGGGAATGCACAAGAATCCAGAGATTCTGGATGTCGGTAAGACAATTTGCAGTGGATCACTTAGTAAATTATTTAGCATTAACACCAGAGTGGGCCATTTTGGGATTCTTACCAACTACTCCTAAAATTACAGTTGGCTGTAAAAAATTGCTGTTGTATGTATCCTCAGTGGCAAGGAAATGCATATTGCAACAATGGATATCTACCTCACCTCCCTCGATTTCAATGTTTGAAGAAAAACTATTTCAAATATTCAAACTTGAATGGACCGAAACAACTTTACACAAAGAATCCCAAACTAAGGGTTTCTTTGAAATATGGGAAAGTTATATAGACACACTTCAAATAGAAATCAAACAACAAATACACAAATGTTTCCACACAACCCTCTGGTATGAAACCAGAATACTCCTACAAGATCCACCAATCATCCAATAATGGCTGGAGTTGATCGCCTAGGACACGCATGTTCTTTCCCCACCCACCCCCTCTCCCCCCCCCCTCCACTTCCTTCCCTTCCTCCCTAATCCCACCTTCTATAATCTTTGATCTTATATATTTCTTACTTACTTGCTCTTGATCATATTTAGAATAAAATAACATATGTTTTCTTAAAAATTTTATCACTATGGTTCACATGGAAAATGAAAAACACTACAATGCTAGTTAAATGAATCTGTTTATTGAAATTTATATAAATGGAAAGACAATATATTTGAGAAATGTTTATCTTGTTACATGATTGACATAGAAACTTTAGAACTTTTATATTTTTATTGAACAAAGAAAATTCTAACGTAGAATTAATATTATATGATTTCTCTCATACACTTGTAACCTTATGTTGATACCGAATCTAAACAAAACAAAAAATGGAAAATGTATGCAAGTTCTAACGAAACCTTACAATTGTTTGTTAATACCTTTGAACTTGAAAATAAAAACAAATTTGAAAAAAAAAAAAAAAAAAAAAAATAAAGTTCTATGAGGTTATAGCCGCAGCCCAGTGTCTCTGGTGTTTTACTGTCAATTTAAAAAAGTACATTACATTATGTATAATTTACCTGAGTTCTACATCATATTTATTATATAAGACCAAACACTACATTACTTTCTCTCTGTATAACATAATAATTTTTGGAAATCAGAGTTGGCACTAGCTAATTTGATGCCCTAGATAAGCAGCACACCATATTGCTTATTATTCACATTACACCCGACCAAATGGTTCCTTATTCACATTACACCACACCAAATTGCTCCCTTTTCACATTTCACCACACCTTTTGCTCCTTTTTCAAATTACACCACACCAAATTTCTCCCTTTCACATTACACCACACCTTTTTCAAATTACACAACAGCATATTGATCTTTATTCAATCAAACCACACCATATTTCTTGTTTTTTACATTACACACTACAGTATATTGCTTTTTATTCACATTACATTACACAGTAACAGTGGAGGTTATTCTGATCGTAGCGGCCAAACGTGCGTACGTTCGCTATTAACGTACGCTATCCGTACGCGGCCGTTGGGGTTGAGTCCACCCACAACTCAGCCGCATACGTACGGGCAGAAACAACGTTGAAGGGGAGTGGCGTACAATTGAGCGTACGCCAACGTACACGGACGGACCAGCCCTTACACTCCGACAACTGGCGTACAACAGAGCGTACACCACCGTTTACGGACGTCTCTCGTCCGTCTTCCCACCGACTTCTTGCGGCTATCTGAGCGTACGCCAGCTTGCATGGACGGGTCCCTATTGTTTTCAATAGAAAACTCAGCTTATGTCACCGCTCGTGAGAGTGAGCGTACGTCCGTGTACGCTGGCATACCCTTCACATATATGGACCTGCAAATCTTGCCTTTCAACTATAATTATGAAAATTAATTAATTGATTGAATTAATTAATGTGCAAAATAGTGGCCATGGGCTTAAAACATTGCTGAAACATCCTTTGTAGGTGTTAGATGTGGTTTATGTTATTTTATCATAAATACAAAACCTATGTTTGTATTAGAGTGAACACGTTGACACATGTCGACTTGTGTAGATTGAGTGTGCTACTGTGTAAAGCATGGGTCCTCAAACTGCGGCCCTCCAGATGTTGTGAAACTACAAATCCCAGCATGCCTTGCCACAGTTTTGCTATAGGGGAGTGTTAAAACTGTGGCAAGGCATGCTAGGATTTGTAGTTTCACAACATCTGGAGGGCCGCAGTTTGAGGACCCATGGTGTAAAGTCTATGAAAGCACGTAGTGAATGTGTCTAACTGTTTAACAAATACCTACCTTAGCATATATAAGCAGGTCTTAAAAAGATTCTTACCTTAAATTAAACAAACCTTTAAATGTAGAGAAGTATAGAAAGATAAGCTTCCAATGTGTTTGAGTGCTGTGTGTGGCTTGCAGGTAGTGAAATCATGGTTTGGACTTAATAGACTGCAGCATTGGTTATTACATTCAGGTGTATGTGTTTGGTAGTAATCAGCGTAAATTAGCAAACCCAGGCGCACACTGGCATGCGGTATCTGTAGGGGTGGTTTGAGATGGCGGTTGGCGGCCGCCTGTTTTGTGTCCGAAATGAACGGTGCTTTAGTCGATCGTGCGGTAGTAGCACCGTTCATTTTTGGTGCACACGCCCATGTTTACGCCCATTTTCCCTCATTATTTCGGCCGCTCCCCTCATCACGCCCCTATGCCGCCCCCAATGCCCGTACACTCGCGTACAGGTTTTTTCGCACGTAGAGACCCGTCCGTAAGCGTTGTGGAGTGTTCGCGCCTGCGCATTAGCGAATGTACGCATGCGCAGATCATAAAAAACCCCGGGACGTACGCGTACGGCCCGGCCGCACCAACCAGAATAAGGCCCAGTGACACTTATACACATAATGCCACATGGTAATGCACATTATGCTAAACATTAGTATTGCCCTTACACATATGATGGCGCACAGTAGTTCCCCTTACACATTATGCTGAAAATGTTATAAGGGGGGAAAAGGGAAAGGGAAGCTCACACAGACTTATTATATGTGTAATGTGTACATTATGCCGCACTTAAGGAGTGTCCCTACACATAATGCAACACAATAATGCCACCTACACATATACCACACATTATTACATCCTAAAACTCCCACCCCCACCCTTCACAATACTTACAAAGCCTGGGCTGGCTGCAGGGAGTCAGTCAATGCAAGCTCACATTGCTGGACTCCACAAAGGCCCCTGGGAAAGGAGCTGCTACCGCTATTTATGCTACTGAGCACTGCTGCTTACACTCCCTTCCCCCTGACACTGGCATTCCTGCTGTTGCTAGATCAATTGTATGAGGTGCATGCCCCCCTTGGCATGTGCTTGCACCTGAATCTCAGAAAATTGCCCTAAAGCTGTGTACACACGGGGAAATTTCAGCATATATCGCTGGCAATATGGACCATATTGCCAGCGATTGGGGTGTGCACCGGTGATAAATCGCCGTGTGCGCACTCCCATTTTCAGCCCCTAATGGTCGCTGGTCGGAGGAGCTTGCTCCTCTGTCCAGTGACTTCCCCTGCCTCTTCTCCCGGCAGTGTGTCATTTTCATCAGCGACCATCTCTGTTCGCTGATGAAAACGGGACACTTAGCAATATATTGCCAGCGCTCATATTGCTCAGTGTGTACGCACCATTAGAATTTCCACCCTCAAGCCAATTTTAAGTGCTCAGATTAATGTTAAATGCACAATTTCCAGAACACCTTGCAAAATCAGTAAATGTTACACTAGTTACATTTACAGCACATTTGCTGTAAGTGAATTGTTTTGCAGGATATGATATGTCATACTATATATTCAGCTACAGAATGTTGTGATGATATTACAACAGAACAAGCAAATTGATTGTAAAATATATAAAAGTGTACCCAGTGAAAAATATCTGAAAAAAAAAAGAATTTGTATGAAGTGTGATTGACAGATGATTTTATACATGATTTTTTGAATGAAAATGTCTGCCTCATTAAAAATTATGTATTTTTTATATTATTTTATATAACAGATACTTAATTATAGCAATTACAGCACACCTGTAGTTTGTGATCAGCAGAAAACATTGCATTCTTTTTTTTTTTCCGAAGCCTGGAATAATTTGCAGTGTTTATGTCTATTTCTGAGATTGTATGTTTGCGGCAGTTACGGTTTGTCCAAACAACTGTTGTGATTGAATACTTTAAATGTTTTGTCCTGCAGTTTGCTTTGATGCCTTCTAACCTCCTGTGGAGTTTCTCTTAAAGATACGTTTTCATCGCATTTGAAGTGCACATAAATAGCATATCCATTATAATTGGATCTGAAAGCCAATAGTATATCTAGGTTAGATGAAGGAGACAGAGAATTTCCACTTGTTTAAAAGTTAAATAATTCTACTTTGTATTTGGCCAGCAAGTTGCAGAGCATGATAAAATGATACAAGCAAAATTCCAAAGAAGTGATAATGGTTACAATATTTAAAGAATTACTTTACATTTGGCTTTCAATTTATTTTGAGTACTTACTACAACAATTTGGAACAGTTAATAGTTCTAAGCATATCACATACTGGGGCAGATGTATGAAGGGTCGTTATGGGGGAGAAGGGGTATCAGCGCACGTTATGTGCACTGATACCGCTTCTCCCCCATGTATGAAGGAGGTGAGATGCGGCTATGCGCCCCTGTCCATATCGGCGCTGCTATCAAAATGATAGCAGGCCGAATGTATGAACGGTCAGCATCGCTCCGCACGAAGCCGGGTTTGGCTTCGCCAGCATCAGGCTGGCGAAGCCCTATCTAAACAGCAGGGACAGCGCTGTCCCTGCTGTTAGGTGTGGGCTGCGCTGGGGATCTCGCGTGAACAGCGAGATCCCGGCCGGGGGACAGGAGATAGCGCATCAGTATTAACTGATGCGCTATCTCCAGAAAGGGACATCGCCGAAGGGGGGAATTTTTTTTCATTTCTTTTTATTTATTTTTTCATATTATAATCACATAACATAATACAAACATGCATATTCTGCATTTACATATAACATACATATTCCATTTTTCCCTGTTGGGTTCCCTTCAACATATATTTATCATATCTTTGACCGGCAACATATATATCTCTATTTGCATTTATAGACTTTCTCCCCTAGGGTGACCAAGGAAGGAGGTATTATTTTACCTTTAAGTCCCTTTTATGGATTGGTGGTTTCCATGTGTTTATCTACCTTATTGTGTATGTGTGTGTGTGTGTGTGTGTGTGTGTATTGTGATTGTGCTCATCTTATGTGTTTTATTCTGGGGCCTTGTGTATGTTGTGTTTTGTTGTGTTTTTTTTTTTTTTTTTTTTTTAACCGTGTCTACTTATGTGTCTTTGTGTTTCTATCCCCTACCTCCCCTCCCCCCCTTCTTGATTTTTAATTGTGATTTATCTTGTTGGCCCATAGTGATCTATATCATGCCCCCCCCCCCATACCCCCCTATTTTATTCCCCCTCCCCCCCCTTCCCTTCTCCTCTTTCCTCCACCTATTTTCATATGCCCTTATTTCCATTGGGCTTCCCCTTCTTTATTTTTCTTACCCTCCTTCCTTTTTCCCCCTTTCTGGGGGGTCTGTCTACCTTGCCTCACTTAAAAGAAAAAAAAAAAAAAAAAGATAAAAAAAATACATAGTATACATGTACATATACACACCTACCCATATATACATATACCTATATACATATAAATATAAAGGAAAAAAGACTTGTCCGTCTTATTTTACTTTTACCCTCATAGGGTATTTCGAACCCAGTATGTATTTTATTCAATTATTCTTATTACTCTGCCGGGAATGGAATTTTGACATGGGAAAACTAAGACATACATTTCTACAAAAGGAATGAATACGCACAAACATTTATCTAACACAACCTGTTCCTTAGCCATTGAGGGTCTTTTTATCATCTTACTTATTTTCCTTATTCCGAAGGGGGGAATTAACGCTCCCCCGCTTCGGCAGACAAGATGTTAATACATCTTGTCGATGTCCCTTCCTGCTTCGCCTCGCTATTGAGGCGAAGCAGGAAGTATCATAGCGGCGCGATAAGCGCTGCTATGATACATGTGCCCCATTGGGCCTAATAGAAGAGCAGTTGCCTGCAATCAAAGAGTTGCCAGAAAGGAAGACCTAAGGTGAGTACACACGGGTGCAATTTCATGTAAAATCGCTGGGAATATGGTCGCTGAGCGACCATATTGCCAGTGATTTGGAGCGATCGCCAGCTGCGCGCTCCCGTGTGCACTGCCTAATGGTCGCTGGTCGCAGGAGCATGCTCCTGTGACCAGCGGCTTTCCCCGGCGATCGCTGTGCCGGGAGGTCAGCGCCGGGGAGATCAGCGTTGATCTCCCCAGCCCCGTGCCGCTGCTCCCTACCTCCTCCCATCAAAGTGACAGCAGCAGCGTCTGCTGCTGCTGCGCTCCCCCTCCGCCCCGTAGCAGTGTCTCCTTTTCATCGCTGATTAAAAGGAGACACTGAGCAATATGATTGCTGGGGATATATTGCTAGCAATATATCCCCAGCAATCATATTACCCCGTGTGTACACAGCATAAACGCCCATTGCAAAATTGCGGATGCATCACGAATAGAGATACATGTACATTCGCAGATCCATTTGAAAAAAACAAAACTTCAAAGCGTTTTTTTCTATCTGAGTAAGTCTAAGGCTTCCACTAATCTGCTTAATAAACAGGCTGGAAGTAGTCATCGCTGATGTTAGAATCCCACCCAAAAAATGCATCTGCATTTTTTACAAACACACCAAGAAAACTATATGTTTCTGCCCCTAAATGCTGGCTTCCCATCAATCAAACTGCGACTGTTATGCATACGGATATTTGTTCGCAATATGTGTATGCGCATGCACAATACAAACACTGTACAGGTGTCGTCATTCATAATCAACTAAATTGCAAATGATCTAAAAAGCGATCCATGCTGAATTACACTCATTGTTGTAATTCTTCTTCAAAGCAGATTAGGGGTGAGATTTAGTGAAGTGCAATTTTTTTTAAATGTGAGATTTTGCTCAAAATCGCACTATATTGCATTTTTAGAAATCACATTTTTGCGGTGAATTCAATTTAATAAGATGAGAATAAGTGGAAAAAGTGCAATAATGTGTGATTTTTAGTCATGAAAATGTGCGATTTCTTAGTCATGAAAATGTGCGAATTTGATCAAACGTGCCATTTTGTGTTGAAAATATGGGATAAAAATGGCATGAAGTCCCCCCTTCTGAGCATAACCAGCCCCGGGCTCATTGAGCCAGAGCTGATTCCAAAATTACGGAGGGACAAAAAGTGTAGGGGTCCCCCATATTTCTGAAACCAGCCCCGGACTCTTGGACCGGTCCTGGTTCCAAAAATACGGGTGGGAAAAATCTGGGGGTCCTCCTTATTTTGAAACCAGCACCGGGCTCCAACAGCCCGCGATGTCATGCCACAGCTGGGGGACACTTTTTATATAAGGTCACCCGGCCGTACCATGAGCACTGTGGCTGGTCAGCCTTGGATGGGGTACCTCGGGGAGTGGTTACCCCCCAATAAAGGGGTCCCCCCAGGCTTCACCCATCCAGGGATGAAGCCCGGGGCTGTAACCGGGCATCCATGGGCTTTTGACGCTGGCCTGATAGGGTTAACTCATTCATACATAACATTGCTTTATACAGGTGAACTACAAGTGCCAGCGCAGGCCTCCCCGCATGCTGGGACTTGGCGAACCACAAGTCTCAGCATGTGGGGCATTAATAGGCCCGCTGGGACTTGTAGTCCACCTGTAAATAGAATGTTAAAATAATAATGTTAAAATAACAATAAACACACACAGAGAAAAGTACAAATTTATTACACACACACACACATCACTTTTACACCAATATACCTACAGAACCAGGGTCCAGCGCTGCCTCCCTCCTTCAAAGCCAGCTCACCCCGCACTGACAGCAGGATGAGCCGGCTTCCTCCGTCAATTCTGACAGCTTCTATAAGGCTGTCCCAGCACTATAGAGGCTGCTGGCATGGTTGTGGCATGACACAGCAGGCTGTTGGAGCCCGGTGCTGGTTTCGAAATACGAGGGACCCCCAAATTTTTTGTCCCCCATATTTTTGGAACCAGGACCGGTCCAAGAGTCCGGGGCTGGTTTCAGAAACACAATGGGACCCCTATACTTTTTGTCCCCTGTATTTTTGGAACCAGGTCCGGCTCAATGTGCGCGGGGCTGGTTATGATCAGGAGGGGGGACCCCACGCCATTTTTTTATTTTATTTTTACTTTTACACATATTTTAACAAAGAAGCATACACAGATCTCAATAATCTGTGCATGGTTCTGTCAAATTCGCCAGTCAGAACCTGGTCTATTTTTTTGGCGATTTCTAAATCTGCACACCATTAAATTGTCGATTTCTATATTTTTCAATGGGAAAACATCTGGATGCAAATTGAGAAATCGCGACTTCTGAATGTGCGAATTCATGGCAAAAAGTGTGATTTTTGCAGCAATTCGCATCCCATTAATTTGTTGATTTAAAGTGTGAATTCGGCTGTTTTTGCGGAAAAAAAATCGCCAAAATGAAAAAATCGCAGACTATTAAATGTCACCCCATATCTCAAAATAATTATTCCTTATTGCCACTGTAATTATAGTGTGTCTGCTTGCAGCGCTATTTCCGATGGGGGAAATAGCTGCAGGCGCCTATTCTCCATGGACTAACGTCTTTTTTTCAACCTTAATTACTATGTTACTATATTCATTTCTGTCTTTCCCAACAGCATTGAAGAGGCAGATCGACAGAACTGGCCTGACTTTAAAAGCTGTCACTGAGTCCCACCTGCTGATATGCAGGCGAGCAAAACGCAATGGGGCCAGGGTCACGGCTGTCTGGACATACCCCAAAGGCTGCAGGTAGCTCCATCCAAAGTCTGCAAATAGACACACTATAATCATAGTGAACTACTATTTATTTATTTATTTATTTATTTATTTATTTATTTATTTAGTTTCTTATACAGTATAGTGCAGCCGATAAGGAATAATCATTTTGAGGTCTATTCAAAAGGCGATTTCAAGACCCCAATATAGGTAATAACATAGACACAATTATTTCCTTTGAAAACATAAGTACAAAAGACTGAAATAACTAAAAAAAAAACTGGACAGAGAACAAAGAACAAAAACACAAGAACACAAAGCAGCCTTTCTGTTTATATATTTTAATTATAATTATGTCTTGACTTTTTTCACACTCTTATACACTGCCTGACCATCTACCTTTTGGACTACCCCATGCACAAATCTTTTGGAGCCAGGCGGGGGAAAATCCAGATTGCTCCCAGCCATTTTTCCTCCTTGCTGGCTCCAAATACCTGCAGGGGTAAGAACCTACCTCATTGTTTTTTTTTTTAACCTTTTACGTGTATAATACATTTTCATGTTTTTACCTTGGCATCTGATATATTGTCACACCTACCCACTACCACTTTTCCACTAAAAGGTCTGGGGAGACCTATCTGTGACAATTGGAAGGCTGCTGAAAGAGAGTGCGCAGGATACCATAACTCCAAAATTCGCTTCAAATATATTTTGTATTATGTTCAATAAGTTTTTCTGGTAATTCCTTCTGGTGTTGGTTCCTGGTCTGCTAGCGCTCAGTCTATTTAAATTCTATTGGGCTTTAACTCAATTATTCTCATCTTTTCATTACAAGCTGTGTGATGTTCTTCCTGATACCTGTCCATTGGTTGTAAGTGCTGGTTTATGTACAGATGGAGCCAGCCTCCCTCTTGCTGGCGAATCAACAGATTGTCTCCGCTGGCGATCCGCCAGTGGTGAGGCGCTCCATCTGACTGAGACGCGCGTGCACATCTCAGTTTCCGGGCGGCGGGGTGCCTGGAACCCTGTCCATCTCCACTTCAGGGTTAGGTGGGAGAGTAAGGAGGCGGTGGAGACCCCGGGTGACCGCCACCAAGCCAGCGGGGACCCGGGGGAAGCGTTGTCGGAAGGGGACGCGCGTGCATCTCGTGCACGCTCATCCCCTTTCGCAGATCAGATGGCAGCTGGCGGGGGATGGCGGCTGGTGATTCTTCTGCCATCCCCTGCAAGAGCGAGGCCCGCTCCATCTGTATTATTTGTGTTTTTGTATGCTTTATTGAATTTTGTTTATTGCTTTCATAGTTACGTGACTTGGTTGCACCTACTTCTGGTGTGGCATGATAAATATATATATATATATATAATTTGTGTATTCAGCAAAATGTAAACCAACGTTTTGGGCTGGAACCTTTGTTAAGGTAAGTAGGTGATTCACTTATGCTGCTTTCACATTGCAAACCTGCTTTCATCCCATTTTTGTAAACATTTCTTAAAACGGGTCTAAAGCCAGTCAAACCCCTTTCACATTGCATGTTGTAACTGGTATATTACCATTTCTATACCGTTTTTGTACCATTCACATTCAACTCATTTCACCCATAGAAAACAGTGGATGTCATTTTAAATGGAAATTTCTGGGATACATGGGGGGGGGGGGGGGGTGGAATTCAATTATGTCTGAATTTTTCAGATAGCTGAAAATTTACGGACATACCTAATTAATGCTGCTGATATTGCCTGGTTTTTACACCATTGCATCAGCAGAAAATAGTCAAAAACAGAAGCATTTTCAACTAAACAGGTAGATCTGTGAGTAATTTGCCAATCCATGTGTTTTCCGATCATACTGATTTTGCTGACAAATAATAGGCATGTGAATTAAATGTAAATTCGACCAGAAATGTCTCAGAGTTGCAAGTTACTACATTTACCTCATACAGTATTATTTAAATAAATGGTAAACTTCTGAGAAGTTCAGCTTAGTGTAGATTCTTGTACTACCTCTTAATTGATGACAGCGTTCAGAAATTAGTAAATTAGGGTAACAAAAATTGACTACTTTGGGCAAGCATGGATGTGTAATGGTTAGTATTACTACCTCACAGCACCAAGGTCATAGGTGCTGTGAGGTAGTAGGCAATAGCCCTAACTGTATAGAGTTTATATATTCTCTCCCCGAATGTAAGGGTTTCCACCAGGTACTCCGGCTTCCTTCATCCTGTGCAGGAGTATATATTGTAAGCCCCACAAGGGCAGGGACTGATGTAAGTGGCCAAATAGTCTCTGTAAAGAGCTGCAGAATATGTGTGTGATGTGCAAATTACTGGTTATATACTATATAATATACTTATACCTTGCTAAGGTCACAATAATCAATGCATAACCTACAAGAACCAATTGTTTCTCTAAATTTTAACAGGTGACATTGGGGCAGATGTATTAAGCCTTGGGTAATAAAGAGAGATAAACGTCCAGCCAATCAGCTCCTTACTGATTTTTTTCAAACACAGCCTGTAACATGGCAGTTAGAAGGTGATTGGCTGGACGTTTATCTCTCCTTATTACCCTTGCATTTATCTCTTGTTAAAGCTTAATACATCTGCCCCAATGACCCTAGAAAAGTCAGCAGAAATGGGTTCATGACCTTGGAAACTGATTCAGATAACGGCTAGATATGCACAATGTGTTTTTTTTCAGTTCAATGCACATAATGTGCATACATTAGGAAGTGTACTACACTGTACAAAGTCAGTGCAGATAAGAATATTATCATGACAAGGAAAGATAAAGGAATTTCAGTCACGTGCAGGTAAATTTTGATGAAGCCAAGCTAAAGGCCGCCATACACTATGCGATTTGGCCCTGATTTCACCCGATCCAGATGGATCGGGCAGTGAAATCGGACCAAATCGCAGGTTTTGACACCCGGTCCGACCCGATGCACGGTCACGTGCGCATCGGGTCAGAGTCGGGACGTCGGACCGGCTGCACATAAGATAAATCTTATGTGCAGCCGTGGGGACTCTGAGGACGCCGTTGAGGGAGGGGGGCGGGAGACGCCGGCGAGGGAGGGGGGTGGCAGGGGGAGCCAGAGCAGGGAGCTGTCATGCTCTGTCTGGTAGGGGGGGACACGCCGCTAGTAGTGCGGATGCTGCGGGGGACAAAGGCGGCAGTGACATAGAGCCGGGCGGGGGGAGCCGGAAGCTGTCAGCACTGAAAAAAAAAGCCCATACAATGAATGGGCAGCCTGTGATTGGCTGAGCGCTCTCTCATCCTGTCAGCAATTGGCTGATAGAGCGCTCAGCCAATCACAGGCTGCCCATTCATTGTATGGGCTTTTTTTTTCCCAGTACTGACAGCTCCCGGCTCCCCCCGCCTGGCTCTATGTTACTGCCGCCTGTGTCCCCCGCAGCGTCCGCACTACTAGCTGCGTGCGTCCGTCCCCCCAGCCGCCTTGCAGCATCCCCCGCCCGCCACCTCAATGTCCCCGGCCCCCCTGCTCGCTCCACATTGCAGCTCCCCGGGAGTTGCAAATGATACATCGCATGCAATGTATCATTTGCAAAACTTGGCACATCAAGTGCCAAATCGTGTGTCCCCCTCCCGGGGAGCTGCAGAGGGAAATCAGGTCCGACTTGTCCTTAGGACAAGTCGGACTAATGTATGGGGGCCTTAAGTCAAGAGGACCCATGAGAGATGTGGTGATTACATCAAATGGACATATAGTGAATGTATTGCCCCAGATACAATATAAAACCATGAAGTGTTTTTAATGATATACTGTATTGAAGAACTGCTAATAAACACATATGTCCTATTAGGATTTGTATGTATGTGAACAAACCTATGACCTTTACTGTAGATTCAACAAAAACTAAAATTTTGTTATTTTTAAAATTGACACAAAAAGTAATAAAGGAACCTTACTTAGTATGATGAAATCATGACAACATTTCATAAAACCCATTGAATCTCCTTTTATATTTATTTGGCAATTTCAAGATCTAAATATATATGAAAGATTATCAGACGTCTACCATGTTATAAAATCAAGTTCTGTTTTTATGTCATTTTGACAATTATCAAAACAAAAATATAAAACAATTATTCATTTTAATGTACTGTATGCAATGATTTGTTTATTGATTGATTTATTGAGTTGTTTAGATCAATGCTAAATGTATATAAGAAATTCAGTCCAAAAAATTGCAAAATGTGCATAAAACTATGCATTTCTCAAATAAAAAAGCATATAGAGTATATATTCATTTAAAGGTAAGCAAAGCAATAATTAATTTCCTGTAGAAAATAATTCTGTTTGTGCTATGTTTGAGCCACTAGAGCTTCTGTCCATCTAAAGCAAAGCTCCAATTTCATGACATTCACACATACAGTATCACCATATTTAAGATAAGTCTCCAGCAGGCATTGGACTATTTAAATAAAAATGATAAATGAAATTAAAAGTGCTGGGGGAACAATGTAATCTATTTTCAAGGACTCCACATGGAGCTTCAAAATAGGTCACATTAAAGTGAATTGCACCTTTAATAGCAGTATGCATATTTTTGTATTCAGAATTCAGCTGAAATCCATAATTGTTAAGTCTCCTAGCAAGTTGAAAAGCATACTGACTCACTGATCTTTTGAAGTCAATAAATTCTGATGTGGAGAATACTGCAAGTCATTCAACATGCTGTTTATTGAGTTTTAAGCCTGTATAAAAATACTCTAAAAACCCAAATGTCCCTGAGGGGTTTTATAGTCAGATTTTCTAGTCTACTTCACAGTTTGACTTTTTTTGTAACATAAGAATTTTTAACAAAGTTAAATTAACATTTGTTTAAGAATTATTATTGTTTTAATTTATATCATGAATATTGTGTTTTGAGATATCAGCTATTAATGTATGATGTTAGCCAGAGTTTACAAAATGAATGAATAAATTAATTTAAAAGTTAAAAACAATACTTATCTTCTATAACGCTTGTAATATGTACATCAGACAGGTGCAATTGACTGAAATGCTCATACAATATGTGATATTACACTAATGAGCAGACCTAAAAGGACCTATTTAAATACTATTGTTAAAATGCGATAAAAACTATTATATGCTGTTTGACATTTTTAGTAGAAAAATGATTTTATTTTGAAAGGTGTTTAAAAATACTGAATTAGAAACATAATTGTCTTAGCACTATACCTCTTTATTAAAAAAAAATAGATATAAACCATGATGGTAAAATTTTTTTGCTCAAAATAAGTATTTGACATTAAAGTACAGGTACAACACTGATTGTCCAGCACCTGACGGTCCAGAACCTCTTTTATTACTGGCACATCAGGTGCTGGGGGTTAGAGTTCTGTGAGATGTGTGCTGAAAAGGCCAGTGAGAGGGTCTAGTTAGGCAGCGGGGAGTGGGTTGTAGCTTAGCGGCACTGCAGGGTGAAGAGCTTCAGGGAAAAAACATGTGGCTGTGTGTGTATGCTTGTTTGGGGGGCAGGTTATGCTGTGCAGGGAAAGCCACTGATTATCAAGCAAAAAGGATTATCCGGCAAAGTGATGGAGCCAAGGGTGCTGGATTATTGGTGGTATATGTATATATATATATATATATATATGTATATATCTCATACAGAATAATGCAGCACTCCAGACTTCTTTTCCAAGTTTAAAACATAACTTTTAATGGCAACATTTCAATGCCCATGAGGCATTGTCATCAGGCTTAAAATCAGTGCACAAACAGACACAAAATATATACTTACAAGCCATCACATACTGATGAACGTCTGCGCGCCATCACGGGCAGGGAGGTCAGCCAAAGATGACGTCATTGCGCATCACACGCTGGCAAGATGCCCGGCGGACGCATCCCAATGACGTCATCCAACACAGTACCCCCAGGACAAGGGACGAGTGCCAGGGACGCTGATCATCATGGCAACAGTAAAACAATAACACATATAAACACTGCATAACCACCTTCACTAGTGAAATTGCGCTGAAAGAGCTTGCTATAATATTAACAATGAGAAGTTTTTGGCAAAATGCATAGATACCCAATGTCTTGCTATATGCCTATATCAGTAACATTAAGTAACAACAAAGATCAGCTTTTGCTTACTAAAGTTAAGGCGGAAAGAACGTCCCGTGAGACGTTGCTGGCACCTAAAGAGGTTATTCCTAAAATTGATCCCATGATTCCATTTGTTCAACAATACAACATTAACAGTGAAGCTATAAAACAGCAATCTAAGCCCCTTTTGCCGATTGTCCAATCGGCTATATATATATATATATATATATATATATAAACCAGGAAGGGCCGTCACTCTGGACTAAAGTGAGCTGGAATGGATAGCTTGCCCCGGTGCCAGCTTACAGAAGGCAGCAACAGTGCACTGCCCACAAAATATAGTAGAACAATGAATGGGCACTCAGGGACTCTCAGATGCTGGTGAACTCAAAGACCAAGTTTATTCCATAGGTCTTACAGGCGTCAACGTTTCGGGGGCCGGACCCCCGTCGTCAGGACAAAATGCAGACAAAGTGAAGTACTTCACTTTGTCTGCATTTTGTCCTGACGACGGGGGTCCGGCCCCTGAAACGTTGACGCCTGTAAGACTTATGGAATAAACTTGGTCTTTGAGTTCACCAGCATCTGAGAGTCCCTGAGTGCACTTTGTCTGCATTTTGTCCTGACGACGGGGGTCCGGCCCCCGAAACGTTGACGCCTGTAAGACCTATGGAATAAACTTGGTCTTTGAGTTCACCAGCATCTGAGAGTCCCTGAGTGCCCATTCATTGTTCCTACAGTATATATATATATATATATATATATATATACTTGTGTGTTGGCCGGCACTCCCAGTGGTAGGTCCTAATAAATGCTGACCCAGTGCCTTCCAGTGTGGACCCTTGGGTCCCAATGCAGGGTTTGGAAATCAGAAGGCACTCTCAGATTTAGTAATTCGGTTGGCGCTGAAGTATGACGTCACTGGTTAGGACGTGCACAGTTAGGATGTACATGCCAGTGATGTCATACTTCAGCACCAACCGTCCAGGCGTGCGGTCCCGCTTCCGGAGGACGCTGATCCACACATGGGGGATATAAGGTAAGACTTGAACTATGTTATGCTTGATGCCATGACCTGACGAAATTGCTTAGTAAAAAGCAATGAAACGTTGTCCTTATAGGATGGCCTGAGAGATTTATTTAGTCAAGTCGCCTGGAGTGCTGTTTTCTCTCCCCCCCTGCTGTCTATATATATATATATATATATATATATATATATATATATATTTATATTTATATATGCTGTATACAGGTTGAGTATCCCTTATCCAAAACCAAAATGCTCGGGACCAGAAGAATTTTGGATAACGGATTATTCTGTGTTTCAGAATATTTTTCTATTTCTGTGATGTATCTTGAGATATCTTGCATTTATGTTGTACAAACACATCAAACACATGACATATGCCTGCACAAATATATTTTAGTTGTGCATAAAACAAGGTTTCAAAAACATGATATCTCAGATGTTGTCTTTGAATGCCATGTGATCATTTTCTTGCGCATATTTAGTGCCAGTTACATAACATATCCTTAGTAGTACTGTTACAGATGTCTGCAGTAGTACTTTTAACAACTGGAATGTATGGTTTTCGGATTAATCTGGATAACGGTTATTTGGATAAGGGATACTCAACCTGTATATAGATAGATAGATAGATAGATAGATAGATAGATAGAGGTGGCATATGTATTTAGGGTGCATGAGATGCAGCTGCTATGGGTCCCAGCAGCTCGGGGGGCACTGAAGGCAGTCCCACTGTACTCTTTTATATTATCAGATTTATATTTTCTTTTTTTTCAGTGCCTAGATCTATCTAGCTATCTAGCTATCTAGCTATCTAGCTATGCTATCTAAGGTACCCAAGTTGCTTGGATTTGGTTGTGCAATTAGCATAACTTGAACTTTATCCTTCTTTTGTTTTAAGCTTATCTTCTTGCTATGCCCATGATCTGACTGGCTCACACCTGTCTGTGGTGGGCTCCCGGTTTATTTCTTAAACCCCATGTCCTCTACCCCTTTTATGTTATGCAACTCTGCCATATTTTGCATTACCCATAAAACATATATGATAACCTCAAAAAAAATAGGGTAGAGGCTTTTACCAGACAAACGTATGTCTAGGGCTCATCTGATGTTATCTTATCTGGCAGACTCGAATCTCCAGAAGACTCAGTCACCTGAGCTTAATAGGCATTAATAGATATGCTGTAAAGCAAATCTCCTGCATCTGCAAAATGTTTCAGATTACACACATTGAGAAAGCATCCATTTGCGAAACGGCCATCTGTGAAAGCAGCTACCACCACCATGCACGGCGGATCATGCAGTGATGGCAGGACACTCACAGGGACATAGTCCATTGAGGATAAGGTATCCTCCTTATCTGGCCTCCTTTTCCCCTCTTCCCTTTTTCAAGGCACAAGGTACAGTTACTGAAGCACAAGCAACATGTATTCCTTTTACTCCTGCTGTCTGTTCTCAACAGTCTGTCCCCAGGTACAGTACCACTCACCATTCCACCTATACAATTTTTTGTACATGGAAGGCAGCAGCATACTGAACCTAACTAGAGGGCTTTTCTCTATCCCTCATCCTGAACACCTGAAAAGGTGTTTGAAAAAAAGAAAGTTTTTGGGGTGTACTGTATTACACTATTATCTCTTCCATATCTCTTCGATATGTTTTGACATATGGTGCCCTGCCAAAGGCAAATATGAGATAAAAAAGGGAAGTATTGTTTTTTAACTAATGCTTGATCCTTTTTGTGTAGTGGCTGAACCCTTTTTGTGTTGCCCCGGGGAAGGGGGGGTCGGGATTGGAGGTCTAATGCAGCCCATACACGGTCCGTTTAACGGATCCGTTTGGGACTTAATTAGCACACATCGGACCGGATCGGATCCCTAGTGCATGCAGTGTGCATGCACTGCGATCGGATCCGATGTGTACCTAGTACAAAAAGTATGTGCAGCATATACTTTTTGTACCGTACTATGTGATGCGCGGGAGCGCGCATCGCATAGTACAGAACAGAGCCATACACAACGGACCGTGTATGGGCTCCTTAAGTCTGAACCCAATAAATGTCCTCTACCCCCTCTATGTTATGCAACTTTGCCATATCTTACTTCCCTAACCCAATTTATGTAGTGGGTGGACCACTTTTTGGTGCCCCGTGAACCCCACAGGGGTGTTAGAGGTGGTTTATCCACATAGTGTTTTTCTCCAGACTGTACGTCATATGTGTATCAAGTTTGGTGTAAATTGCTCCAGGCATTCCAGAGTTAGGCTGGAACACACACACGCACACACACACACACACACAGATACACACATACAATTATATAGATTATACACTACAGTATATAGATTATAGTAGGAATAAGTAGAAGGTTAAATATGAAATATAACTTTAATACGTGTCTTTTTGTAACTTCTATTCTTTGAATCAATAATTAAATATGGAAATACATCTACCATAAGGTAATAGCTTAGAAAAAGAGAGCTGGAAGTAATATAGACATTATGAAGTTCCTCTGAAAGCAATTACACCAGTAAGTCTCTACATTACAAGCAGCATTTTAAACAAGATTATGTAATTAGAAATGTAACATGTAGCCAGTTCCATACTCATTCTGCCTGGCTGTAAGACATTAGAAGCTTTCAGTGAATCTTTTATCCTAGATAGTTTTGCCTTCCTAAGCATAGGAATAAACTGTACCATTATACCAAAAGAAACTTGTATGTTTTTTAATGCAATACCACAATAGGTGTAATTACATGTTATTAGAGTTTTTTTTAAAGAGGGTTTAAAAAGGGGGCCCATGTGCAGAGGGGTGGCCCCCTCCTCTTCACAGTGCAGTAGACTCTGGCATTGTGCAGTGCCATTTTAACAGCATTGTAGGCCCTGAGCAAAACCATACATTTGGGGCCCCTTCACATCTGTTCTCTGGGAAAAATATCATAATGGGGCAGATGTATTAAGCCTTAACAAGAGATAAATGCAAGGGTGATAAAGAGAGATAAACGTCCAGCCAATCACCTGCTAACTGCCATGTTACAGACTGTGTTTGAAAAAAGTCAGTAAGGAGCTTATTGGCTGGACATTTATCTCTCATTATAACACTTGAATTTATCTCTTGGTAAGGCTTAATACTGTACATCTGCCCCAATGTGCCCAATGTGCCCTGAATAGCCGTCAGTACTCTGATTGGTGGATAGCTCCAGACATCCATCAATCCGCATGCTGAAATCCATTCACTATTCACTGTCTTGCTGCAACCTGGGAAGCAGAAAGAGATTGCTGCCTGGTCACCTTGTTGATATTGTGATTCACAATCAGAAATACCAGACAGCATTCTCTGCTGCCTCCCAAGTTCCAAGGCCCTTAGAATTGGAACCCTTGGGTAGCTGCCTATTAAGCACATACATTAAGATTGCCCTGGCCTTGTGCAAGTCTCTGGAAACATGGTGGCCACCATGTTCCAGAGAGAAAGGGGGTTATTCTGGTTGATTTGCTTGGATGCAAATTCGCACCCTTGGGCCTGCGAATGGATGTTTAACATAAACATCCATTCGCAGCCTTTGGGTGAACAACCAAATAATTTGATGGGCGCAGGTCATCGGTTGATGTGGAATGTGCACGCATATCTAAGTGTCTCTCAGGTTGCTTAGATTTGCGTGCCCCCCGGGAAGAAGTGGGTTGGCAGCTGACATCCGGTCAGCTACTCGCCCCCAACACCGACGTCACCGCCTGATACCATGGGAACGGCCAGTGTTTACATGGAAACCCCCATGAAACACTGGGCGTTCCGATGGGCGTGACTATCCAATGTCGTCCCATGCACCCCGGCCGCAGCATTGGGTGTGTGCACCCAGCAATGGCCACATGCAAATGACGTATGCACACGCACAGAAATGCAGCTGCGCATGCGCATATGCCAAACATCGGTTCCTGTGTGAACGAATGCTAGCTGCAAATGGACCAAAATAAGGTCCAAACTCCTTATTGCGCATATGCAGTGGCCATTTTGACAATTATTTTTTACCGCTATTGTTGATGACAGGTGAAGTTATCTTAGGTCTTTTACCCTGCCATAAGAATTGGGGCATTTTACAGGATAAAGTAATTCTTCCTAAGTCTTCTCTAAACAACTCCTAAACTAAAGGGAATTAGAGATATTGAGGTGGGGAAAAATATCTACCATCTATTCTGCTGGAGAGCTGAGGAGGCGGGCACGACTGTGTCTGACAGGCGCCGGCGGGCAGAAGGCACAGGGAGCCATGAGTGAAATCAGAACTGTGTCAGTGCTTTGGTGTTGCAGCCTTGCCAGTGGGATTTAAAATGTATCATGTGGTTTTTAGCCCACATGGATGTAGTTTCTTGTACGAGTACCATACTCAGATATTAATTGTCGTTTTTAAGGTGTTCTATAAATATAAAAATATATATAATGCACTATTGGGCGCTCCTTTGTCCATTCTTTTTTTCCAGATCTCATCCAGTGCCGTGTATAGGGCACTTTACTTGGGGAGCGGTCCATATTAAAAGGGCAAGTGCACAGACTGGATAACCAGCAATTAGCCTTCAGAAGGGCTAATGAATGTGCAGGTGTCAGCGCACCTATACCCGATAATTGTCTACTGTGTTCGTTTTTACCCATTAGTATAGGAGCAGCAGTTAAAATTTGCATCGCATCTCATAATCATAATTGTATCTTACTGTGTTCATTGTGCTTTGTACTGTATGGCATTGTATTGAGGCATGTTTGTATTTATCTGCCAGTATAAGAACAGCAGCTAAAATAGTTTATTGTGCTTTGCACTGTGGGGCATTGTGCAGCGACAAGGAGGAACACTATTAAGTGTCTGATCCAATCTAGAATTGAAAATGTTTAGAAATAATGGGTGAGATTTAATAGGATGAGAGTTTCAGAAAGTGAGAGATTTGGTGAGAAATCTCCAGTTTTTTAAAGCGGCAATCATTTACACTGCAAAATCAAACTGGTTTTGCAGTGTTAATGATTGCCCCTTTAAAAAAAACTGGAGATTTCTCACCAAATCTCTCACTTTCTGAAACTCTCATCCTATTAAATCTCACCCAATGAGTTTTGTTCAAAGAGGAGGGATGATTGTGCTAGGATCTTTAATGATAATGCAGTGACCAGCCAACCCCTGATAGAGGATACAACAGGTGTCTCTAGTGATCAAATAAACGTTCAATTGGAACACATGCTGATAATAGAGACCAGAGGTGGCCATACATCTACAGATCGATTGTCAGATTGGGCTGGTTGGAACAAAAATCTGGTAACGGATGAGTGAGAATTTTTGGCAGTTTTCCAGTATTTCAAATTAAATGGTCAACTGTTATTTACTCTCATCCATTACCAGGTTTTTGTTCCAACCATCCCAATCTGACAATCGATCTGTAGATGTATGGCAACCTTAAGACTTGGTGGAATATCATGGGACTAGAAAACTATATAAAATGCGGGGACTAACACTAAGAAAAAACACCACCAATGGCCATGATAATTCCCAATTCTTAAAAGAATGGGATAAAATATTGGATGGTGCAGCATTAGATCTAATAAAGATTCAAGTGCTGGAAAAAAAGAAAACACTTACACTAAAGAGGTAGAACAGAATTTAGAGAAACTGAATGCAGAAACCAGGGATCTGACAGAGACAGAGCTTTTCAAAACAAAACAAACAGAGATAGAAAAAAAGGTAACTAGAATTGAAGAAAAAATTATAGAGAATAAGAAAAAAAAGTTCCAGAGAGATAAGGAGGACATCAAAAGGGTCAGGTACGCACTTGGCATATAGGCCCTTATTCTGATCTAAGCGGTAACGGCCGCACCAAGCAGAATAAGGGCCATAGAGAGAAAAAATCTGAGACAAGATTCACACCAATATAAACACACAGGGGAACTATCTAGAAAGAACATACATTAGGCTCAAAGGAGAAGACAAAGTACTAATGGTAGAAATACAGGTGGACATACACCAGCTAGAACAAGAAACAGAGATTAGAGTAGAGAATAGCAGCGTCCGAAAAAATCATTCAACCAATATGCAAATCAACAACCAAGTAGATATTTTGAGGCACCCAATAGATATCTGACGAAGTCCTTGTGACGAAATGAGTAGGGGCGTGGCTCAGTGTCGACCAGACCAGCGAGAGTCCGGAGGAGTGTAACCTCTCCCTGCATCAGACGCCGGGCGTCAGAGTGTTCATGCTTTTAAAGTGCGGCATCTGGAGCCGCCAACTTTGGTAACGTTATTCATTCTTATCCATGTATCCGACTGAATAAAATTTGAACTTTTAAAGATATCTGCACTATAAAGCGCCCGTTTTGTCTATTCTTATATATATATATATATATATATATATATATATATATATATATATATATATATATATATATATATATATATATATATATATATAGCAGTTACCAACACACCTGTCACTAATCATCTACGGAAATGGTTAACGTAAGCTATGCAATATAGGTTAAAATAGGGTGCATGAGAGAATGTGACCACAATAAGACTAATTAAACAATTAATCTAATAAACAATATACACTAAACAATGTGGTCACATGCCATAGGGCACCCCAAGACTAGGAAAGGGTGAGTGCCGATGTTTAGATGTGTGTGTGTATATATATATATATATATATAGAAAGTAGTTTCTCTAAGGTAGAGACACAGGCACTCGCCACTTTATCCAAAAATAACTCCGATTTTTGGTAAAAAATAGATAGAGTTTATTTCTCAAATGAGCCAGTGGGTCAAAGAGGTTAGACACATCACCAAGCTCCGACGTTTCGGTCCGTAAATAATGGACCTTGTAATCGTCCATTATTGACGGACCGAAACGTCGGAGCTTGGTGATGTGTCTAACCTCTTTGACCTACTGGCTCATTTGAGAAATAAACTCTATCTATTTTTTACCAAAAATCTGAGTTATTTTTGGATAAAGTGGCGAGTGCCTGTGTCTCTACCTTAGAGAAACTACTTTCTGTTATTTGGAGTTCGGAGTACACTCTGCACCCCTTCACAGGACACCCCACCGCTGATATATTTCGTCCACAGTGAGAGTGCGGTCTACAACCTAACATTATATATATATATATAGTGCTTTGGATTGGTGTGGCACTCCAATGGTGAATCAGGGAACCAAGTACAAATAGCCGGTGCCCTCCAGATAATCAAACGGTGAAGCTTGCAATATAGCGTGGTGTCGGCGGCACTCGAATAAATGACACAAACTGCCAGGGGTATCCCTCTGTCTTCTGCACCTTGATAAAGGGCCCGCAAGGGCTTGAAACGTTGGGATACCCCTGGCAGTTTGTGTCATTTATTTGAGTGCCGCCGACACCACGCTATATATATATATATATATATAGCAAGGTGTGTGTTGACCTGGCACTCCCCCAGCTGGTCAGGGACCCAGGTGCCTTCTGGAACAGTTGTGCAGGAGTAGGCAAAGAAGCAGACAGCGGCACTCTGGGAATTTTCAAAAACGTATATTAGTGCAAAAATAGCATACCAACGTTTCGGGGCATAAGGTACCCCTTTGTCAAGGTGAACAGTGCAGTAACAAAAACAAAGTGCAGTGTGCTTACCTAAATACAAAGTGTAACTGAAGAGGACGAAAAATCAAATTTACAATTACAATTAAAAATACCTGCCAGTATTATCATTGTACAAAGGTAAAGGAAGAGTTTAATTTAAGAAAAATCTTATGCCTTAGCAGTGAGACACACAATTCTGCCATCCTGTAAGCCACATCCAAACTGGTCCCTCTACATGAGGAACACTCAGCTCTGGCATGAAAACCCCTGACTATTACCTCCACTAATGATGGCAATAGCTGCACCATTATTGGTGTAAATGTACATTGTATAATATTTTTCCTCATTGTGGAACTACAGGTGCCAGAATGTCTGCCCTGGCACATTTGTACATTACCTTGTAATTAGTTTTTTTGTTTGCTATGTACGGCACTGCGGATACTTTCGGGCACTTATAAATAAACAAACTACTACTACTAATACTACATCTGGCATTGACTGGAAGGTTGACTGAAGTGTTTACAAAAAAAAGGCTGCCTCAGGGGAGTGTTTATAGGATTGTCACAGGCATGTCTCTGAACTCAAATGAGCACTAAATTGCTATGGGCAACCAATCAGATACTATCTATTAATTTCTAGAAGGTGATAAATATATAAAAATATGTCCTGATTGGTTGCCCAAAGCAACATCACATCACTGAAATAGAACTCCCATCTTAGTAAATTTCCACCAACAACTGCATTGAACTCACCCGTGAATAAAAAAGAAAATCAGGAAAATAAGGAAAGCATTTGTTTCCCCCAGCTCCTCCTTCAATGGGGGTATTCAATCATGAATTCCGATTGTTGCAATGTCCTGGCAGTCGGAAACAAGGCCATTGTCATTTCTTCTGACCTTAACTCAACAGCCTGAATTTAATGTTCTAGCTGTTGAGTGTTGGAAAGTCTGTGTAGCGCCAAAAACCACTGTGGCTTGTCAAAAAATGGCCACGAATTTGACAATTTCGGGCTGTTTCCAACAGAACAAATCCGACTTTTTAAACAAAACTCGGATCTCACACCCTTTAATGCTGTCATTAACGGCAGCATTTAATACGTGAGTGCCGATGTTTTCCCTGTCTGGAAATATCGACACAGATAGAATTCCCCCATATATCACAGTGCACATTTAGGCACCGACAGATGCCACCTCCATCCTAAAAATGTTGTTTCTTATAAGGCAAGATGCACTTGTGTAAAATAAGGTATTTCAGAAGTGCCTTTTAATGTGTGCATCAGTGCTGATTCCCTGTCCTAATTTATGTTTTATTTTTATAGTACTAAAATAAATGACAATAGGTTGTCAAGAATGACAAGGTGTTTCACCACATTATAAAATAAATTATAAAGCTCCCACTGTTTTGATTCAGTTGTTTGCAAATTAAAATATATTCACTTTAGCCCTGTGGAAAACACAGCGGGGTTAGGAACATTTATCAGATTTATAGCTTCTTGCATGGTGTTCAATAGTAAATTAATTTGCATATCAGCTGAAATGATCGTTAATCTGCTGCAGGGCTTTTTCAGTTGCATAATACCGATGAACTACAATTTGATTACCAGAAGAATAAAAAAGCAGCTCCAGCTCATAGCTTTAAAATACTATCAAAACATATATTCAAGACATATGTGGTGGTTTTTGCAAAATAAAATCATGTTAACTATTTTTCCTACCCACAGAAATACAAAGATGTACCTTATTTGAAATTAACAATATCAATGTTAAGCTTTCTACAGAGAAAAATAAAGAGGTATTGTACATTATTAATCTTATACAGAGACTCAAGCTATGCTTACATTACAGAAAATAATACTTCTGTATGTTATTATTATTATTATTATTATTATTATTATTATTATTATTACAGGTTGAGTATCCCCCTATCCGGATATATTTTATCCAAATTATTATCAAAACCATAATAAAAACAGTATATGCAAAAAATGTGTTAAGCATTCAAATTCAGTACCCGAGATAGTACACAACCTTTGTTTCATGTTTTGAAACCTTGTTTCATGCACAAATAAAATATATTTGTTGTGTTTATACATGAGTGCATTTTGTGTTCACATATATTCCAAAATACGGAATAATCCTTTTTATAAAATGCTTCTGGTCCCAAGCATTTTGGATAAGAGATACTCAACCTGTATTATTATTATTTTTATTATTATTACTATTATTGTTACTATTATTATTATCCTCGTCATCATCATCATCATCCACCCTGCTTCAGTAATTAAGTAAACTCCAAAATAGACACAAAATTACACACAAGGAGATAAAATTGTTAACAATTAAGTGCTTGGCTATCATCTTTACTTAAAATACAAAATACAAAAAAGGAATTAAACAAACCAAATAAATACCAAAAATAATTTATTAAGACCAGTACATTTATTGATTCCTCCCAATGAAACAGCACATAATTTTCATAGAAAGTGTCATGAAACTTTTTGATTAAGGCACATGAAGTTGATATGTCCTAGAAAGATTATGGATTTTTTTGGTTGGTAACCTGCGCTCTGAATCTCTTTGTATTTGGTTAGCAGCCGCACTAAACGGGTGACTGTCTCTGTTTCAATTTCGTATAGGTTTCTAGATGGGTTGTGCTGCGCTCTACCTTAAATACAATTACCTCTGTACATGATTAACTTATAGTATGAGATGTATGTCTTAAGAAATTTCCAATTTATTCAGAACATAAATCATAAATTGTAGATTGTAAAAATCACAGTACTGTGTGTGTATAACCCCACTGGGTATCACTCCTTTATAAACGTGAAAAGGATTTAAATAAATGAATAATTCTAGGAAAAATGATGAATTAATGAAAAAAGGGCAAAAAATAATAATAACTGAAAAAAGTAAATGAAAAAAATGAATGAATAGATATTGTGCACAAAATTGGTCTGTTCAAAATGAACAGAATTATGTCCTTCAGTCAATGGAAATAGCGGCGTCCCGCTGTTTGATAAACTGTAAATGTCTTTACTTATGGAACAGCCTTCAGGTACCTCTTTATTTCTGGTTTTCCGGGTCTGGTACTAGTGAGTGTTGGTGTGCACTGTGGGTCCCGGACTCTTGGGGCTGCGAGCGCCGTCTGTCTGCTCCGGGGAGCTGCGTTTATCACACCGCTCTCCGTGCAAACAGGGATTGGCCGGCCGCTGCACCTTGTCTGTGGCGGTTACTAGGACCACCGTTTCGGGTTTGTAAGTACCCGTCCCGGTGACTGTTCACCACTCTACAGGTCCCCTGGCTCACTCCCTCACTTTCCCTTCTCCGTACTCACCTCTTTCCGGGGCTTCCTCCGTGGCGATCTCCTTGCCGTCGTACAGTGTGTGCACACGCTGTTTGCCGCTGCCGTACCGTTCTCTCCGTCTGTCTCTAAAGTAAGTTGGGTTGTAGTGGGGGTACTCTCTCCAATGCGTTTCAGCGTAAGCCTTCTTCTAGGGAGCTGTTTGCACGGAGAGCGGTGTGATAAACGCAGCTCCCCGGAGCAGACAGACGGCGCACGCAGCCCCAAGAGTCCGGGACCCACAGTGCACACCAACACTCACTAGTACTAGACCCGGAAAACCAGAAATAAAGAGGTACCTGAAGGCTGTTCCATAAGTAAAGACATTTACAGTTTATCAAACAGAAGGACGCCGCTATTTCCATTGACTGAAGGACATAATTCTGTTCATTTTGAACAGACCAATTTTGTGCACAATATCTATTCATTCATTTTTTTCATTTACTTTTTTCATTTATTATTATTTTTTGCCATTTTTTCATTAATTCATCATTTTTCCTAGAATTATTCATTTATTTAAATCCTTTTCACGTTTATAAAGAAGTGATACCCAGTGGGGTTATACACACACAGTACTGTGATTTTTACAATCTACAATTTATGATTTATGTTCTGAATAAATTGGAAATTTCTTAAGACATACATCTCATACTATATGTTAATCATGTACAGAGGTAATCGTATTTAAGGTAGAGCGCAGCACAACCCATCTAGAAACCTGTCCTAGAAAGATGTTTACCTTAAGTAAAATGTACTATTTGTCCTCGCCATTTTTGACAACTAGGAAAAAGTGTACTGTATCTATGTTTTGCTACCATGGCTTTCAACGTAGCTGGAAGAATAAGGATTGTAAAGGATGATTCCCAATTTTAATTTATGAGTTATTTATCAGTCCATCTTCCAATATGCCTTAGTTGGATTTCTGCAGTTATACTTGGTATTGTCTTAATGACAACAGTAGGTACAATTGAAGAACTTTGTTATTGCATCTAGCATCTAACACTTGTCATACATTTTCTTTATATTTAAAAAACCTGAATGTTATTTCTAGTGAAGGACAGCAGTGAATGCAGAATTATTAAACTAAGTGGTTGTCAGAAATCACATCTGCGACTGCGTCTGAATACCTTATCCCAGTGGCGTAACTATAAATTTTGCTCCCCCAAGCCAAAAAAGTTGTGGCGCCCCCCCCCCCACTAACTATATATATATATATATACATACATACATACATACATACATACATACATACACACACACACACACACACACACACACACACACACACAGGGATCCAGAAAAAATGACAGTGGGGGCACTACAATAAATAATTGGGGGGGAGGGGCAGTTTCGTGCAGGTTCCTAGAAAAGTGTGTATGGTCTAATAAAACGGGTTGTGGACTCCAAGGAAATACTGTTCCCAGGAGCCACAAATTCATTTTCATCATTCCGGGTGCATGGGATACAGTTCTAGCTGGGGACAGATGGGTATATGCTGGGCAGAGAGAGGGAGACAGATGTGGGGAGAGGGGAGATAGATGCTGAGGAGTGAGCATGGGGCAGATGCTGGGTAGAGAGAGGGTTGTACAGATGTTGGGCAGGAAGAGGGGGACAGGTGATGGGCAGGGAGGTGGTACAGATGCTGGACAGAGAGAGGGGGAGAGATGCTGGGGATGGAGGGGGACATACATTGCACAGAGAGAGGAAGACAGGTGCTGGGAAGAGGGAGAGGTGATGAATGGTGGGCAGAGAGAGGGGATGGTTTGCAGAGAGTGGGGGGAGGGATGGTTGACAGGGAGAGGGGGAACGGATGGTGGGCAGAGAGAGGAGATGGATGGTGGGCAGACAGAGGCCGGATGGTGGACAGGGAGAAGGGGTACGGATGGTTGGCAGGGAGAGGAGGGGAGCAGATGCTGGGCAGGCATAGGGGGGAGAGAGAGGATATCCAGTGAGTCGGTGGGCAGATACTGGGCAGGTAGAGTGGGGACAGATATTGGGCAGGGAGTGGGGTAGGCACTGGGATGGAACGCAGGACTGGGGGGCGGGCACAGACGGACTACCTCATACATACATACATACATACATACATACACTGCCTCCCTGATATATACAAATACATACAGTACATACATACACTGCATCCCTCATACATACATACATACAACCATCCATACACTACCTACCTCATGCATGCATGCATGCATACATAATTACACTGACTTCCTTATGCATACATACACTGCCTCCCTCATACATACATACATACATACATACATACATTGACTTCCTTATGCATACATAAATACATACACTGCCTCCCTCATACATACATACATACATACAACCATCCATACACTACCTACCTCATGCATGCATACATACATATATCATTTGATAAAGCTGTACCTTGAGACAGCGAAACGCGTTAGGAGCAGGCTTCTTGGCACCCTCAAAACTACTTCCGCTACCATTTGGCCCAGACCAGCCGCCACCAGAGCCGACCGATGATTATTTCTTTCTCCGCATTAATATTTGGGAACTCCACCTAAACCACCTGAAGACTCCAGCAATTTTGCTTTCCTCACCAAGGATTAATAATCTTCATTTGGACACTTCCCTGCGGTAACTATATCCACTTTGAATATTTTCCAACTCTGGACATTAAACTGGAACAAATTACATGGCGGTATACTAGGAATGGACCATCAAAATTGTTAGCATATTAGGTGCCTAGCCTATTGCATATGCATACTAACACTTATTTCTTGTGCTGACTTTTAAACTGTGTGTAATAAACCCTGTGAATTTTTTTATCCATTATTGTCTAGCGCTACTATTTTCCTTTCTATTTTTGTATTCTCAAAAGGGATTCTCACCCCCTTTCTTAGTAGCAGCTCCACAAATCATCCCACCACAAGCGCCTAAATAGGTTGTTATTACAACCACCTTTTTCCAACCATCCATACACTACCTACCTCATGCATGCATACATACATACATACATACATACATACATACACTGACTTCCTTATGCATACATACATACACACACACACACACACACACTGCCTCCCTCATACATACATACATACATACATACATACATACACTGCACCCTCATGCATACATACATACATCCATATGTCCCCAAAATGACATCCATAAATATATCCTAAGATATTAATAATATTGTAGATACCACTGGTGCTGGGTGGAGGGCCTGCCAGCAGCAGCACTAGGGAGACCAGCAGCAGGTGTTTGTCGGGGCCAGCTTAATTGTCCCCTGGCAGAGAAGAGGCAGCAGCTCCGGCTCCAGGAATCCATGCTTGGTCTCAGCACTGACTGGAGGGAGGAGGCGGGGCTCAGAACTGCAGCATGGAAAGTGAAAGTAAAGTGACTTCCTCTGCTGCTGCTGTCCTTGTAAGCCCCGGCTCCTGAGTCCCGTCCAGCAGCAGCTGCTGCTTTCATCACAGCCGGCGCTGCTGCCTGTCACACGCTGTGACACACCAGTTAGTATGCCGGGCGCCCACTGCAGGCGGCTCCCCCAAGCAGCTGCGGGGGCTGCCTTTATTGTAGCTACGCCCCTGCCTTATCCGCACACTGGTGCATCCTGTAATGTCAGCGCTGTTCAGCGCTGTCCCCAGTCATTCTCCATGGCAAGATGTGCATGACGATTCCCTGGGGCCTAGTAGGCGTCCCACACTGATCCCATGCATGGGCGCCGCCATGACACTTGCAGTCAGATGACAAGATTCCTCCAATTATTTCCTTGTAACCTTGATACTCTTACCCGTGCACTTGATCATGTGATCAAAGTGTGCACAGGTACTTCCTGTGGTTAAATGATAGAAACATAGAATTTGACGGCAGATAAGAACCACTTGGCCCATCTAGTCTGCCCCTTTTTTAAACATGTTACTTCAAACCATATTTGATCCTTATTTTTTTGTAAGGATATCAATATGCCCATCACAAGCATGTTTAAATTGCTCTACTGTATTTGCCTCTACCACCTCTGATGGGAGGCTAGTCCACTTATCTGCTACTCTTTCTGTGAAGTAATTATTCCTCAAATTTCCCCTGAATCTTCCTCCCTCTAGTTTCAGTGCATGTCCTCTTGTTCTGTTGCTCCTCTTCCTGTGAAGAATGTCTCCCACCTGTACCTTGCTAAAACCCTTGATATATTTGAGTTTATATCATGTCCCTCCTTTCCCTTCTCTGCTCTAAAGTATACATATTAAGTTATTTTAGTCTTTCCTGGTATGTTTTGTGATGTAGGCCATGCACCATTTTAGTTGCCCTTCTTTGTATAGTCTCTAATGTATTTATATCCTTCTGGAGATATGGCATCCAGAACTGAACATAGTACTCTACATGAGGTCATACCAATGACCTTTACATTGGCATTATTACTTCTTTCTTTCTACTGCTGATACCTCTCCCTATACAACCAAGCATCTGACTTACCTTCTTTGCTTCTTTGCTTCATTGCTTTGTTACATTTCCTTATGTTGTGACTTGTAGCCAATCACAGACAGGCAGGGGGGATATACTGTAGGTCAGACCTCTGCCCCTTCGTCATTGCCTTGAACAACTTGTCAGATCCCAGAAGTCAGCATTCTAGGCTCCAGGTTCCTGGTTCCAGTGTTATCTGTGAAGTGCCCCTGCAATCTAATACAGCTCCCTGGTTAACCATTCATCTGCCAGGTTAACTTTCAGCTAATTATATCTATTGCTTCCAGGAGAAGGTCTGAGCTTTCCAGCTTCCACTAACAGAGATCACTATTGGCTCCCAAGCTATTTACCATCATCGACTGACTAGTCGACACAGGCATCGACTCTCAAGTCTGCACAGTCTGTCCATGCCTCTCAGGCCATTCCCATATCGACTCACAGGCCATCAACACCCATCTTGGCTCCCAGGCTGTAGACACCCATCTTGGCTGCCAGGCTGTCGACACCCATCTCGGCTCCCAGGCCATCGACATCCATCTTGGTTCCCCTTGTCGACATCTCTCTCGACTCCCAGGCCAACACAGATCTTTTTGGCTCCCAGGCCAACACAGACCCTCTTGGCTCCCAGGCCGACACAGACCCTCTTGGCTCCCAGGCCATCGACATCTCTCTCCAGCTCCTAGGCCATCGACAAGCATCTCCAGCTCCCAGGCCATCAACAGGAAGAATGCATTGACAGCCGGGCAGAGAGAGGTGAGCTGCCCAACAGTATTCAGAGCACTGCACTGCAGCAGGTCCCGGCTATTTGAAATCTCGCACTGCCGCCTGCTCCACAAGCTAATAAGAGCTTGCTCGTGGTCCAGCAGCCAATCAGGAGCCACCACTCCTATTTGGCTGCTGGACCATGAGCTCCAATTGGCTCATGGACCCAGCAGATGGCGCGAGATTTCAAATAGCCGGGACCTGCTGCAGTGCTCTGAGTACAGCCGGCCAGCTCACCTCTCTCTGCATATACAGTAAGTTTACAGGTCTTTTATAATCTGTCTATAGAATGCTAACAGTATATAGTACATGCATATGTTGGACTTTTAGTGTGGGCATATGTTCATCTTTTAACAGTATTTAATTCCTTAATTTAAAACACTTTTTTTTTATTATATTTTTATCCAAATTTACTTTAAGATTACATTGGGATCATTTTAATGTGTCTTTCTTTGTATTCGCAATCTGGAAGCAAACTACTGTAAAACAATGTTCAGTTCATGAAAAGACCAATTTTCCAGTCTGTTAATCTGGCTACATACAGTATTTATAAACAGGATATTTGTGATACTGTGTGTTGCTTAGAATTATTATTTTCTTTGTTTGTGATTACAGAGGTACTGCATTGCTATTACATAACATTTGTCAGAAGTTCAGTGGTGCATGTACACAACTTGTGATTACATCTTTTGAGGACTTGCCACTCTTTCCCTCTGCTAATGACAAGCAGCAGGACACTGGCTGGGATCTCTGGAGGCCTTTCCACTTTATGATGGGGTAGGCTCCTGCTGAATATGAGACATGGGTGATAGAATTACAGCACCGATCAGCTAACTATCATCAGCCTATCGGTTGCAGCTTTTTCTTAAGCCAAGCACAACTACCTTCAGGGGACAAAGCTGCCTTTCCAGATTTGGCAATTTGCCAGTGCTCCTCTGCATTTTCCAGTGGAAGTTGGTCCAGTCAGCCTGGTCACGTTCCGGTTTGATTATTCTTTGTTATTTTCTATCAACTCTAGTCCAGCCTGTCATGTCATACTACAGTTCTGATTAGTCTTTGCTATATTCTAGCGGGATACGGTGGTTAGTCAGCCTAAAGATGGTCGACACCATTGGGTCAACATACTGCAAGGTCATTAGGTCGACACAAGCATTATGTCGACATGGTCTAGGTCGTCAGTCAGAAGGTTGACATGGGGTTTTTCACTGTTTTTTGAGCCGGCATGTGCCGTACCATTCACTAGGGCATGGTGGGAGAATAAAATAGTGTGCCCGAAGCATGGCAAGTGCAGCAAGCCATGCAAGGGGACGAGGTGCATTTAAACCTGTGTCCATGTCAATGGTGTATCCTTGAGTTACGGCCTCCCCTACAGGTGGCTGATCTTTTCCTTTGGATTTTTTTGACTGCCTGTTGGTGCCACCTAAAGGGATCTCGGCTGCAATGGCTGCTCCCTCGGAGTCAACGTGGGCAGTGTCGTTATCACTGTTGGAGGAGATGGCGTGTCCCCCTTGCCCCTCTCTACACTGTTGCCAACTTTGGCCAGATCTGAAGCCGCATTTGAGTTGATCGGGACCTCCAGTGAGCCAGCTATATACTCTGTTAGTGGCATAATCTTCTTTAACCACTTGCAATTTGTTACGTTTAAAATGTATAAGATCTTTGCGATAATTATCGCATTGGGACATTGAGTTTGTTTAACCAGTCCTGTGATGAATCCATGGTGAGGACATGTAGATGGATAATTTTCGAAGGAGGTTACTGAGTCTTGAGCTTTCTTCGATTCTTTACTGGACTCATCCACAACTAGCACTATAAGGTCCAGACTGCATTTATTTAGTATGCTGCTCCATTTCCTACAGAATTCCGGGTTGTAACGCCCGATCGGTAACACTAATTTTTCTCTTATAATTTTTTCATTTTTATATTTTGTATTATTTATGTATTTAATATTCATTTACCCATTACGTTGTGTTTTTATGATGTTTTGACACTTGTACACTTTCATTTGTCAGTGCTGTCCCTATGCAATAGCCACTTCCTCTCATTGATATATGCACTGTATTTTTTATGGACATACTGTAGTCTTATCATATAATGTCCCCTTCTTACAGCACAGTACATGTTCCTTTCTCCAGCCACGAGCGGTCCAGCACTGACAAGTAATAAGAGAGCAGTAATGGCAACGGAAACGCAACTCGCTTCCACTGCACTTTTAAGCATTGGGTTTCCAAGACAACCCAGATGCTTGAGCTCCGACACTCCCACTTCCACTGTTTTTGATGTTGCATCAGATGCCGGAACCCGCTCCGGGCTTGGAGGAAAGAACACACACCTCTGACTAGTATTTATGGTAAGATCTTACTACACTTATTCACTGCTTGTATACCTTGAAAAGGGGGCTTGTGTGTGCCCCAAAAGTCAGTTTCATTCACTATTTAAAAGCATTTTGAAAGTCTAAAGAGCACCGCTGTTTGTCTTCATTACTCTGTATATATATATATATATATATATATATATATATATATATATATGCGGTCCGGCACTCACTCTAATATGACATCTGCCCCGGTGCCCATCCAATGGAATGGTTAGTTGAAGGAAGAGACTGGCACGCAGAGGTCTTTGTAAAAGCGTGTATTCACAACAAGTGAAAAAACATCCAACGTTTCGGGGCTGCGCCCCTTTGTCAAGGTGTGTGTTGGATGTTTTTTCACTTGTTGTGAATACACGTTTTTACAAAGACCTCTGAGTGCCAGTCTCTTCCTTCAACTATATATATATATATATATATATATATATATATATATATATATATATATATATATATATAAATGTAGCTAGAGGTAAGGTGGGTTGCCCTGGTATTCAAAGAATTGCATCAACAGAAGTTTACAACATTTCAATCGCTTTATGCTATTTTCATCAGGTACAAAACAATACATGAACACTTACATGTCTTTATGCCCCCACAGTCAACTCTAGCGTCCACGGCACCCGACCTCCTTCAAGGTACAGCGTCTGATGTCACTCGTCACAACTTGTTGACGTAGGATGTCACGCGATGCGGCAGGACATAGCAATCCTGCTCGTTGCTAGGCAATGCTGTATGTGGCTAGACACTGCAAATTCAAAGAGCAATTTTGCTCATGATCAAAGGGCAAATAAGGTGACCGTCATACAGATTAATGGCAGCTAAAATGCCAGTCGCCACCTGTCAGGTGTGGTTGAGAGTATCGAGAGCTGGGTTGAAGCAGGGGTAAAGGCACAATTTAAATGAATAAACACTAAACAAAAATTAATGGCTAATAATAAACATAGCAAAATAAGGCACCCCTTGCAGACAGGAGAAAACACATAGCCAGGACAAGGTTATTCGCATATAACAACCAACATTAATGGCAGGCTTGGCTCATAGCAATACTGACTACCCCAATAGGTAATTAAGGGTCTGCACAAATAGGCAGTAGCTAACTTACAACCCACTCAAGACACATAATGCTGAAAATAAATCTAAACACAATATAAAATAGAGAAGAATGTAACAGAAAAGTCACAGTAGTCAGCTATATGGACTGGCAAAATGAAAACTCTTACCACCAGAAAAGGCGAAAGTTGCCTAAGCCCCCTGAGGGACGCCAGGCCCATAACATGCATGCCAAAAATGCCACTATGTACATTACAATAAGCTGATACATTACAAATTCTCATTGAGACCAGACTGAGCCAACATATTAAACCAGTGGATCCATCTGGTCTCCAATTGCAGAAGCGATCTCCTCCTCTTTTAAGGGGGGGGGGGGACCTGGTCAAAGGGTTTATATTGGAAAGTTGCCAAAAAGTGATGTGCTTCCCTAAAATGCCTAGTGACAGGCTGTTCGCAATAATTTCCTTCTAAGGCCAGGAGTATAGCTGAGTGATGTTGTACTGCTCTTTCTTTACACGTACAAGTAGTCTTGCCAATGTAAAAATAGCCACATGCGCAGTGGTCAAAGTACACGACAAACTGGCTGGCACAAGTTAAAATCTGCTTAATCCATATAATTTGTCCTGAATGTGGATGTAGAAAGTAGCTTCCAGTCTCCATATAACTACATGTAGTACAATCAGTACATTTGTAGGTACAGTACCAGGTTTTCTACTAAGGAATGTACTGGATGAAATCTCAAGAGGTAACGCTACATCATCTTTGACGAACCAGTCCTTGAGGTTGCGACCTCATTTGTAGCAATTAAGAATTTTTGTATTTTGAAGACCTGGTAAATTTTTGGCGGAAGCCACTAACAGCCAGTATTTTTTAGCAGTGGAGGCAATGATCTTACTTGCAGGTGAAAACGTGGTAACCAATGGTATAGATCAAGGGTGGCCAAAGCGGTCTTTCGAGATCTACCAACAGTGCATGTTTTCCAGATCACCTTGCTGGTGCACAGCTGTAGGCATTACTACCTGTCACATTTTCAAACCTGCTGCATTCATTCCTACTACAGATCCACAGGTTGCCTGAAAAACATGAACTGTTGATAGATCTTGAGGACAGGTTTGGCCACCCCTGGTATAGAACTTGGTTTGGCTTTAACAGTAGGTCTCAGACATGATTCTCATGTCCTACTTAGAGCTTTTTGTTTAGCTTTGTACAAGTCATCACTGCTATATCCTCTCGCCAGGTATTTCTGGGCCATGGCGTTGATTTGAAGCGCTGCTTGGATTTCATCACTTGTAATCGACCTTTACGGAGATCTTTGTTCTCCTTGATCTTCTGATTAAGGTCTTTATGTATGCAGGTGGGTTTCTCTATGACCAAAAGAATGAGGTCAAAAGCACATTTGTTTAGGATAGCCACCCACCTACAAAATAAATCTGCATTATTGTGGCCAATAGTGGGGGTATTGCAGATTCAGAAGCCCCGTGGAATCTTATGGCCTCTGAAATAATAAGACATTATGATGGCATGTAGCTGGAAATCAAAATTTTTCTTTTATAATTTGAGTAAATTATAAGGTACTCTTTACCTAGAACGGCGCCCATCGCGGGCATCGCATGTACATCGCATGCCATTATAATGGCATGCGATGCGACCGATGCGATGCCTGCGATTTTACCTAGAAATGCATGTTAAAAATGTAAATCGCGTCGGTCGCATCGCATGCGACCAAAAATCGCATGCGATGCGACCGACGCGATTACCGCGATTTTACATAGGGAACAATGTTAAATGGCCCAATTGACCCGATTTTACATAGGGAACAATGTTAAATGGCCCACAGAGCCCAAATAGCCACCCTCAAGTGTGAAATGGCCCCCCCAATTGTTAACGCCACACCACGATCAACGTCAACCCGAAGCGTGGCGAGTGCAGCGAGCCCGCGCGGGGCGGCGGTACGCGTCATCCGACCTTTCCATACCCCCACTATCCACGTTGGCGTGGAGTTGAGAATAGAAAGTGTGGCGAGCGCAGCGAGCCACCGAGCCCGAAGCGTGGCGAGCGTAGCGAGCCCCGCGAGGGGACGCGGATACCTGTGGAGCCCGCGAGGGGACACGGATACCTGTGAAGGTATCCGCATCCCCTCGCGGGGCTCGCTGCGCTCGCCACGCTTCGGGTTGACGTTGCTCGTGGGGTGGCGTTAACAATTGGGGGGGTCATTTCACACTTGAGGGTGGCTATTTGGGCTCTGTGGGCCATTTAACATTGTTCCCTATGTAAAATCGGGTCAATTGGGCCATTTAACATTGTTCCCTATGTAAAATCGCGGTAATCGCGTCGGTCGCATCGCATGCGATTTTTATGGTCGCATGCGATGCGACGACGCAATTTTTTACCATGCGATGCCCAAGATCCAAATCTTGGGCGCTGTTCTAGGTAAAGAGTACCAATTATAATAGTGTTTATCTGCAGTCACATTGCCTGCACACTCCGATACCAATCTAATACATCATTAATCCTTTCTCAGTTAGTTACACAAAGTTAAAGTAAGATAGATTGTACAACTGTTTATGATGTACACCTGTTGAAGTATCATAAATGTGATGAAATGCATAGGGTCAAGGTGTTTGTATGGTTCATCACTGAAGGTGCATATGGCTGACATGCAGGTTGATGGGTGAGAAAAGAGGTTGGGAAAATCAGCCATAGGTGTGGATAACTACCGAAGCAGCGTCTGATAAAAGTATTGTGTAATCATTGCTCGGAAAATACTGTGTGAAAATTTGTTTTAATAAATATTTTTAATAAGTGAACATTGGACATTTTTGTGGCTGTCTGTTTTTGGCGTGATGGTTTATATTTAGGACTCACTCGAAAGTGTACAAGATGGACATTTCATCAGAGGAACTTATCTTAAAGAACTTTTTGGTACTTGTGTATTATCAGGGCACCCGCAAAATCGGCTGCAAATCGGCCGCAAATCACATGCAAAAATCGGATGCAATTTAGCGTCTGATTTGCGGCCGATTTGCATGCTATTTCATCCTTGCACACCCCCACTATCCAAGTTAGCCCGGAGTGTGGCGAGCAGATGCGGTACGCGTCCTCCTGACCTGTTCATACCCCCACTATCCACGTCGGCGTGGAGTTGATTGTATAAAGCGTGGCGAGCACAGTGAGCCACCGAGCCCAAAGCGTGGCGAGTGGATGCAGAAAATGATCCCGAATTGTGGCGAGCGCAGCGAGCCCCACGAGGGGACACGGATTATTTGACGTGTATTCCACGTCCGCTCGCCACGCTTCAGGATCGTTTTCTGCATCACCTCGCGGGGCTCGCTGTGCTTGCCATGATTTGGGCTTGGTGGCTCGCTGCGCTCGCCACGTTTTATAGTATCGACTCCACGCTGAAGTGGATAGTGGGGGCATGAACAGGTCGGGAGGACGCATACCGTGTCCGTTCGCCATGCTTCGGGCTGACTTGGATAGTAGGCTTGTGCAAGGATGGAATAGCATGCAAATTGGCAGGAAATCGCGCAAAATCGGGTGCGAAATCAGCCGCAAAATCGCATCACGGCGAATCGGCCGCAAATCGGCCGCTAAATCGTATGGGATTTAGATAAAATCGGGCGCCGTGATACTATACATGTACCAATTTTTTTTTGCCAAGACCGCATAAAGAGACCCCATTTAATACTGTATTTTGTAATACTTTGTAACCCGTACGTATTGACACCTTTTGAACAAACTTTTCACTATTCACAATATTGTCTTAAGTGCTAAGTGACTGCTTTTAAACAGTATTCTGCACCCCCTTAGTATCTATGTGTGTGTGTGTATATATATATATATATATATATATATATATATATACATATACACACACACAGTAGATAGATAGATAGATAGATAGATATATTGAGTCATTTTCTCTGATTTTAGAGCCCAGGGGCAGATTGAAAGCGAAATCCGGCCTGGGAACAATATCAAGCAGCCCGTGGGGGGTGCTAACGCTACTGCAGGGGGTGGGGTGTCCTAACGCTACTTCCGGGGGTGGTGGAAATGCTACTGACCAGGGGGGGGGTTGGCGCTCCACGCAGGTTCCATCCACGCTGCTGCTGCTTCCGACCGACGTCACTAAAGAGCGACCAGCGGCCGCATCCTGGTCACCAAGAAGGGCAGCACAGCCCAAATCAAATATGGCCGCTGCATATATTCCCCATAGGATGATGCCAGCACCGGCCCTGGTAGAATGGTAGCCAGGGAGTAATCTGCAACAGCTCACCGGGATATGGCCCGGTTTCCCGGTGGGCCAATCCGCCCCTGTTAGAGCCTCAAATATCTATTTTATTTAGTTTTATGTAAAATGACAACAGTCAAGATGAAATTGGTAATTCTATCTGAACATACAAAAATGAACTCAACTTTTCTTTATTTGTTTATTTTTTTTTCTATTTAAAATTACCATAATCCTTTACAACATTAAAGGTTGCAAAAAGTAGAATAAAAGTAAAAGCTATGCCAGTCTATTTCAATTTCAGATGTTTAAGATGCAGAAAGGGAACAGATGTCACGCCTCCATGTCACCTAGGATGAAATAAAGTTCACTGCATTAATCTTGTTACACTGTTCTGCACTAAAAGTCATAAAATCTGATCACAGCTTGGTGCAAGCGAGTGGAATAATAGAGAAACCACTATCACAAATGTGTAGATGATTAATTCAATCTTTTCAATAAGGCAAACAGCTTGAAAGTGTTTGTTGTGGTGCCTGGAGCTGTTTTAATTAGCAAATTGTCATTCTTTGAGTTTTGTATTAAAGTCATAAAAACTCACAAATAAACGTGGTACAGTACAGTATGTAGGAGGATGCAGTTCCAGTATTAGTGTAAATTATATGATACCGTTTCTATGTTGTGATGTTGAAGTAAGTATTGAAAAATTATGAGTAGATGGTATTTGTAAATTCAATGAGAAAGTATCCGTGAGCATTACATGGTATCGATAAAGGTTTGTGATTTGAAAATGATTACCAAAATGTGCAATAACTTACAACCAATCATAGTCCATACATTTTTACTGACTATAAAAAAAATAAGCTTTAAATATTTTATTGGAAACACATTTGTGCAAACTGTACAATATACTTTCCTACTCTTCTGGAGCAGCCTAGCGTTTACTGAAAATCAGGTGGGAAGAGTGGTCAAGTCTCCACAGCATCTGCAACCCCCTGCAGCCATCCACAAAAGTGGGCGGTACTGGGGAGCTAATGACACATTTTGAGGTGAAACCAGTGTTGGAAGTCACACCCCCAGCTCTATAATGCTGGTAATCTCGTTATTGTAAAGTGGGTGCATGGCCATGATGATGCAAACCTGTGATGTCACCTGAATGGTTGACATCACATGCAATGGCATGCCCCCAACTGCCCCCTATATTGATCCATGCACCCGTAGCTATGCCCACTGCAACAACTTCCTCCAGCCAGGAAGTCAACAACTCTTCTGTACATAAGCATTATTATTTTTATTGAGGTTATTGAGATTTCAATGTATGCAGTGACTTTTTTTTATAAAGATTTGTAATGCATTTATATTCTTTTGTTTATGTCACAATTGCTTTGTAATATGTCTATTAAGCAGTGAATATCCAAACATGTATAGCTGTAACAGTCACTCCCAGAAACATTCTGATACAGAAGCAGTAGTTTCTTAGGAGTTCATATTACTGTATCTGTAGGAGCATTATTATTATTATTATTATTTTATTATTATATATTTGGTGATTCTATACTCCAATATAGGTCAATATAGTCAATCTCAACAGCAGATTTTGAAACAGCTCTGAAACGGGTAGGACCCTACTTTTAACCCGTTTTGAATTACTGGTATTCTAAAACCAAAAATACCCCTTTCACATTACAGCTAAAACACGGTATATTGCCAATTTTTAAGGGGTTTAAAACATTTCTAGCTGTAATGTGAAAGGTCCAGAGTGAATTTACTGGTTTTAGAATACCAGTCGGTCAAAACGGGTTAAAAGCAGGATCGATCCTACCCGCAGGGGTTGGCTGGCATCTTTCAGCCTAGGGGGCACACACAAGCAAGTGGCCCTGCTTTTTCTACCAGCGCATGAAATGGAAAAATAGATTCACAATGTTGGTTTGATTAATGTGGGTATGGAACGACAGTGTTTTTGTGGGAGTGGGGTGTGTGTGTGTGGGGGGGGGGGGGTGTTTTTGCAGGATTATGCTTAGAATGCTGCCGCTGTCACAAACTGGCAAGTGCAGCACAAAACACTGCATCCTTCTGTGCATGCGTCAGATAAACGTGTTGCAGGGGAGACTGGGAGGAGACCAATTGAATCCCTCTCAGTGCATATTGTAAAAAGAAGCCCTTTTACAGATGGCAATGCCCAACAAGTCCAAGTTCTTGAATGTATCACATTCCGGAGTTTGGTGCATGCAAGAAATATGGTAAAACCTCTGAAAATAGATACAGTCATAGTAAAAGTCTTATATGAAAGAATTTGTAGTGCAAGATGAAAAAGAACACACCGTTGTATAAGCCTCTAATTTAGGCAAAGCTGGGCTTGACCTCCACAGTAGCTCACCGCAATGGATTAGGCCAGTGGTTACCAAACTGTGTGCCACGGAGCATTTGCGGGGGTGCCCTGGGTTAGTGGGCCAGGATTAGTTCAAATTATTTATTGCCAATGCAATAGGCAAAGTGATTGCTTGTGGAGAAAATATGTGGACAAACAGAAATTAATCTTGTCCCTCACCACATAAATAAACCTATGGATAACATACCGTATATACTCGAGTATAAGTCGACCCGAATATAAGCCGAGGCACCTAATATCACAACAAAAAACTGGGAAAATTGACTCAAGTGGGACCCTCACTCAAGTATAAGCCGAGGGGTTTTTTTTCAGCATAAAAATTTTTCTGAAAAAGTAGGCTTATACTCGAGTATATATGGTATACTGTAAACACAATTTACTATATTATATATTTTTTTCTAAACTGCATATTGCTGGATGACCGCTGGTGGTGGGGGCATTTCTCCGCCACAGGTTTATCCGTGGTTTCTTCAGAAGGTGCTGCTGTTCCAATACGTAAATGAGCTCTTATTCATACACAGCACTCCCTAGTGCTATTTTCCTTTTTTAAAGTATGCAACACAGATCTATTTTTCACTCTCATGCACACACACACATAGGGGGTTATTCTGATTTAATCGGTCTCCTGCGCATTCTCACGGGAGACAGATTTATAGCATATGCGGGTGGGGGGGTGGGGGGTGGTGGCACACCCCATGGGAATGCCCAGCATTTCATGGGAGTTCCCATGAAAATGCCAGATGTTTCCATTGTAATAGCCCAGTGAAGCAGGTGCAGTGGGTGGGCAGCTGATGTCAGCGGATGTCAGTTGCCCATCCGCTTCCCGTACAGGGCGCTCGGAGATCCAAGACAACACAAAGATGTCAAATCTGCGAGAGCTGGCAAAATCATTCAATGGTCGCCGACCATTGAATGATTTGTACCCTGCACCAAGGCTGCGAATGGATGTTTATACAAATCGTCCATTTGTAGCCTGCAGGGGATCGCGGCGCGAAAAGGGGGGATGTACAGCCGTGTGCGTGGTATCTGGGGGACTCACAAGGCTGTTAAATTTGCCTTGTGAGTCAAACAGAATAAGGTTCATAATACACACACACACACACACACACTAAACAAGGAAACAGCACCCCCACACACACACACACACACACACACACACTCATACACACTAAACAAGGAAACAACAGCACCCCCCCCCACACACACACACACTCATACACACACACTAAACAAGGAAACAACAGCACACCCCCCCCACACACACACACACTCATACACACACAGCAAGGAACAATGACCATGTATTTTTTCACACACACTTTTAATGAAGAAAACAACAGACCATACCCACATATTTACAGTATGCAAGTTACACATAGATTTTTACACAGACATTAGTCCACTCCACCCCACCTCCAGTACTGACACATGTTTATAACATAACCATTATGGGATATCCCCACTCATGTCTCCTCTTATCATCAAAGCACTCACCCAGGCCAGCCCAGCAGCTCCTGTAATGGGTGGAGAAGGGAGCAGCAGGTTCAAAGCTGCCCGGGATGAGAGAAGTGAAGAAGGTCATGACACAGGAGGGGAGAACCCAGCCTGCATGGGAGCTCAGCTCATTGGTGGCTATTCCCTGGGAAAGGGCTGGCTGGCCACAACAATAATCCTGGACTGCAGCTGCTGTGTAGGCTCCTGGAGTCTTGGCTGTGAGTGCGCTGTGACTCTGACCCGACTGCTCCAGCCCTAAGAAGCTGTCAGAGCAGTCAGGAGCACATGCTGCAATACCTCCTTGCCACAGCTATGTGTAAGCACAGCACAGCCCCAAACAGTTACATTGCACTGGCCTGGGGGGCAGCTGGCACCCTGCCCCCCTGTCCAGCCCGCCACTGCCTACCCGTTTCAGAGCCATTTCAGTGTTCAACTTAAAGAAAAATTTGAGGTTTTCAATACAGATTTCCATAAATATTTACAATAATATCAGAAGGAGAAATAAACACATTAAACTTATTTAATGTATTTTATGTGCCCATATCTAATCTGAGTCCATTTTTATACTGTATGAGTACACCACAGCCATAGAAGGTGGCTTAAAATTGAACATCACAACGGTATTCCCATATAGAACTCATTATACTGTAAGTAATAAGGTATTTTACCACTTTTACCTCGAGGAAATTAGCTCCAACGCACTAAAGAGTGCTCTTACATTGTGAAGACAAATCCCCTGATGAAGTCTTGCTTGAGACAAAACTTGTTGGGTTGTTCTGTGCATCCACCATAAATTCACACATGTACAAGCATTCAAGTGAAAAAAGACCATATTGTATTGTGGAGCATTTCAACAGTAATTTTATCTGAAAAGAGACTTTTTCTATCCAGCAGGGAATTTTGTAGGTCAGGCAATCCTTTTTTAGCTATCTGAAACTTAAGCGCCAATCAGGGGCTTTGTGTTATATATATATATATATATATATATATATATATATATATATATATATATATAGATCCAGGGGGGACCGGCACTCGGTTCCACACAATAGCAGTTGCTATGGTGCCTTCCCATACAAAGTAATAGTAATAGAATGTGCATGAGACTACATGCTTCATCTTGAATGTTGTTTCCGCCGAAGGTACTGTGAAGGTGGAACCCGTATTCATGTACTGGTAGGTCGTACATTGGATGCACTTGTAGCAGCCTGGAGGTTTCTGTAACATGGAGTTTCCTGCTTCCCTGGGCTGAGTCCATTTAGAGAAACCCGTGATATCTGTATGCACGATGATATCTTTAATGTTTTTGCCCCGAGTGAAACATGTCATAGGTCTTCTGTTCTTGAAGCACGGGAGTCCCTTGTCTGTGCTGACAATTGGCCAAAGAGCCCTAGTGGTCCAGTTATTCCAAGATCACAGGATCTAATATGTATATCACCTCTGTTATCATTACAGCGCACCATGACAGCCACTACTGTTAACTACATATGTCACTGTCTCACGCATATTGTTTGTTTCCAGGTTGCCTAGGGAACCCACGCTGAAGGCTCATGGCGGACGGACCGGAAGTGTAACACATGCCGCTTCCGACTGCACGCCGGGCGCAGATGCTGGTGACGGGCTCGCACTCACACCTCTCCTACCTGATATAAGGTAAGGTCTCTATGTCTCTGGTTGACACTCTGGACCTTGAAAACGGGAAGTATCCCCGAAACGTTGGACTACCTTGCACATTTTTTTGATGTTTGCATAAAAAAAGTTTTTACCACAGCCTACGAGTGCCGCCTTTCTACCTACTTTCTATATATATATATACATACACCCCTGTTGGTAGCCGACCGCTGGTGGGGGATGGCGGTAGAATCACCATCCCCTGCAAGGATGAGCCTGGCTACATATGTATATATATATATATATATATATATATATATATATATATATATATATATATATATATAGTGCAAAGGGGAGTAGCACACCTTGTAAGATAGGATACTGGGCTCCGGTGCCCGTACTAAGAGACCTGGTGAAGTCTCCCTGTGTATAGATGCAAGTCGGTGGCACCCGGAGGAAATAAGGACAATACACTGCAGTTCAGTGATCAAATGTTTTCGATGTATTAATTTCACATCGTCATCAGGATTGATGACGATGTGAAATTAATACATCGAAAACATTTGATCACTAAACTGCAGTGTATTGTCCTTATTGCCTCCAGGTGCCGCCGACTTGCATCTATATATATATATATATATATATATATATATATATAAGCGGTGAACCAAGGCACTCCGGATCTATTTGGTACTTGCCCGGTGCCTTCCTCGAGCAGTCCCACCAAGGTGGGCGGCAATGTATACTGGATAGAGACGGCGGCACTCTGGACTTGTGTAAAAGAATTAACGCAGAGACATTCTCAGTTCAACGTTTCAACGCCACACAGCGTTTTTATCAAGAACAGCAAGAAACAAACATAGTGCTCAACTCACCATTTATCAGGACCCAGTAATGTGCTGCAGGCGCCTCCACTGCCTCCTGGCTTCCTGGAGAGATCCCGAGTCGCCCGGAACTGATGTCATCTTGCTGCCTTCGTTTCCCGGCAACCTGTGTAAATACATAACGATCATATGTCATCTGGCAGCACTTCCTCTGCCTATATATATATATATATATATATATATATATATCCAATTGCATAGATGCGGCACTCCAACTTTGTGCAGGTAGATTGGGGGGTGCCCGCCGTAGTACACCTGTCTCTCACAACAGGTGCGTATGTGCAGAGACTTGGGGAGGGGCGGCACTCACTTGTTAGAAAATAAAAAGTCAGCAGCGAACGAATGCACCTTCAATGCACCTTGATAAAAAACCAACGGAGGTTTGAAACGTTGGGAAAACCCTGGTCTGCTGACTTTTTATTTTCTAACAAGTGAGTGCCGCCCCTCCCCAAGTCTCTCTCTCTCTATATATATATATATATATATATATATATATATATATATATATATATATATATATATATATATATATATATATATATAGATAGATAGGTATGGAATCCGCGTCACTCCAAGGGACTTTATAAAGAATTTATTGAATGAATGTCAGAAAGATACCATGGCGTCTAGACGACATGGTATCTTTCTGACATTCATTCAATAAATTCTTTATAAAGTCCCTTGGAGTGACGCGGATTCCATACCTATCTATCCATACCTTCACCGAAGGCACCCAGGGCACAGTTCACGGAGTGAAGAGTGCCGGTTCTATACCCTCTGTATATATATATCTATATATCTATATCTATATATATCTATATATATATATATATATATGTAGCAGACCAGGGGCTTATGGTAGGGCCCTTGGTAATGAGGCGGCACTCCACGGGTTTAGGTAGAAGTCAAAGGTATTTAATGAAGTAAGTGGCAATACATAGTCGTCAACGTTTCAAGGCCGTGTCGGCCTTTTCATCAGGACGTGCAGTATTGTGCATAAAGTGCCAGTGCGAAAATAGAAGAAGAATTACTGTGCTTTCTTACCTATAAGTAGCCTCCGTGTAACAAGTGATTCTCCCTGCCGTGGCGTTCCCAGGTTCTGCTTCCGGGAACCCGGTGTCCGCCCACTGTGACGTGCGGCCGTCACTAGGTAACCCTGGACGCTCGGCTCTCTGGTTGTCCCTGGCGACGGGGGAATGTGTATTAATAAGACCAACCATGCAATCTGTTGGATATCTGTGCAAAAAAATGGGTGTTAAAAATCTATAAAAACTACAAAAAAGAGGCTCATATTTAAAAGGGTGAGTGTAATAAATGAGTTAATAAAAATGAGTTAATAAAAACATGGAAAGTCAGTACCATATTTATAGAAAAAATCTAGCGATTTAAAAAATCTAGCAATTTGAAAAAGGATGGCACTGTATGGACTTTAGGGCACCTCTTGATAAATAGCATAAAGTATAAATACATTTCATAAATATATTTCAAGGTCATCGCTATCCACCGGAATTTCCTAAAGCAAGATGTCAAATACGTGCATATAAAAATATATCAATATAGCTTGGAATATTTCAAACATTTTGAACAAGTGTTTCAGATAAATGCATTCCACGCCATCATTTCGTTCATCCCTCCCGGCGTTAGTGTGTTTAATTTAAAAATCCATTCTGCCTCACGTTGGGATAGCAGTTTTTGACGGTCGCCACCTCGGCTGAGGGGGGGGATGTGATCAATAATTTTGCATCTGAGGCTCGCTAGTGTGTGGCCATGTTCTTTAAAATGTCGTGCGACCGGTTGGTCGGCACTTTTGCCCTGTAGGGTGGCCGTTATGGCGGAGCGGTGTAAAGCCATACGTTCTCTAAGGCTTCTTATGGTTTGACCCACATAATATTTGCCGCACGGGCAAATTATTATATAGATAATGTATGGTAATTTACAATGCAGCACATGTTTGATTTTATATGTTTTGCCCGAATGGGGATGTTTAAAGTCATGTCCTGCTTCCATGTAGCTGCACGTTATGCACGAAGGGCATTTGTAGCAGCCTGGTTTTTTCTTCTGTACATTAAATAAAGTGGGAGAAGGTTCCTTTTCAATATTGGTTTTAACCAGTAGATCTCTTAAGTTCCTGCCCCTTTTGTAACTAGGCATTATTTTTTGTGTTTTTAGGTCAGCCAAGTTGTAGCTTCGTGATGCAAATTTCTTTACCATCATATCCAAATTGGATTCCAGTAGCGAGCTGTCGCTCGTAATTCTGGCTGCCCTTATCATTTGGGATTTGGGCAGTCCTTTTTTTAAGGAAGGTGGATGATTGCTGCTATATTGTAGCAGGGTGTTTCTATCTGTCTCTTTCTGGAAGATGGTAGTGTGGATTTCGTTGTTATTTATGTTTATTTATGATGTTGTTGATAGTATTTTCCAGATGTTCTCGCTCGCCAGACCATAGTAGCAGGAGGTCATCTATATAGCGCGTGTACATCGTTATATGTTGACTGATGGATTTATCGGTGAAAAAGAAATCGTTCTCCTGCTCAAACATAAAAACGTTGGCCAATGCTGGTGATACATTTGATCCCATTGAACAGCCTGTCAGCTGTAAAAAGAAAGTTCCATTGTGTAAAAAATAGTTCTTAGTGAGGGTCAGTTCCAGTAATTCTAGATATAACGGTATATCTAGTGCAGTAAATTTGATCTTATATAGAAATCTTCTCATTGCTGAAAGAGCCTGTGCATGGGGAATCACCGTGTACAGGTTCTTAACGTCCATGGTGCACAAGAAAGTTTTCTGTTCTAAATTGTTGACTTTTGCTAGTTTCAACAGAAGTTGTGTAGTATCTTTCAAAAAAGATTTTTTGCCCCATGATATATGGCTGGATTAGATTATCTAGAAATTGAGAAATGGGTTGGAATAAAGAACCCCGGGCAGATATGATAGGTCTGCCCGGGAGATTTTGTGAATCTTTGTGAATTTTAGGTAATGAATATATTACTGGAATGACTGGAAACTTCTGAGTGAGGGTCTGTAATACTTTTTTACTGAACAGCCCCTGAGTATGGGCTTGCGTCAGAACCAGGTCTAATTCTTTTTTGAATGAATTGGTCGGGTCCCCTGATAGTTTTTTGTATGTCCCAGGGTCCGCTAATAAAGTGTCCAGATCTGAAATGTATTTTGTAGTGTCTTGTACTACTATACCCCCACCTTTGTCGGCGGGGCGTATGATGATGTCTTTGCGTTGTGCAAGGTTTTTCAAGGCTATCGTTTCATTCTTATTCAAATTGGACCATTTTTTGGGGGTGGTTCTGTCAAATTTTTTTACTGATTCATCCACTATACGTGCAAAAGTTTTAATGGATGGGTTATGGGATTGAGGATCGAAGGTGGAATGTGCATGCTTAAGTAGGAAATTCTCATGTGGGTCTGGAGGAGGCTTGGTGGCATGTTGGAAAAATTCTTTCACTCTGAGGGATCTACTAAATTTGTGTAGGTCTATGTTCCATTGGAATTCATGATGTTGGTTAGAGGGAACAAATGACAATCCTTTGTTGAGGATTTTTTCTTCATCGGTGGTAAGTGGTTTGGAAGATAAATTGAAAATCAGGTTCTCTTTCTGTTTGTCGGTGGTTTTGAGGATCCTTTGCGATTGCCCGACCCTTCTGGTGTATCTGAGGCTTTGCCTCCGGTTTTGGCCCGGGTTAGTCGACCTAAAGGGACAGTGGGATTGCTGGTAGTGTTTTCATCTGAATCATCGACAGCTAAATCGCTATCGCTGGTATATCTATTATTTTCCCTTTGTCTCCGGTCCCTCCAGGTGGGTCTGGCTTTGTATTTATTGCGGGATGGTTCGGATCCGGTAAGCCACCTATAGACCCTTCCATCGTCATAGTCGGTTTTGACTATGTCCCATTTTTTCTTTTTAAATTTCTCTAAATCCTGTTTATACTGGAGGATCTGTGCTTCCAATTTTTCCCAGGTAGGGAGGTGTTTTTTATCATGGAGTAGTGTTTTGTTCTCCTCACGGGTCTGTGCAATTTTAGCTTTCGTAGATTGCAGTGTGTGTCCAGATTCTTCAATCACCAGGACCATGAGGTCCTGGCTACATTTGTTTAAAATAGATATCCACTTTAGGCAGAATTGTGGATTATTTCTGCCTATTGTCGGGATGTTGTTAATACGAAATCCTCTAGGGATCTTTCTTGCTCTATAGTAATCTGACAACGTTGAGCCATGGAGTTGGAAGTCAGTCTCCTTTTTGAGTAATTTGTAAAGAATATTGTAGATGTCATCCGCCGACTGTGTCGATTGCAGGGGACTGTGATCCTCTTTAAAAAGAACAGATTCCACATGTTCAGGTGTAAAGGTAAAAGTTTCTTTGAGGTGTTGTTGGATTCCCACAAAGGTGATTCCATCCTGGTGCAGATTTTCCATGGTAATAAAGTGTCGAAGGGTGCTGAAAGTGCTTGGCTGAACGCCAGTGATAGAAAAGTGCAAGAAAGTTCGCAAACTCCTGATATATCCGTAGCAGCAGCTGAGAGAGAGAGTCTGAGATTGGAGAATTGTAGACAAGGGTACAGACGTACGAATCCGTCAATTCAATTCCGGTGCCTTATTAAATACCTTTGACTTCTACCTAAACCCGTGGAGTGCCGCCTCATTACCAAGGGCCCTACCATAAGCCCCTGGTCTGCTACCTGTACCCCCCTGTGGAGGAAGGCACCACGGTATTTGATACCTTCGTCCGGAGTGCCGAAGTCTCTCGCTGCTATATATATATATATTCCAGAGTTAGTATTAAACAGTTGTTTTCACCATCCATGTTAAGTCCTTGGAGTGTCGTGTTGTGAGATCCCCTGACTAAGGGGGTTGTTCTCACTCTGGAAGTCTGCATTATTTCAACAAAGGCACCCAGGCAGCTGATCTATATTGAGGAGTGCCGGTTCTATATTTATATGTATGTGTGTATATATATATATATATATATATATATATAGTCCAATATCTGCCGGCACTCTGTGTGAATAAACAACAACTTGCCCCCGGTGCCTGTAAGTGGTATACAGCAATCCAAATCCTCACGGACAAAGGCACTCAGGAGACGGTTTCATGCAAGTAAAAGGTTGTATTGAATGGGGACGTTTCGGGGTATGAGCCCCTTCCTCAGCCCACTCCTACAGAGATATATATATAGAGAGAGAGAGAAAGTCTTTTGCGATTCGGCACTCACGCTTTGCAGAGATTCTTATTGCCAGGTGCCTTCAGTTTCAAATGTGTAGATATGGAAAGAATTACAGCGGCACTCATGGGCTAGTGAAAAAGAATTGCTTATTTTATTGTAGTATTTCTACGTTTCAGTCTGTCTCCAAACCGTCATCAGGAATACAGCTTAAAGGAGCAGGTCATGTATTTATAGCAAACAGGCAAACAGTGAAAGCACACGTGAAAAACTCCCGCCCACTGCAGGCTGGTGATGTCATCAGTAATTGACAGTCTATATTTTATTATTATTATAAATTTTTTATTAACCCCTTCAGTGGTATGCCAGAAAATTTTCCGGGATGAGCTGTGCTGCTGGCACTAGCTACCTCGGAAAATTTCCGTGCATGCCACCGATCCCTAGGTGTGTGTCAATGGTGCATTCAGTGGTTTACCATCTGGCAGCACTACCTGAATGGCCACTCCACCGAGCCAATCACATTCATGAAGTGTAAACAGTCAATCAGCTCAGCATCTCCTGCTAAGCATCATTCCTATGCTATTGTATGCAACCGAGCTGCATTGAACTCTAAAACACTTGACACAAACTGGCACACTTAATTGTTGTGGTTAAAAGACACATGCTCATATATGCTGTATGTTTTACAGTGCAAGTCTCATTTTTATTAGACAATGGAACTTGTGCCATGCACATTGATCAGAAAATGCCCAGTGTAAATTTCCAGAGGGCATTTACACAATTCTTGATATGCCTTGACAGGCCCGCAGGATTGCTCTGCAAAATTATCACTCACAGAAACCAGAGATGTCAGCACAGAAAAATAAATAATTTTGCATTGAGCTGATTGTAAGTCTCCAATACACAACCTATACATTACATTTGGCAAACTGAAAACTACAGTGAAAAGAGAGTTTGGACATGCAACACAATAAGGAAAAAAATAAGAATAAACATAGCAATCAGTGACATCACTATGGGGGTTATTCCGATTCACTCGGAAAGGCACAATCACTCTCTAATGGACAAAACCATATGCACTGCAGGGGGGCTGATGTAACATGTGCAGAGAGAGTTAAATGTTGGTGTTTTATTGTTTCTGTGCAGGGTAAAAACTGGCTGCTTTATTTTTACACGGCAATAAAGATATCAGTTTGAAGTACAAACCCCACTGAAATCTAACTCTCTCTACAAATGTTATATCAGCCCCAGCTGCAGTCCATATGGTTTTGTCCATTAGAGAGTGATTATGCCTTTCCGAGTGAACCAGAATAACCCCCTATATCCGGCATATGTTTGCTACTTGTCTACATGGCTATTTTGGCATAGTGGTATCTCAATTGACTGCCATGCCTGTCAGTTTGGGTTTGATTTATGGAAAGGACAGATGTGAGTACAATTTGGAATGCTGAATATAGCGTATGTTTTACATAGCAAGTCTCATTTTATTATGTGCACATAATTCACCAATCACCTAGCGTTAATTTTCATAGGCGGTCACAAAATTCTTGACATGCCTTTACAAATGAATGCTGGGCCCCAGGATCGCTCTACAAAGTGATCACTCACAGTAACTAAAAAAGAACACAGAAAAAAAGGTCAGCTTGCAATGAGATTGTGATGCGATCAATTAACATTATTTCACTGATGTTAAAAACATATCATTTACAATGATTTAAACATCAGGGAAATAATGTAAATTGATTGCTATGCTAAAATATAGCAGTAAGAAAGAAACATGTATGCACAGGATGAGTAAAAACCTTTTAATTCAACAAAACAAATTTAAAATGTGCAAATGACATGCATATGCTCAGAGATACATTCCAGCATGTCATGCCAATTATGCGCTTCCGCCTTAGACCCGATGATGCACTATTATTAAAACTGGACTTTGCATGGACTATTGCACTGAAAGTGGATTTCTGATTTCACTTCCAATACATATTAGCATTGATTGCATATACTATTCTTATATCTGTTTTCAGGGGCAAACGCAGGATTTTCAGAAGGGGGTTTCCAGAGGGGCAGAGCAAAGCACAGAGTTGGACACTTAGGTGACCCAGTATATGCCGGGTCAGTTAAAATATTATAGATAGACCAAAAGTATATAAATAATAATAATAATTACATACAGTGTATATATATATATATATATATATATATATATATATATATATATACACACACACACACATATACATACATATATATACATACAGGGGTGTCAACACCAGTGTAGACCCCTGGGAATAGCAATGTATTGGGGCATCTACCGATCCTCCAGCGGTAGGGGTGGGGGAAGCTTTGATGTCCCGCGGGTGGTAGGGGGTATTATATCAACCACTCAGCATGTAGAGCCTGGATCAGTAATTTCCACTAATTACCCCTTTTACTGCACAGATGGTGGGAGATGGGGTGGGAGTAGGGGGAATTGGGCTGAATGAAGGGGCCCTGATACATAACTTCCAGGGTGGTAGAGGATGTTTACTATGCAGAGGAGGGGTGTATAGTGGAGTGGGCTCATTATTCATAATTTTCTGGTGGGAGGACAGCTTGCTTGACTGCAGATATCTCCAGTTCCCAGAAATAGATTTCTTAGATTTTAATGGAATTAAAAACTAGATAATCTACCAAATGGTACTGGGGACTATGGGATCAGAGTTCAGAAGGCAGAGCAATCTGCCAACGAGTATATAAAACTACATACCAGGTGTGTGGACCTGGAGCAGTAACCAGCTGCTGGAAGGCTGATATCTCTGGTTCTGGGCACAATAGAGACAAGCTACTAGTGTCCCTCAAAGGGGGAGAGTCCTAGCTTTTGGAATATATCCTCAGAAAAACTCTAAGTCTGACAGAACCTGAAATATCTGACTAGGAAGAGCAATTAACAGGATTGGATGGGGACCACTGCTTTGAAGTCAGATATCTCCGGTTCCCAAGTGCCGATTTTTAAAATTCTTGTACCCATGGAAAGAGGGAACCCTCAGCTTTCCGGCTAATGCCCTTAGACTCCTGGGGGGGTTTCTGGGTACTCAGAAACCCCCCCTGCATGCGCTACTGGTTTTATATTTGCTTAATAAATGTCTACATCCTTAAACTGATCTATTATGTTATGGAAGCATTCTTTGCCAGTATATAATAATTTTGTGAGTGGGGATGATATATGACAGTTGACTAGGACATTGTACTCCTGAGACTTTGTTATATGCTAAAATTCCTACACTATTGAAGCATGCCGAATATACAATGAGCATGAGCATGGGTAGTGGTTAAGTACAATAGCCTACCACAAGAGGTGGTAAAGTCATATACAGTAGAACAATTTAAACATGCTTTGGATAGGCATATTGATGTCCTTACAAAGACATAAGGCTAAAATATGGTTTGAGGTAACATGTTAAAAAAAGGGTCAGACTAGATGGGCCAAGTGGTTCTCATCTGTCGTTAAATAATATGAAATATTATTACTAAGAATACTACACTATTAGGTTCTTGTCTTATCTTAGTATGACCCAGACTACTACACCAATTCTTCCAATGGGCGATTGAATCACTGAGCAGCCACCCACTAAGAAGGTCTGGGGAGTGTGGAGGACATCTCACTGATACAATATTGTATAGATGATTTCTGCCAACCACTTGCACTCGATTTGTACTACCATTATTTTGACCTTATTTATGTTTTGACTCTGTTATATTTGTATTCACTATCTGTTCTGAGTGTAAAGGGATTGTGCCACAAGACACACACATACACCATACCCTCCAACATGACCCATTCCATTAGGTACAAAATGCTCTGTTCCTGGACTTCCCTGCCAGCGGCAGTTACAGATGGGAGCCTGCAGCACAGTCCAATATTCAAAAAAGGGAGCCACACCAGCTGCCATCCCAAACATCACTGAGAGTTGATGTGTCCCCCCCTCTTTGAATATTGGACAGTGCTGTAGGCTCACATCTGTAACTGTCACTGGCAGGGAAGTCCAGGAACAGAGCATTTTGTACCTAATGGGATGGGTCATGTTGGAGGGTATGCATACACCTATACTGTATATTGGGTTTTAATGTCTACAATTGTAGGAATATTGTATTTATTTATATGGGAACCCATTTTGATGGTGCATTAACTTAATACCCCAGTAAGTAATCTAATAATATTATTATGAATTAAGAGTTAATATTTATATTATTATGGTCATGGGTGATGCCATAGTATCCCCTTATCTCCTAATTTACTTCCTTTTTTCCCTGTGATGTGTAAACAGTATTGCTTAATGCAGTAGTTTGTGCTAATTGTAAACATCATTATCTAAACATCGTATGATCCACATTATGTTTTAGTACAATACATTTTTATATATGTACCTGCTTGTTCTGTTATGTTGGAGTTTACTAATAGAATATCCTGAGGTATTGTATGTTCTTTTAGACTTGTCTTGAGTCACTGTCAGGGGAAGGTCAAGAGAGGAGGAGGACCATGTGCAGCCTCCCCCGGGGGGCATCTTTTCTGCCTGATACAGTGTTCGGACCAACCAGCGCAATAGAATCTGAGCACTAGAGCACTCACACTCTCCAGATCTCCCAAACAATGATGCTGTGGCCATTTTTCCAGCGATTCTGGCATCGCTGTTGCCTTCATAGCGGGACTCTGGAGGGTAAGTATTAAAAAATGGGTGCAGTGTGGACACCATGCACATTGCACCCATTATGAATATGCCACTGGTCACTGCGTGCCAGATAGGGGAGCATACTGGTTTCCTAGGCAACCTGCAGTGACCAGAATTACATCACTATAGGAGGAGATGGAGCGAAAGTGTTCTGCTCCAGCCCCAGATCTCAAAGCAAGGTGGTTGGTCTGTCCTCTATTTACATCTACTTTATAAGGTAATCTTGTATTGAATGTCACTGTTTACCTTGACAAACTGTGGACTGTGCCCCAAAATATTTGTCACCAATTATATAACACAGTTAAGTATGTACATCTTTAAGTGCACCTGCTTGATTGAATTAAAAGATATATTTTCACTTTTTTTAAATTTACCAATAGAATAAAAGTTCTTCAGCCACTAATTATTATTATTCTATATTTATATGGTGCAACAATGGATCTGCAGCACCCAATTACAGAGTACATAAACGAGTAAGCAAAACAGGAAACAGTGACATACAGTTGAATACAATAGAGGACAAGTACAGGGTACATAATAATAATAATAATAATAATAATAATAATAATAATAATAATAATAATAATAATAATAATATAATAGCTGCATCGGCAGAAAACACTGGAATAAGTATCAAGATGACAGAAAACCATAGGATTTGGTTCCATCTAAGATGGTTTACGTTACAGAAGAAAAAGCACATGAGGGAAGAGGGCCCTGCTTGTGAGAGCTTACATTCTACAAGGAAGACTGTTTGTCTATTAGTAGAAGAAGCAGAGTATGCACAGTTTTAAGTCATTAAAATCAAATAACAGTTTAATAAGCCATTAGGCTAAACATACAATAAAAAATAAATTAAAATAAAGTTCAGATATGCAATTATGGCAGGGTGTTAGATTTTTTAGCTCTGTCCTTACTGTCCGTTCCTATAAATACCTGGAAAGATATGGACCACTGCTATATATATATATCAGAGTGAGTATAGTTACCGTCCACCTTGCTGGATTTATTGGGTAATGGATCCTGATGGAATGAGAAATTTCCCTTTGTCAACCAATGTCGCTTGTATATCCAATATCAATGTGGAAAGCACCACTGGTGTTGGTAAATGTAAACAGTTATCCAGGTCCGCCCAGGCTGGTTCGGGCAGATTGAAGGAGCCTGGGTATTGCTGAAGTTATTAGTCCACTTATAGTAGAGAGTAGGTTCCACCAAACACGTTTCGCTGTAAAGCTTTTTCAAGGGTTGCATGGATCATGGTAGCATGTTTGTCTATTAGTTACAATTCTTGGGCTCATCACATTATAAAAAAGAATGCTGGAAAAGGAACATACATCAAATTTAAAGATTATTCATTTTTCAATGACTGCAACCATTGTAACCTAAAGCAACATTTTCAATCACTGCATTTTTCCAGCATTCCATTAGGATAAAAATACATGATAGTTCTTCATGATCCTGCTAAGTTATCATTCAGTGTCTAATTCTGTAAATTCTAATTGATCTGTTGTTATATTTTTGGAATCTCAGCTTCATAGGTAGAGTAACTGTGAATTAGGCTCATACAGTAGCTAATTATATCAGACTTTCCACCAAATAATTACTTTTCAAAGACAGTGATATTTATTTGTGCTATAAACAAACACTTTACTTCATTTAAGAGAAAAAGACTATAAATACAAAATGTTTCTTGCCTTTACAAAAAATAAGTATTTAATGCCCAAGTAACTATAAACACATGACTTCATTTTAAATATAGAGTTTTAAATAATTCTACAGTATGTTTTTTTTTTTTTAATAGACTTTTTATTAGTTTTTTGAGCAAAATATAACAAAATATACATTAATATATTTGTGTTCACTCTCAAACAATAGTTACACAATAAGATACAATTTGGATATGTATTTTTATGTCAATATCTCAATTGCTTCTAAGCGTATATTTAGGAAATTATGTGGACCCTTTGCTTATCAAACATTTAAGGTACTTCTAAAATTCCTATCTATGAGCTGTTGTATTTCTTTATGTAGCTTTCCCTAGAAGTTAGAAAAAACTTACAGCTCCTTATTTTTAACTAAGCTCGTATATCTTAGCCAACATTTATCTAGTTGCTAACAAATTACTAACAAATATATTTATTTATTCTAACAAATTATATAAAGACATAGACAGAAAGGGGGGGGGAAAGGAAGGGGAGGGGAAAAGGGGTGCAGTGTTCTTTTATTCAGATATCTTTTATGCTGCGTGACGTAGAATTTAACTATCACATATCAGGTATGTTTGTTTCAGTCATGTCAACGTGCCCTCTCTTTTTCGTTTAGATCCCCTTCAACGTGAGAGATCGTCTGCTTTTGGAGTCTATATGGTCAGTTTCCAGCTCCCTTATTTAAGCTTCTGTTAAAGGACCAGTTAAGAGGGTATATGATGGGTTCTATTCCCTGCAAGACCTTCCAATATCAGCGGATTAACTCTGCTCCAAGAAGAGGTTTCGAAATAATTTAAAATAATATGTCTGGACTCTTGGGCTAATGATAGAATATAGTTATGCCATTTTGTTTGGAATTTATGAATAGAACTGTTTTCTTGTAAAATAATGGATTTTAGATCAAAATACAAATATTGAAGTAATAAAGATTTCAACTCTTGAATACAGGGTGCCTTCTTTTTTATCCAATATTTTAAAATTAATTTCTTCGCTAGGGTAAAGATTAGAACAAGTATAGGGATATTCTGTGAGCTAGTGGGATTTTCATTATCTGATTGAAACTTCAATAGTAGGCAGACTTCAGATGACACTTTTAACGAGGTTTGTAGCATAGAATTGGTGTAACCTACTGTTTTGTTCCAGAATCTACGTACTTTCGAGCACTCCAAAAAACAGTGTATAAATTTAGCATTGCTCATTGAGCATTTGTAACAGTGCCCTGGGTCGTCCACTACCATGTATTTCCTTTGGGCTGGAGATATGTAGGATTTGTGTATAAATTTTAAATGTGTTTCCTGAAGATATGCCGAAGTCAGATATTTAGTTAGTGAACAATAATTTTCCGTAAGTTTTTCCGGATATTCAATTGTGGAAGCGATATCAGGTTGCCATTTATTTGTCAGGTTTCTAATTTGGTTTTCAAAGGGGAAGTTGGCTTCTATTAGATGGGGATATAATAGGCTTAACTTGTATTTCCCTATCGTCCTGTACTGTAAGATGTGAAGAATTGGGTGGGGAGGAGAGTTATTATTTATTGTTAGGTTTAAAGTTTGTGCGTAATGTCTTACTTGGAGGTATAGATAGAATTGTGAGTTCGGTAGCGCATACATTTGTGCTAAAGTGTTGAACGGCATAATCCCGCCACCTGGGTCGAAGACCTTGGTCACGAGAGACAAGCCACTTTGTTTCCATTTCAAAATTGTAGCGTTTGAAAGGGAAGGGGGAAAGCTAGGGTTACCCCAGAGTGGAATATAAGGAGAGATACGAGGATCTCGTTTAAGTTTTTTATTTAGGTAGATCCAGTTTAGGTAAGTGTCTTTAAACATGATGTTATTTAATATTGCTTTTGGGATATCTGCATGCTTCTGGTGTAGTAAAGCTGCTGGTGAGAATGGGTAAAAATTTGCACAATCCAACTCGTTATCGGTATAGACAGAGTGTTCCAACAACCAGTCACCTGCATATCTAAATAAGACCGAGGCCGTGTATGATCTAAAGTCCGGAATTCGTAGCCCTCCCTGCGCCTTAGATAATGTTAGCCTCTTCAAAGCGATCCTTGCCCTTTTACCTTTCCATAGGAATTTCGAGAATGATGAGTTTATCATTTGTATGTCTACCTGTTTCAAGGCCAAAGGGAGGAGTTGAATAAAATAGAAAATTTTGGGGAATACAATAGACTTGATTACCGCTGCTCTGCCTAGCAGTGAGAGAGGTAATTGGTTCCACGTTTCTAAGAGCGTTAGGGTTTTAGTAATAATTTGTGAATAATTTGCTTTATATAGGTTTTCTGTTTTGTTTGTAATATTTACCCCTAGATATTTTATCTGTGTTAGGGCTACTTTAAATTTGTTAAAGATGGGGTCGTTGGACAGATCTGCAGTATAGTTCCCTATAATAAGTAGTTCAGTCTTGTCCACATTAATTTTGTACCCCGAAATTTGGCTAAATTCTTGGATCAAAGATAGGATAGCAGGTATTGATGATTGGGGTTTCGTGATATACAGGATCATATCGTCAGCAAAGAGTGACAGTTTTAGTTCTAATCTATTAATAAAAATACCTGTAAACTCTTTAGCTTGACGTAAAAGAAGTGCTAGTGGCTCTATGGCCATAGCGAACAAAAGGGGGGAGAGAGGACAGCCCTGCCTGGTTCCTTTAAGCAAATGAAAATAATCTGATACCTGCCCATTGCTTACTATTTGAGAGACCGGTTCATAGTAAAGTAATTTGATATAACTAATAAATTCCGCGGGTAGACCAAAAAGTTCCATTGTTTTGTGTAGATGGGGCCATAGAACAAGGTCAAAGGCCTTTTCTGCATCGATAGACATTATAATGCCTGGTGGGAGGGAGTCCTTCTTATTTTGCATTTTCTGTATAACTGTTATTGCTTTGCGGACATTTACAACAGAATGCCTTCCCATTATAAACCCCGACTGGTCAGGATGTATTATTAGAGGCATTAAGGGTTTTAGTCTATCTGTTAAAATCTTAGCTAATATCTTATAATCAGAATTCAACAAAGAGATCGGTCTATACGATCCTGGATTGGTCAAGTCTCTTCCTGGTTTCGGAAGGGTTTTGATGAATGCTGCATTAAAAAGGGAGGGTAGGGATTTAGTTTGTAATATATGATTGAGGGCCTTAGTCAGGGGTTGAAGTATTTGATTTTCCATTAATTTATAAAAACTATTTCCGAATCCGTCAGGGCACGGTGCTTTCCCCTTTTTTAAATTCTTAATCACCCGTGCGACTTCCTCCGTTGTTATGGGTTCTAAAAGTGGAGTAGTTTTGTCCGTAGGAAGTTTTGGGAACGTGATTTTAGAGTATAGTAAGTTAGAAACGTTTTCCTGGGCTTCCTCAGTTGTATTGGGGGTGGGCGCATAGGAATATAGGTTTGAATAAAAGTCCTTTAGGACTTGAACTATTTGTGCGTTAGATGTAGTCATTGTCCCGTCTGCTAATCTGAGGGGACTAACTATAGCCGGGCTTCTAGTTCCATTAAGCATATTTGTTAATAGCTTGCCCGTCTTGTTTCCGAAGCTATGGTAGCGATAGTTAATACTATACAAGTATTTATTGCCTCTATTGTGTAGGTATTCATTCAGATGCGTATTAGCTGTTCTATAAGCTTGGTGGTTTGTAGTATTGGGGTTTTGTTGATAACTTATATATGCTTGCGTCAATTTCTGTTGAAGTGCTAAAAAAGCTGATGCATAATTCTTATTTAGTTTGGCTACGTATGATAAAATGTTTCCTCTTAATACTGCTTTCGCAGCAATCCAAAACAAGGAGGGGTCAGAATCCGCATGTGACTGGTTGTTGAGACAATACTCTCCCCAATCTTTTCTCAATTTTTCTTTAAACATAGTGGACGTGATAAGGTGATTTGGGAATCGCCAGATGGATCTAGCGGAAGGTTCATCAGAGATTAATATTTTTAACCACACAAGTGAGTGGTCGGAGACTACAATTGGCTCAATCTCAGTGGCTGTGACTCTCGGGAGCAAGGTCTCCGACCCCAATGCATAATCGATCCTTGAAAATGTGCGATGTGCCGCCGACTGGCATGTATATTCTCTAGCTGTGGGATTTAGCACCCTCCATATATCCATAAGTCTCAATGTGGATGCCAATTGTGGAACTCCTAGTTTAGGTAAAGTTGCAGCACGTGTGTTGTGATTTGATCTATCTAGATAAATGTCAGAAGTTAGGTTTAAATCTCCACAGAGAATCATTTTCGTGTCCATATAAGGAGTTAAATTCCTAATTAAACTTTGATAAAAGGACTTTTTGTATATCGTAGGGGCATACACATTACATAGGGTGTACAAGTGCGAATTCAGGGATATCTGGGCTATTACATATCTTCCCTCTGGGTCTTCTATTTTTTTAACTAATTCGTATGGGATATTCCTTTTGATTAATATTACTACCCCTCTAGCTTTTGAATTATAACTTGCCGCAGCTATCATTTTCCAACCTAACATTTGTAATTTAACCATCTCGGCGGGTACAAGATGTGCCTCTTGAATATACATGATGTCCAGTTTCAATTTATTCCCATATACTAAAATCTTACGCCTTTTAGCTGGGGAGTTGAAACCGCCCACATTGAGGGATCCAACTTTCAATTCTGCCATATCATATAAAAAGGATGGGATATCATGCCGACATGCCTGATCTGCTGTGTTCTTTTGATACCAGGATCATCACTGCATTTAGGAGAAGGAAGATACAAAAGGAAGGGGAAGACAAGACAACAAATCACAATAAAGATACATTTAGACATTTGGAGCTCGATATTCGAGCTACTAAACTTTCCGTAGCCAAATGTCCGGCTACAGCCCAGTAACAGTAGTAGAAATATAACATTTGTGTGTCCTGCACACTTCATCATTTAGATCCGGGTTAATGCTCCCTCCGGATCGGCCTATAAACTAGAATGAATACATTTAACCGTCTGAACCATGTAAATGGATATGATGATGGATATGATGTTGAAAATGGGGGGGGGGGGGGGAGGGGTAAGTGGGGGACTGATGGGGGAGGGTAGTTTAGTAAGATAGTAAGATGGTAAGAAGGTAAGAAGAGGGAAGATCTTGGAGGAAAGATAGGGTCAAATGGTACCAGAGGAAGGAATAAGAGTTATGGAAATGGAGACATATATCGTTCTATTTACGGTAGATGTACAATATAACGCTTTTACTCTATTAACAAACTTTTAACCCACTTGAAGAAGAACATATCTTATAGTAGTGTCCATTTTTAACGAGTTGACCTCAGGAATTTAAAGGATACTGTCTCTCTCTTTATAAGCTTCAGGGAGTGTCGGATATATTTTCCCCATTATGGTGGATTTCACTTCGTAGAAACTCAATGGCGTCAGCTGGCGAGGTGAAGTCCCATTGTTTGTCTTTGTGAAAAATTCTCAATTTAGCAGGATAGAGTAAAGCGAATTTAACTTTCTCGGCGATCAATCTGCTGCATATAGGCGAAAAAGTTTTGCGGGCTTTTGTAACTTCCGCCGAGAAGTCTTGGAACAGTCTTAGACTGTTGCCTTCCCATTTTAAGTTTGGGATTTTCCTTGAAGCTCTCCATAAAATCATTTTATGAACATAGCTTAAACATTTAAATATTAGTACTCTGGGCCTTGTATCACCAGGCCGTGGAGGAGGGCCCAATCTGTGCACTCTCTCAATAACCATCGACGAACACTCTGCTTTTACATTGAGCAATTGCGGAAGTGTGTCTCCTACAAAAAGATCAAGGGCCGGGCCCTTGAGAGATTCTGGTAGCCCTATTAATCTCAGATTACTCCTTCTAGAGCGATTTTCAATTTCTTCCAGTTTGTTGGTGATGTTGTAGTTTTCTTTCTCAAGCCTTTTTATCTCACACATGGCCCCAGCCAAATCATGTGCAATGGCCCCTACGTTATTCTCCACAATGTCCACCCTGTGAGTGAGACTTTGTAGTTGGGATGTGATATCACTCACTGCTTTGGCTAACAGGGGAGCCATCGTGGACGTAATTGCATCTACCATGTCATCATATGTTAAGGGTGCAAGGTTAGGGGATTGAGGTGATTCTGTCTCTTCCTCTTGATTGTCTGGGGTTGCTTTTTTCTGTGCAGGAAGGTGTGTCTCTATTTCAGAGGTTTTTGAACTCCCAGGGCCTCTTTTCACCTGTATCCCGCTCTGTTGTGCTGAGCGTTGAGGCAGTGGGGTAGATTTAATTCTGTCCATTTTGATATCGTTTGGGGGATTAGAATGATATAGGTGTCAGTCGGAATCTGTGTTGTGCTCTGTATACAGCCGAGACCTTATCCGAAAGGGAGCTTGATGGGTTGTTGCTCAATCCATGACTATATTATAAGTCTTGTATAATAAATTATTCACCCTTATTTATGGGAATTAGTGCTAGACCCTTAATGGTGCCCCACGGGCATGTGCCAGGGTATGGTGCCAGTCAGTCCCTATTGTCCTTCAGTGCTATAGGCAATGATCTTCCCTGCGTATAAATTATTGTGCAAGTTTACTTTTACTGCCTGCTATATTGTTGCAGGGTACTTTGCAGGACTAGTGCTGTTAGAGAAGTTGTGCCTGTGAGGGGAAGAGGTATGATTCCCCTTTTATCTTAGTCACTGATTATGACACCACACTCATTAGTTTTCACTATGCAGCAGGGAGCGTTTATATTTCCTGGTTCAAGGATATCTGGCTTAATGTCTGTGCCCCTGCCCCTTCCAGCTATGATAGGGGTATCGTACAGTACCTTGCTGTATCCGTCTGGCACTGCTTAGGGTCCAGTTGGCAGAGTTGATCTCCAATGGAGGCTGTTTGGGTGTTTAAGACTTTCGTTGGGGTGAGGGGGATCCGTCTCTGCGCGTTCCGGCTGGGCTGCGCCTTCCAAGATGGCGGGCGCTACTGGCAGGCCTCAAGCGTCGCAGCCTGCAGGAGGGGAAATATTCCCTCCCCGGCTCTGCAAACTAGCTCGGGCGGGTCAGGAGGTGTTCCGACGGCGGCTGGTGCGTCCAGAGGTGCCTTGCTGTCGGGTAAGCTGCTCGTTTTTACAGCGTCCTCCGGAGCTCCGATGAAAAGCCACTGCCTAAAATGGCTGCCAAGCCACCAATTCTACAGTATGTTAATGTAAAATTTATTACAATTTGCAACCCACTATGGTAATACACAACTTCTATTTTCTGCAGCAAAGACTTTTAACAACAACTGCCACTCCTTTGAATAAAAAGCCTTAGTTGTGTTTAATGACACTGGTGTTCTTGCCTTAGGGATAGAATGTGCCTCCTGAAGATTAATGTAGTGGTATTTAATAATGCTTGAAGTTGACTTATACATAAAATTCTAATTGTGCTGGGTGAATGAAGTGAATAAAGACCTCAGAAAGCCTTAAATCTACAATGTTGCCAAAATGTTTACATTTTCGCTCAGTAATGTTACTTAGCAATAACATTATAATGTTATTCAGGTAGCCAGTATACATTATTAATTCACATTTTGCGAAAGAAGACTTTACACTTATATATGTTAATACTACAAGTTGCTCAACTTACTATACTGTACATTTATAGCAAATTGGATTATTGAAACTAACAGAAATATATGCATTAACTATTGGCTGAGCTCTAGTTCCAAGAATGGATTTATATATTTTTCTTGTATTTTATTTAACTAGGGTGGTATCAGTATTATAACTTTTTTTTATTCCTTCCTGATAACAAAAACCAAGGACTATAATGAGCCATGCTCCTAAACAGGGACATGGTGGTCAGTGAAAGGATCGGCAAGGTTGCTGAACGACTGTGCTCACATGCAGGGGAAGTGCACGGTTCCTTTGCTACAAATTTAAATGTGCAAAATGCACCCAGATCCTCCAGAGCTCTCATGGCCCTTATTTTGTAATATAATAATGTCACATGTCACATGGTTCAGGGCACTTCTTATCAGCACAACAGAAATCAACATATGATCTGTAAATTCCTTTGGATGGAATATACTGTATGTGTATTAGTGTATTAAGTATTAGAGTGATAGTAAGGGTAGAAATGGGTAGAAATTTGTATTATGATTTTATACAAATTCTGTCTTTAAACATACCTTTCAAGTGTGCTTTATGGTGTGTACACATGTAGTCAAAATCGCATTGGGATCGCATGCAGATCGCATGCAGATCGCATGTATATCGCACAGGGTTTTTACCTTGCGATCCCGATGCGTGCTCCCGGGACACCCAGATAGACAGATAGACAGGGCAGCAACGACTATATAGTGCAGATCTGGGTACTTATGTAATATATGGGCTCCCATTTTTCTTGTGAGGCCGCGTTCGCTCGCCACGCTTCGGGCACGGTGGCTCGCTGCGCTTGCCACACTATATAAAATCAACTCCATGCGTACTTGGATAGTAGGGGTATGAAAAAATTGGGTGCATTTAACATGGGAGCCCAGATAATACATAAGTACCCAGATCTGCACTATATAGTCAAAATTGCATGCATGTCGGGTGGCTTGCCCTGTGATTCAATCCCGATGCGATCTGATCGAATAGCAAGCCTAAAGGACCGTGTGTACTGTGTGTGTACCATGTGTGCTGTCTAGTTACCACAACCTGTACTGTACATAACAACACCAGCATTGTACGTAGGATTGTGCCAAGACAGCTAGGTGTTTTTCCTCACAACTACTTTATAATCAGAACTGTGTAGAAAAATGGAGCTTCATAGGCAAGCCCCCTCTTCTTACAAGTGGCTCAATTTATGACAATTTAAATAGTACAGTATATAATACATCATGTAGTTTAAGAGAATGAGGAAAGCTGCTACACATGCCAATAGGGGCAGCTTCTTCTACCAAGTTTGCTGTGTTTGTGTGTATGTTTGTGTGTGTGTTTGTGTGAGTGTGTGCGTGTGGATCTGTTACCTCAATCAATGCACTGGCCCAGAAAATAGCTACCAGGAAAAGGAGGCAGAAGCGTGAATGCCTTCCCTGAAAGTGCGGTAATGGTTCTGTTATGTTTGTGTATTTATTTATGGTGTGTTTAACCTTTTTCTGGCCACTTATTTATATTATGGAAATGTTTGATGCCAATGTTTGATACAAAACATCTATAGTGTTAAATATTATAACTGTATTACATACAGTATACATTGCATTAAATGATTGATGTGTACATTAATGTAGAGGGACATAACAAGGTTTTTTTACTGCTCCCCCAGACACTCACTCTTGCGCAAATGTTCTACATATTGGGAGATTGTGGACTGCACTTGGAGCCCCTTCCCTCAGTAACCCTGCATTTGCCATTGAGCTCCCACCTTAGCAAACAACGGTACAGCATATCAAAAATATATTGACAACTTTTCTTAATAAGAGTTAGACCTTGTTTGCCTACAGGGTTCCTTTTTTCCACATTTCTTTCATTGCACGCATACTATTAAATCTTATAAAACTACTATTAAATCTATGACCACACTTAAGATCATGCTGCACTAGATTGTTGTGTTTATTTTATGTCTCTACAAGTTTCCACATCTGGATTGTTTTTATGATTATTTATACTATAATGAAGATTAAACTTGGATGTGGGAACAGTTCCACATCTTATTAGGAATTAGAGTCTGGTTCGTGTGTTAACCACTTGGATGGAGTCATTCTCCTCTGGAATGTGGGCATACACCTGCTTAATGTGACTATGCCACCAGTCCCAATTAAGCTTTTCTCTAATGTTGTTAGATATATGTTTTTGAATATTGATTATTACAATGCTATGTGTATTGTTTATGCGGTCATTGTAATGCATTCTATATTATATAGCAGGGGTTCTTAATGGTAACTGTATCCTTTTGTGGTACAAACAATGAAGCTAGAAATATGAGATAAACTTCCCTCTCTATGGGTAAAATTTTGTAGCGTATTTGGCTGCCCAGTTTCCCAGCAGCCAAATACGATGGGTTGAAAATGTTTTATTTTTTATTTTTTTATTTTTCTATTTTTGCACAGAGAAGTATGCAGGGATCGGACTTGATCTGTGTATGCTTCAGAAAAATACATTTGGAATATGTGGTGCATTTTCCATTCGTATTTTGAGCTGAATTCTCAGATGAATTCAGCTATACGAATGATAGTAAATTTACCAATCTGATAGAACTCTATGGCCATATACGTCCGAGTTCTATAGATGGTGTACTCATTTTTACAGCTGAATTCGACTGAGCTTGCCATTCATAAAAACTGCAATGGGGGAGAGGGGAAAGTGGACTCTTTTTTTGGGGCACTCTTGTGTTTTGATAGTAGTGTTAAAACTTAACTTTTAATGTATTTTCTTTAATATAGGGCGGACCTACTTTGTCCAACAGAAAACATAAGACAGACAGGGACAGACAACATTTATTTTTGCAGTGAGCTTTAAAGAAATATGCTATGCAAATTTATGTGTTCGGTATCCGAACAAATAGTTCTGGATGTCTCTAGCGAAGCTAATTGCTATGTCAGCTAGGTATCGTCTGAAGGGTATTTATAGAAAATTAAAGGGAAAAGTTCCCTGTTTAGACTGAGATCTGCATGTTAATAAAATTTATATTCTTTTGACAGAGTTTGGTGTATGGGTTGTTTAAACAGACTGCGTTTATGGCAGGAATTGCTTGCTGCGTCACCGTGGTTTAAACGAAACTCTTTGTATATCAATAATTCTTACTACCGAGTCCTTTCCTTTTACAGTTATTAGATACTGTTTTTATCAAGTTTAGGAATAAGAAAGGTAGAACAAGAATAAGTTGCCTTTCTCACACAATTACACTAGTAGGCACTAATATTCTGTCAGGCTGCTATACACAATTCGCAAGTTATTATAGGTGTATTAATGAGGAGATCCTGGAAGGATGTCGTCATATACACGTGTCGACTGAGGATGGTCAGGAGATCTGAACCACGGTTTGTCGGCTATGAACACAGATTGAACATAAACAGCTACTCCCGGCTGTTGCCACAATATTTAATCAAAACTGACACAAGTATCTAAGTGATTAAGTGCAACCTGAACATGGTCAGCAACAAAAAGCTGACACTGAGACAGAATTGGCTAATTCAATCAGACTGTTCGACATCAATTGCACAGGCTACAGTTGGTACACTCAATAAGGGGATGTCACAATAATTTTTCAGTCAGCTGTGGGCAAATTGGAGATCCTGAAAGGATGTCGTCATTAACACGTGTCGACTGAGAGTGGTCAAGAAACCTAAACAATTTGTTTATCGGCTATAGACACAAATTGGGTATAAACAGGTACTCCCGGCTGTTGCCACAATGTTTCAATCAAAAATGACGACAGTATCCAAGTAATTCAGTAAAGCAGGGCATTGTCAGCAGTAGAAAAAACTGACACTGAGATAGGATTGGCTAATTCAATCAGGCTGTTCTACACCAATTTCACAGGCTACTGTTAGTACATTCAATGAGAGGGCACCTCAATAATAGGTCAGTCAATTATGAACAACTGGGCGTTTAACAATCTCTCCCATTTGTTGACACAATGTCTTTCATCAAGAAAGCCGATGACACGTTAGTAATTATACACAGTATCCTATATCTGGATTAACAATGGCTGATTAGTGGTCCATCCAGGTATGCACTTTTAACTCAATCACTCTGCTCCTCTGCTGGAGCGATAAATTGTGTGTGAATACAGTTTGTGCAATAATTGCAGTCTTACAGTATTGGCCCCTTCAGCAAGTCAGATTGGACCAACTAATTTCCCTGAGTTTTGCATACGTGCATTGGACTCAGGGTGAGAGAGTCCGTCTCTGCGCTCTGGGGTCAGAGAGAAATAGAGTAGTTGCACTTCTGCTGTTGGGTAAACTGCGGGCAAAGTTACCTTGTTATCATGCTGGCATTGCAATGCAAAAATGCCACGCAGTATTCCCAATGAGAGAGTGTCAGAAGTGAAAAGTATAGGTTCTCATTTAGCAAGAGAGTGTGAGAAAGGATAGGGGATATCAAAAGAATAATTCACATGGAAACAGTGTCACCTTCTGCTTTTAAAAAAGTCTTGCTCCAGCAGCGGACTCTGATAATGAGAGAGGACAGGCACTGGTTCTCAGTGTGAGGAAAATAAGTAAAAAAGCACCATTCCTACTTTTGCTGTTAGGTACCTGCTACCATGTTGTTAATACAACAGAGCATGGCAGACGGTGTAGATCAGCAATTTCAGTGGTGGTGGGATACCTGTACAACGGAGGAGGATTCCCTGTGTGTAGTTAGAGAATACAGGGTGTTTTCAAAGCCCGTCTCTATATTGGTCAGGCTCCATTCAGCGTTCCTCCGTGTTTGGGATCCCCTGTCATGCAGATGACTTGTGGCTGGAATTGCCCTGCAGTCTAAGTGACTCTGTCCCGTCGGCGCCGGCGGGCAGAGTGCTGGATAACGCGCGTTTCGCCTTCCTACGGCTTGTTCACATCGAGTGCCGTAAGGAAGGTGAGGTCTCCTAAAGTAACCCCTGGGGAGGAGACTCCCCTTCGAGGTGTAAGTTGGTGATTGGCTGATCGTCAGCATTGACGTCAGCCCCATTGATATGGAATTACCGCTAGCTCCGTCTGGGGGAATCCCTATATCTTAGAAGACTCCCCTGTGACGTGTTGCGCTGTGATAGGCTGACCATTTCTAGGGGCGTCAATTAGGTCAGCGCTATGTTTCTCCGGAGGAAGAAGACAAGTTTTTATGTAATAGGTTTGTGCAATCAGGTGGGGATTCCGTAACCCTACTGCCGTGTGACCTTATACATAGAAAAACATATAAGTGTACGGGATAAGATAGATAGCGTCACTGAGTCTCTTACTTGAGAGAAGCGGAGTCAGAACTAACATGACTGGTAAAGAAAAAGAGGAGGAGAGGAAAAGGAGGGTTTTAGGGGGACTTGTCTCTAACCCGGTTTATAAGGGTTATGATTGGTATCAAGCGAGGTATCTGCAGGTTGTAATATTCCTTTCATATGTATGGGGTGGGGGTGTAACGGGGTGAAATAATCAAAGTGTAAATCATAGGAGTAAATGGTTACAAAGGGTGAGAGGGGTGATAAAGTAATAATACGCTAAGTGACTGCTTAAATGTTAGTGTGTTTATTATTAGTAAGTGTACGGCTAGTGAGTAATGTAATATTGGACATGATTATATTTTAAGGCTGTGCTTGTGTGCCTATGAGTTGGTTATGGACTGTTTAATACCATATGTGTACCCCCCCGATTGGGGAGTGACGAAATTATTTAAGTCGTGAGTGTTTTAAAGGTGGTGAAAAAAAGTGCCAAGGTAATGATCAAATGAAAGGCTGGTCTTAGAAGGAGAGATCCTTCTCAAATCATATATGTGTTCAGTGAGTAGGTCCCTTGTGTTGTACTTGCCAACTTATTTTTACAGTGGGTATTGTGGCTTTGTAATGCCATGAGTGAGTGACTGTTTGGACTGGTGTGACTCATAGTGTGGCACAGGTGTATGGATAGTAATGATCTGGTAGGGTTAAACTCTATAAAGTTTATTTAGAGGTTTATGCTTGCTCTGAGTGTATAGCTGGGAGGTTGTGTGTACTCAGATGAAGACACTATAATTGATGTGTTCGTTGAGTCCTCCCGGGGTCAGAGCTCCTAGTTCAAATGTCCAGAAACTTTCACGTTTTAAGAGTTCTTGTGTAAGGTCCCCACCCCTGATGCCAAGGTGTATTTGCTCCAGACCGAATACTTTGAGGGTGCTGGTGTTGCCATTATGTTTAAAATGAAAATGTCTTGCAACAGTAGTGAGTTGTTTCATTCTCTTGCGGTCCTGTTCTGCATTCCTTATTGACCCCAGGTGCTCCAGTATGCGTTGTTTAAGCATCCTTGATGTCATCCCTACGTATCTTGGTCCGCAGTCACAAGAGATGCAATATATGACTCCTTGGCTTTTACAATTAATGTAATCCTTGATTTTGGTTTTCTTGCCATATCTGTCTTCTACTTCTGTTGTTTTAGGCATGTGTTTGCATGCTTTGCATGTGCCGCATGGGAATGATCCGGTGGTGGTTGGGGTTCTGGGTTTAGTACGTGTGAAATGACTGCTCACTAAATGGTCCCTGAGATTGGGGGATCTTCTCCAACTCATTGCTACTTTTTCCTCCAGGTGTTGCGATAGATCTGGGTCAGATTTTAAGATGTGCCAGTGTGTCTGGATAATCCTCTTAATATCTCTCCAGTTTTCATTGAAGTTACCGACAAATCGAATTTGTGTGTCTCCTGCCGTTTTAACTGTTTTGGGTGATTGAAAAATAAGGGTATCTCTTTTAACTGTTTGTATGAATCTTTGTGCTTTCTTGGTGGAGTTGTGGCTGTAGCCCCTCTCTCTTAATCTTTTAGTGAGTTCCTGGCTTTTAAGTTTGTAGATTTTATCATCTGAACAGTTACGTCTCAAGCGGAGGAATTCCCCTTTTGGAATGTTCTCAATTGTTGGCGGGAAGTGGGAACTTGTCTGGTGTAATAAGCTGTTTGTAGAGGTACTTTTTCTGTAGAGTTCTGTTTCAATGTTGTTGTTATGCCCTTTATAGATTCTAAGGTCCAGGAAGGAGATGGACTCTGTGCTTATTTCATGGGTCAATTTGAGATTAAGTTTATTGTTGTTGATGCTGTGAATGAATTCCAGAAGTAGATCTGTACCGCCATCCCAGATGAGTAGGATGTCGTCTATGTAGCGGTGCCATGTGATGACATGTTTGGTCCACCGCTCATTTCTTTCATGGAAGATGTGCTCGTTTTCCCACCATCCTAGAAATAAATTTGCATACGTGGGGGCACATGCTGCCCCCATAGCAGTGCCCCTCACCTGTAAGTAGAATTTGTCATCAAACGTAAAGAAATTGTATTTCAATGTATAGTTAAGTAGTTTGATGATAAAGTCTTGGAAATCGTCCTGTGTCTCCATATTAAGAAAGTAGCGGACTGCTGCCAACCCTTGTTCGTGGTCAATACTGGTGTATAATGCTTCGACGTCAAGTGTGACCAATAATTGGCCTTCCTCCAATTTGGTGTCATGGAGTTTTCTGAGTACATCGGAGGTATCTTTAGTATAAGATGGTAGTTGTAGGACGAATCTTCTCAGATGGAGATCTACAAAGGTGCTGGCTTTCTCTGTTATTCCTCCTATGCCAGATACAATGGGTCTCCCTGGTGGTGTCGTGGGGTTCTTATGGATTTTAGGCAATAGATAGAAAGTAGCCATTTTTGGATGTTCCGTCCATAAGTATTGGTGTTCCTTTTTAGTAATAATTCCTTCGTCCAGTCCCCCATCTATGAGTCTCTTGTACACCATTTTGAAATTCTCCATAGGGTTGAGTAGAATGGGTTTGTAGCAGTTTCTATTAGACAGTTGCTTTTGGGCTTCTTTCATGTATTCCTCTTTAGGCCATATGACTATATTCCCACCTTTGTCGGATGGTTTAATCTCGACTTCAGTCCAGCTTTTGATATTCTTGAGGGCAGTTCTTTCTTCCCTTGAGAGGTTGTCACGTTTTTTGTACACTTTCTTGATTTCCAATAATTTGTCAAGGTCCTTGGAGACTAATTTGGAAAAGACTTGAATTTCTGGACAGTTGTGCTCAGGGGGGAAAAAAATGGATTTAGGTTTGCACTTTGGCCTGACAGAGGTTAATGTGGGGATGTCTTCTGATTCTTCGGCCAGATCTTCCAAAGCTTGTAATGCCTCTTCTTCTTGTGAGGAATTGAGTAGATCACGGTTGGTATCTGTTTCCATGTTGTTGAAATGTTTTTTGAGTAGAAGTTTTCTGGTGAATAATTTAAGGTCTTTCTCCCATTGGAATCTGTCGAATTCTTTTGATGGCGAGAATGAGAGGCCTCTCTCCAGGATTTTCTTTTCTGTTGCATTCAGGATGCGGTCAGATAAATTGATGATTTTAAGTTGATCCGTTATCTCCCCCGTCTGGTATGCATCTGGTGATTGCTCGGTGATGGCGATTCCCATCTTTTCCTTTGTCTTTCTCTTCTTGTTAGCCCTCCTGGTCCGTCTCTTGGATTGTATCGGGCTCCCGAGTTGCCCCTGGCGTAGTCCAAAAAATGAACACCAGAGGGTTGGTGTTTTCTGGACTGGAGATAGTTTCGAGTGTCGCTTTGTTCTTCACCGGATGATTCAAATTCTGATGATGTGTAGTCTTCACGGGTTTCTTGAGATCTTCCTGGTCTCTGTGTAGTTCTCCAACGAAAGATGTTACCTGTTGCAAAGTCTTTTTTATCCCTAGAGAATTTATTACGTTTCCTTTCAATGATGATTTTTTCGTATTCTTCTAGGTCCTTTTTGCTTTTTTCGAAATTCTTTTGGAAATCACTGTCTGTTTCCCACTTTACTAATTCTTTGCCCAAAATGTCAATTTCTTTGCTGCAATCCTCCAAGTTGAGATGGTTGTGTTTTAGGAGGATGCCGATGAGTTCTTGAGAGCACTTTAGTAAACACGCTTCCCAGTCCTGTTTAAGTTGTTCTGTAGCGAGTGGGTATGCGGGAAAAACTCTTGGTCTTAGGCCTCTGGGACTTATTTTCTGTTTTTGGTAGTTCTCCAAGGTGGTTAAGTCCCAATTGAGTCGGGTTTGTTTTTGCAATAGTTGTTTGAGTTTACGTAGATCTTCTTCCCATTTGATGTTGGAGGTTGTGGGGTTACTATCTTCGGAGAAGATGTCACTGGTGTCTTCCTTACGTTTGCTTCTTGTTGATAGCTCTTCTCTGAGATTGAAGGTTGTCATGGTATATCACTCCTAGGTAAGTCTGTTGGTTGTGTAGTCCTTAGTATCTGTGTAATTCACTGGTGATTAGTAAGGTTATTTTTTTCTTTTCTTTTATTCCAGCCTGTGCAGGCTCCCTGAGACTGAGGCAGCTCAGTATGTGTATATATATCAGGGAGAAGGGGTTTGGGAGCCGCACAAGGTTCTTCCCGCCAAGTGTGAATTGGGTCAAAGAGGACCCCTTTCACCACTCCGGTGGGGTTTGGCCTGGGTTGCCTATAACCAACTTGATAGACGTAATGTCCCTTACGGGATAGTGGGTCTGAGTATGTTGGTGGTGCTCCCCTGAGTCCAATATGTAAATGCAATGGGGGAGAGGGGAAAGTGGACTCTTTTTTTGGGGCACTCTTGTGTTTTGATAGTAGTGTTAAAACTTAACTTTTAATGTATTTTCTTTAATATAGGGCGGACCTACTTTGTCCAACAGAAAACATAAGACAGACAGGGACAGACAACATTTATTTTTGCAGTGAGCTTTAAAGAAATATGCTATGCAAATTTATGTGTTCGGTATCCGAACAAATAGTTCTGGATGTCTCTAGCGAAGCTAATTGCTATGTCAGCTAGGTATCGTCTGAAGGGTATTTATAGAAAATTAAAGGGAAAAGTTCCCTGTTTAGACTGAGATCTGCATGTTAATAAAATTTATATTCTTTTGACAGAGTTTGGTGTATGGGTTGTTTAAACAGACTGCGTTTATGGCAGGAATTGCTTGCTGCGTCACCGTGGTTTAAACGAAACTCTTTGTATATCAATAATTCTTACTACCGAGTCCTTTCCTTTTACAGTTATTAGATACTGTTTTTATCAAGTTTAGGAATAAGAAAGGTAGAACAAGAATAAGTTGCCTTTCTCACACAATTACACTAGTAGGCACTAATATTCTGTCAGGCTGCTATACACAATTCGCAAGTTATTATAGGTGTATTAATGAGGAGATCCTGGAAGGATGTCGTCATATACACGTGTCGACTGAGGATGGTCAGGAGATCTGAACCACGGTTTGTCGGCTATGAACACAGATTGAACATAAACAGCTACTCCCGGCTGTTGCCACAATATTTAATCAAAACTGACACAAGTATCTAAGTGATTAAGTGCAACCTGAACATGGTCAGCAACAAAAAGCTGACACTGAGACAGAATTGGCTAATTCAATCAGACTGTTCGACATCAATTGCACAGGCTACAGTTGGTACACTCAATAAGGGGATGTCACAATAATTTTTCAGTCAGCTGTGGGCAAATTGGAGATCCTGAAAGGATGTCGTCATTAACACGTGTCGACTGAGAGTGGTCAAGAAACCTAAACAATTTGTTTATCGGCTATAGACACAAATTGGGTATAAACAGGTACTCCCGGCTGTTGCCACAATGTTTCAATCAAAAATGACGACAGTATCCAAGTAATTCAGTAAAGCAGGGCATTGTCAGCAGTAGAAAAAACTGACACTGAGATAGGATTGGCTAATTCAATCAGGCTGTTCTACACCAATTTCACAGGCTACTGTTAGTACATTCAATGAGAGGGCACCTCAATAATAGGTCAGTCAATTATGAACAACTGGGCGTTTAACAATCTCTCCCATTTGTTGACACAATGTCTTTCATCAAGAAAGCCGATGACACGTTAGTAATTATACACAGTATCCTATATCTGGATTAACAATGGCTGATTAGTGGTCCATCCAGGTATGCACTTTTAACTCAATCACTCTGCTCCTCTGCTGGAGCGATAAATTGTGTGTGAATACAGTTTGTGCAATAATTGCAGTCTTACAGTATTGGCCCCTTCAGCAAGTCAGATTGGACCAACTAATTTCCCTGAGTTTTGCATACGTGCATTGGACTCAGGGTGAGAGAGTCCGTCTCTGCGCTCTGGGGTCAGAGAGAAATAGAGTAGTTGCACTTCTGCTGTTGGGTAAACTGCGGGCAAAGTTACCTTGTTATCATGCTGGCATTGCAATGCAAAAATGCCACGCAGTATTCCCAATGAGAGAGTGTCAGAAGTGAAAAGTATAGGTTCTCATTTAGCAAGAGAGTGTGAGAAAGGATAGGGGATATCAAAAGAATAATTCACATGGAAACAGTGTCACCTTCTGCTTTTAAAAAAGTCTTGCTCCAGCAGCGGACTCTGATAATGAGAGAGGACAGGCACTGGTTCTCAGTGTGAGGAAAATAAGTAAAAAAGCACCATTCCTACTTTTGCTGTTAGGTACCTGCTACCATGTTGTTAATACAACAGAGCATGGCAGACGGTGTAGATCAGCAATTTCAGTGGTGGTGGGATACCTGTACAACGGAGGAGGATTCCCTGTGTGTAGTTAGAGAGTACAGGGTGTTTTCAAAGCCCGTCTCTATATTGGTCAGGCTCCATTCAGCGTTCCTCCGTGTTTGGGATCCCCTGTCATGCAGATGACTTGTGGCTGGAATTGCCCTGCAGTCTAAGTGACTCTGTCCCGTCGGCGCCGGCGGGCAGAGTGCTGGATAACGCGCGTTTCGCCTTCCTACGGCTTGTTCACATCGAGTGCCGTAAGGAAGGTGAGGTCTCCTAAAGTAACCCCTGGGGAGGAGACTCCCCTTCGAGGTGTAAGTTGGTGATTGGCTGATCGTCAGCATTGACGTCAGCCCCATTGATATGGAATTACCGCTAGCTCCGTCTGGGGGAATCCCTATATCTTAGAAGACTCCCCTGTGACGTGTTGCGCTGTGATAGGCTGACCATTTCTAGGGGCGTCAATTAGGTCAGCGCTATGTTTCTCCGGAGGAAGAAGACAAGTTTTTATGTAATAGGTTTGTGCAATCAGGTGGGGATTCCGTAACCCTACTGCCGTGTGACCTTATACATAGAAAAACATATAAGTGTACGGGATAAGATAGATAGCGTCACTGAGTCTCTTACTTGAGAGAAGCGGAGTCAGAACTAACATGACTGGTAAAGAAAAAGAGGAGGAGAGGAAAAGGAGGGTTTTAGGGGGACTTGTCTCTAACCCGGTTTATAAGGGTTATGATTGGTATCAAGCGAGGTATCTGCAGGTTGTAATATTCCTTTCATATGTATGGGGTGGGGGTGTAACGGGGTGAAATAATCAAAGTGTAAATCATAGGAGTAAATGGTTACAAAGGGTGAGAGGGGTGATAAAGTAATAATACGCTAAGTGACTGCTTAAATGTTAGTGTGTTTATTATTAGTAAGTGTACGGCTAGTGAGTAATGTAATATTGGACATGATTATATTTTAAGGCTGTGCTTGTGTGCCTATGAGTTGGTTATGGACTGTTTAATACCATATGTGTACCCCCCGATTGGGGAGTGACGAAATTATTTAAGTCGTGAGTGTTTTAAAGGTGGTGAAAAAAAGTGCCAAGGTAATGATCAAATGAAAGGCTGGTCTTAGAAGGAGAGATCCTTCTCAAATCATATATGTGTTCAGTGAGTAGGTCCCTTGTGTTGTACTTGCCAACTTATTTTTACAGTGGGTATTGTGGCTTTGTAATGCCATGAGTGAGTGACTGTTTGGACTGGTGTGACTCATAGTGTGGCACAGGTGTATGGATAGTAATGATCTGGTAGGGTTAAACTCTATAAAGTTTATTTAGAGGTTTATGCTTGCTCTGAGTGTATAGCTGGGAGGTTGTGTGTACTCAGATGAAGACACTATAATTGATGTGTTCGTTGAGTCCTCCCGGGGTCAGAGCTCCTAGTTCAAATGTCCAGAAACTTTCACGTTTTAAGAGTTCTTGTGTAAGGTCCCCACCCCTGATGCCAAGGTGTATTTGCTCCAGACCGAATACTTTGAGGGTGCTGGTGTTGCCATTATGTTTAAAATGAAAATGTCTCGCAACAGTAGTGAGTTGTTTCATTCTCTTGCGGTCCTGTTCTGCATTCCTTATTGACCCCAGGTGCTCCAGTATGCGTTGTTTAAGCATCCTTGATGTCATCCCTACGTATCTTGGTCCGCAGTCACAAGAGATGCAATATATGACTCCTTGGCTTTTACAATTAATGTAATCCTTGATTTTGGTTTTCTTGCCATATCTGTCTTCTACTTCTGTTGTTTTAGGCATGTGTTTGCATGCTTTGCATGTGCCGCATGGGAATGATCCGGTGGTGGTTGGGGTTCTGGGTTTAGTACGTGTGAAATGACTGCTCACTAAATGGTCCCTGAGATTGGGGGATCTTCTCCAACTCATTGCTACTTTTTCCTCCAGGTGTTGCGATAGATCTGGGTCAGATTTTAAGATGTGCCAGTGTGTCTGGATAATCCTCTTAATATCTCTCCAGTTTTCATTGAAGTTACCGACAAATCGAATTTGTGTGTCTCCTGCCGTTTTAACTGTTTTGGGTGATTGAAAAATAAGGGTATCTCTTTTAACTGTTTGTATGAATCTTTGTGCTTTCTTGGTGGAGTTGTGGCTGTAGCCCCTCTCTCTTAATCTTTTAGTGAGTTCCTGGCTTTTAAGTTTGTAGATTTTATCATCTGAACAGTTACGTCTCAAGCGGAGGAATTCCCCTTTTGGAATGTTCTCAATTGTTGGCGGGAAGTGGGAACTTGTCTGGTGTAATAAGCTGTTTGTAGAGGTACTTTTTCTGTAGAGTTCTGTTTCAATGTTGTTGTTATGCCCTTTATAGATTCTAAGGTCCAGGAAGGAGATGGACTCTGTGCTTATTTCATGGGTCAATTTGAGATTAAGTTTATTGTTGTTGATGCTGTGAATGAATTCCAGAAGTAGATCTGTACCGCCATCCCAGATGAGTAGGATGTCGTCTATGTAGCGGTGCCATGTGATGACATGTTTGGTCCACCGCTCATTTCTTTCATGGAAGATGTGCTCGTTTTCCCACCATCCTAGAAATAAATTTGCATACGTGGGGGCACATGCTGCCCCCATAGCAGTGCCCCTCACCTGTAAGTAGAATTTGTCATCAAACGTAAAGAAATTGTATTTCAATGTATAGTTAAGTAGTTTGATGATAAAGTCTTGGAAATCGTCCTGTGTCTCCATATTAAGAAAGTAGCGGACTGCTGCCAACCCTTGTTCGTGGTCAATACTGGTGTATAATGCTTCGACGTCAAGTGTGACCAATAATTGGCCTTCCTCCAATTTGGTGTCATGGAGTTTTCTGAGTACATCGGAGGTATCTTTAGTATAAGATGGTAGTTGTAGGACGAATCTTCTCAGATGGAGATCTACAAAGGTGCTGGCTTTCTCTGTTATTCCTCCTATGCCAGATACAATGGGTCTCCCTGGTGGTGTCGTGGGGTTCTTATGGATTTTAGGCAATAGATAGAAAGTAGCCATTTTTGGATGTTCCGTCCATAAGTATTGGTGTTCCTTTTTAGTAATAATTCCTTCGTCCAGTCCCCCATCTATGAGTCTCTTGTACACCATTTTGAAATTCTCCATAGGGTTGAGTAGAATGGGTTTGTAGCAGTTTCTATTAGACAGTTGCTTTTGGGCTTCTTTCATGTATTCCTCTTTAGGCCATATGACTATATTCCCACCTTTGTCGGATGGTTTAATCTCGACTTCAGTCCAGCTTTTGATATTCTTGAGGGCAGTTCTTTCTTCCCTTGAGAGGTTGTCACGTTTTTTGTACACTTTCTTGATTTCCAATAATTTGTCAAGGTCCTTGGAGACTAATTTGGAAAAGACTTGAATTTCTGGACAGTTGTGCTCAGGGGGGAAAAAAATGGATTTAGGTTTGCACTTTGGCCTGACAGAGGTTAATGTGGGGATGTCTTCTGATTCTTCGGCCAGATCTTCCAAAGCTTGTAATGCCTCTTCTTCTTGTGAGGAATTGAGTAGATCACGGTTGGTATCTGTTTCCATGTTGTTGAAATGTTTTTTGAGTAGAAGTTTTCTGGTGAATAATTTAAGGTCTTTCTCCCATTGGAATCTGTCGAATTCTTTTGATGGCGAGAATGAGAGGCCTCTCTCCAGGATTTTCTTTTCTGTTGCATTCAGGATGCGGTCAGATAAATTGATGATTTTAAGTTGATCCGTTATCTCCCCCGTCTGGTATGCATCTGGTGATTGCTCGGTGATGGCGATTCCCATCTTTTCCTTTGTCTTTCTCTTCTTGTTAGCCCTCCTGGTCCGTCTCTTGGATTGTATCGGGCTCCCGAGTTGCCCCTGGCGTAGTCCAAAAAATGAACACCAGAGGGTTGGTGTTTTCTGGACTGGAGATAGTTTCGAGTGTCGCTTTGTTCTTCACCGGATGATTCAAATTCTGATGATGTGTAGTCTTCACGGGTTTCTTGAGATCTTCCTGGTCTCTGTGTAGTTCTCCAACGAAAGATGTTACCTGTTGCAAAGTCTTTTTTATCCCTAGAGAATTTTTCTACCTTTCTTATTCCTAAACTTGATAAAAACAGTATCTAATAACTGTAAAAGGAAAGGACTCGGTAGTAAGAATTATTGATATACAAAGAGTTTCGTTTAAACCACGGTGACGCAGCAAGCAATTCCTGCCATAAACGCAGTCTGTTTAAACAACCCATACACCAAACTCTGTCAAAAGAATATAAATTTTATTAACATGCAGATCTCAGTCTAAACAGGGAACTTTTCCCTTTAATTTTCTATAAATACCCTTCAGACGATACCTAGCTGACATAGCAATTAGCTTCGCTAGAGACATCCAGAACTATTTGTTCGGATACCGAACACATAAATTTGCATAGCATATTTCTTTAAAGCTCACTGCAAAAATAAATGTTGTCTGTCCCTGTCTGTCTTATGTTTTCTGTTGGACAAAGTAGGTCCGCCCTATATTAAAGAAAATACATTAAAAGTTAAGTTTTAACACTACTATCAAAACACAAGAGTGCCCCAAAAAAAGAGTCCACTTTCCCCTCTCCCCCATTGCATTTACATATTGGACTCAGGGGAGCACCACCAACATACTCAGACCCACTATCCCGTAAGGGACATTACGTCTATCAAGTTAGTTATAGGCAACCCAGGCCAAACCCCACCGGAGTGGTGAAAGGGGTCCTCTTTGACCCAATTCACACTTGGCGGGAAGAACCTTGTGCGGCTCCCAAACCCCTTCTCCCTGATATATATACACATACTGAGCTGCCTCAGTCTCAGGGAGCCTGCACAGGCTGGAATAAAAGAAAAGAAAGAAAAAAATAACCTTACTAATCACCAGTGAATTACACAGATACTAAGGACTACACAACCAACAGACTTACCTAGGAGTGATATACCATGACAACCTTCAATCTCAGAGAAGAGCTATCAACAAGAAGCAAACGTAAGGAAGACACCAGTGACATCTTCTCCGAAGATAGTAACCCCACAACCTCCAACATCAAATGGGAAGAAGATCTACGTAAACTCAAACAACTATTGCAAAAACAAACCCGACTCAATTGGGACTTAACCACCTTGGAGAACTACCAAAAACAGAAAATAAGTCCCAGAGGCCTAAGACCAAGAGTTTTTCCCGCATACCCACTCGCTACAGAACAACTTAAACAGGACTGGGAAGCGTGTTTACTAAAGTGCTCTCAAGAACTCATCGGCATCCTCCTAAAACACAACCATCTCAACTTGGAGGATTGCAGCAAAGAAATTGACATTTTGGGCAAAGAATTAGTAAAGTGGGAAACAGACAGTGATTTCCAAAAGAATTTCGAAAAAAGCAAAAAGGACCTAGAAGAATACGAAAAAATCATCATTGAAAGGAAACGTAATAAATTCTCTAGGGATAAAAAAGACTTTGCAACAGGTAACATCTTTCGTTGGAGAACTACACAGAGACCAGGAAGATCTCAAGAAACCCGTGAAGACTACACATCATCAGAATTTGAATCATCCGGTGAAGAACAAAGCGACACTCGAAACTATCTCCAGTCCAGAAAACACCAACCCTCTGGTGTTCATTTTTTGGACTACGCCAGGGGCAACTCGGGAGCCCGATACAATCCAAGAGACGGACCAGGAGGGCTAACAAGAAGAGAAAGACAAAGGAAAAGATGGGAATCGCCATCACCGAGCAATCACCAGGATGCATACCAGACGGGGGAGATAACGGATCAACTTAAAATCATCAATTTATCTGACCGCATCCTGAATGCAACAGAAAAGAAAATCCTGGAGAGAGGCCTCTCATTCTCGCCATCAAAAGAATTCGACAGATTCCAATGGGAGAAAGACCTTAAATTATTCACCAGAAAACTTCTACTCAAAAAACATTTCAACAACATGGAAACAGATACCAACCGTGATCTACTCAATTCCTCACAAGAAGAAGAGGCATTACAAGCTTTGGAAGATCTGGCCGAAGAATCAGAAGACATCCCCACATTAACCTCTGTCAGGCCAAAGTGCAAACCTAAATCCATTTTTTTCCCCCCTGAGCACAACTGTCCAGAAATTCAAGTCTTTTCCAAATTAGTCTCCAAGGACCTTGACAAATTATTGGAAATCAAGAAAGTGTACAAAAAACGTGACAACCTCTCAAGGGAAGAAAGAACTGCCCTCAAGAATATCAAAAGCTGGACTGAAGTCGAGATTAAACCATCCGACAAAGGTGGGAATATAGTCATATGGCCTAAAGAGGAATACATGAAAGAAGCCCAAAAGCAACTGTCTAATAGAAACTGCTACAAACCCATTCTACTCAACCCTATGGAGAATTTCAAAATGGTGTACAAGAGACTCATAGATGGGGGACTGGACGAAGGAATTATTACTAAAAAGGAACACCAATACTTATGGACGGAACATCCAAAAATGGCTACTTTCTATCTATTGCCTAAAATCCATAAGAACCCCACGACACCACCAGGGAGACCCATTGTATCTGGCATAGGAGGAATAACAGAGAAAGCCAGCACCTTTGTAGATCTCCATCTGAGAAGATTCGTCCTACAACTACCATCTTATACTAAAGATACCTCCGATGTACTCAGAAAACTCCATGACACCAAATTGGAGGAAGGCCAATTATTGGTCACACTTGACGTCGAAGCATTATACACCAGTATTGACCACGAACAAGGGTTGGCAGCAGTCCGCTACTTTCTTAATATGGAGACACAGGACGATTTCCAAGACTTTATCATCAAACTACTTAACTATACATTGAAATACAATTTCTTTACGTTTGATGACAAATTCTACTTACAGGTGAGGGGCACTGCTATGGGGGCAGCATGTGCCCCCACGTATGCAAATTTATTTCTAGGATGGTGGGAAAACGAGCACATCTTCCATGAAAGAAATGAGCGGTGGACCAAACATGTCATCACATGGCACCGCTACATAGACGACATCCTACTCATCTGGGATGGCGGTACAGATCTACTTCTGGAATTCATTCACAGCATCAACAACAATAAACTTAATCTCAAATTGACCCATGAAATAAGCACAGAGTCCATCTCCTTCCTGGACCTTAGAATCTATAAAGGGCATAAACAACAACATTGAAACAGAACTCTACAGAAAAAGTACCTCTACAAACAGCTTATTACACCAGACAAGTTCCCACTTCCCGCCAACAATTGAGAACATTCCAAAAGGGGAATTCCTCCGCTTGAGACGTAACTGTTCAGATAATAAAATCTACAAACTTAAAAGCCAGGAACTCACTAAAAGATTAAGAGAGAA